>NC_044032.1:83648489-83960308 GCF_901765095.1 Microcaecilia unicolor | reverse complement strand
CGGCACCCAGCCCCTCCCAGTGCATCCTGGGATGCGCTGGGCGGGGCTACAGACCTTATAAAGGAGCAAATCCCTTAAATGGTCTGTAGCCCCGCCCAGCGCATCCCAGGATGCACTGGGAGGGGCTGGGCGGCGTCAACCCAAGGAAGAGGAGGGAGGTAGGCTACCTCCCTCCTCCAACTAAGGTAGGGGGCCGTGAGGGGGTTCTTTTTCACGCTGGACCACCAGGGATTCGAAAGACAACGCTGGATGGGGAGTCGGGGTGGGCTGGAGGTCCACCAGACCTCCAGCCCACCCCCCCACCCCCCGGTCACTCGTTGGGAGGGGGTTTGGCCAGCGGCCCCTGGACCACCAGGGACCATTTTCCGGGGGTTTGGGGAGGCTGGAGACCCACCGGATCTCCAGCCCTCCCTGACCCTTTGGAGGGGGGAACCATACAGCGGGCGTGTGCCGAAGATTAAAAGAGAATAATCAATACATAGAGGGACAAAAGGTATGCAAAATATATGTATTTAATGCTGTTTAAAATAATGTACTTTGGAAAAATGTTTAATGTGATATAAAGTTGTATTTTCGGTTTGTTTGGGGATGTTTTGGTGCGGGTTTTTGGCTCGAGACCAGGAGAAACTTAAAAAGGTTCTAAACTGTTGATTTTAGTCATCGGTAGTCAGGGCCTGGTGGTCCCATGGACCTCCAGCCCTTGTGTTTGACAGGTTTAGGCTTTTAACAGCCCAGACCTGTCAAACAAGTGCGGGAGGATTGTGCTGAGCACATGCTCAGGCACAATTCACCCACACTTCTACCCCATGATCAGAGATAATTGCGCTGCTTAAATTTGCATGCATTATCTCTGATCATAGGTCTAATAGCGCCCCGTGCTGTTTGGAACAGCGCAGGGCTTTGATCATCTGCCTGTAAGTTTGGGGAATAAGTTATGGATAAATGGAAGGATTTTAGAATAAATAATCAATGCCACGAAGATGACCCGATCTTATACTGGGAAACAACCAAAGCTATTCTCTTTGGAGAGATAATTGCCTAATCTTGCCATGAAAAGAAAAGTAGGTTAGAAAGACAATTTTATGGGAACCACCTGACTGCCCAACATAAAATCCAGTTACTAGCTACACAAATTGCAAGCTGCTGCATCATCGCACCAAAAAATCGGCTCAGTATTTTCAGTATCATTTATACTGCTTTGGTAACAAGGCTAGGGGACTTTCCAGACTGGTTAAAGAGTGTATTTAAAGGATCATGCTGGAAAGTCGGTAAGATCAGAGACTGAAATAGGAGCTATTTTTAAACACTATTTTCATGTAACTTTATAGGGAAGACAATACTATTGACCTTGACATCAGTGCCTACCTATTCAGTCAGGCCCTACCAAGCTTGATTGACATGGACAGACTGATGTTAAATGCCCTTAGTGGAGATGCGGTATCATGGGTCATCCAGCAGAGCAAGTTAGGAAATGCCCAAGGACCTGATGGGTACCATGCTGAATTTTATAAGAGTCTGTGAGCGGAAGTGACTGGCCCTATAACTGTGCAGTTTAATGCCCTGATATACCAATAGTACCAGATATATTGAACCAGACCTTTCCTATTCAGAGTCTTATAGGACCATTTCATTTATTTGTTACAAGACCAAAATGCTGGCAAAATTATTAGCAAATTGGCAGAGTCCTGCCTAGGCTAATAGCAGACCTGCAGGTGGGGTTTGTGCACCAACCCATGCCATTCCATTAGGAATATTAGGGCCATCTTGGTTACTCTGGAGGAGGCACAGAGATGGTTGATGCCCTCTCTGTTGGTAAGCTTAGATGCAGAGAATACGTTTGCTCGGGTAGATAGAGGTTTATATCCATGTTGTTTGACAGTTATGGTATCGTCGGTGCCTTTACTGATGCTGTTAAAACACTACACAGATCCAACGGTTTTTATTGGAATCAGTGGTATGCATAGTGACCCCTTTTCCATCCAGTGAGAGACTAGGTAGAGCTGCCCATTATCACCTCTTTTGTTTGTTAGTTTTAGACCCCCTAATTTTTTTAGACTTTGCAGAACCTGGAGATAAAGGGAAATGGGACTTGATATACTGCCTTTCTGAGGTTTTTGCAACTACATTCAAAGCTTAGCCGAGATTGGGTGGCAGAGCCGGTGGTGGGAGGCGGGGCTGGTGGTTGGGAGGCGGGGATAGTGCTGAGCAGACTTACACAGTCTGTGCCAGAGCCGGTGGTTGGGAGGCGGGGATAGTGCTGGGCAGACTTTACACGGTCTGTGCCCTGAAGAGGACAGGTACAAATCAAAGTAGGGTATACACAAAAAGTAGCACATATGAGTTTATCTTGTTGGGCAGACTGGATGGACCGTGCAGGTCTTTTTCTGCCGTCATCTACTATGTTACTATGTTTACATATATTCAGGTACTTATTTTGTACCAGGGGCAATGGAGGGTTAAGTGTTGCCCAGAGTCACAAGGAGCTGCAGTAGGAGTCGAACTCAGTTCCCCAGGATCAAAGTCCACTGCACTAACCACTAGGTTACTCCTCCACTCATAAAAGGAATGTGGTTCCAGGAATTTAAAATTGCAGCTTTTACAGATGATCTGCTAGTGCATCTTGCTGACCCAGATGCTCACTCCTGGTCCTCCTGGAAAATTTTGTTTAGTTTGGCAACTTCTCAGGGTTTAAACTAAACATGCACAAGTCACTTTGAGAAAGGATAAACTTAGTTCGAATGACCCTTTTCCTGAAGTGGTTATATGTACTTCAGAATCTCCCTATACAAATGCAGTGCATGGACCTCTGCATTATAAACAGATTTACCAGATTTTATTGGGGAAACAAAAAACAGTATTAAGAACAGACAAATTAATGGGCACATGGAATTGAGGGGGATTGTTGGGTCTCCCTAATTTTTAACTGTACAATCTAGCATGTCTCCTGTGCTGCTTACTGCATTTTAAATACTGACACTTCTACTCTTGCTTTATGAGAGAGCATGGGGAGCCCCCCCTACATTTAAATTTTCTGATGCAAACACGCCCTCAGTCACTCACCTTATGTTTGAGAACTAGTCTGCTTGTGCATTCTTTGTGAGAAGCATGGAAATGGCACTGTGGATATGGATACAAAATCCTGCTAGTAGCAACCTCCTTCCACTGGTGGGTAATCCACATTTTTTTGCCAGAGATTAAAAATATGTAACTTTTCAGAGGTGGGCTAACCAGGGAATACAGTTCCTACAACACGTAATGCAGGGTGATGGGACCATCTGACCTATTGAGATAATTCAGGGACCAGATAGCGGTTAGATGGACCTTTTTGCATATAGCAGTTGGCCCGTTATATCTCAGTTTTACGAGGAGACAGTTTGTCCGTAGGAGCTGTTTCACATTTTTCAGAATTCTTTTCAAGCAGAAGTTCCTTGACCAGCTTCTATCTCGGGATTCCACAAGGCCTTATGCTCCATTCTTCCATTAAAATATTCTAGTACCATCATTCGGTCCTGGATTTATGGAGCTGGGCATACAATTGACAAATAGGGAATTTATTCAGTTGTTGGATCAGACACCTTCACAAGCATATAGCACTAATCTGTGAGAATGTCATTTTCTCATACTTACAAGAGCTTACTTCTCACAGAAATAAGCCTATAAGGCAGGAGTGGTATTAACCCCAAACTGTGATAAATGTGGGACAGGAGATGCAACATTCTTTCATTCTCTCTAGGGTTGTTCATGGATACAGGTGTTTTTTTGTTACAGATTGTTAGTTATCTGGAAATCTGAGGGGGAGGTGGATAGTACTGTCTCCCCCCCCCCCCCCCCCCCTCCAATCAGGCTCCTAATTTGGGAAAATATCAGTAATCGGCCCTCTGCATAAAGAGGAAAGATTGCTGTTAAATAATCCTGTATTATAGTGAAAAAAAATCTATTATGCAATGCTGGATAGGGGACAGTCCTCCTACACATTGGCAATGGAGAAATGCCCTCTACACCCTGATAACATTAGAGGCTATGGATGCCCGCCTCATATGTATTTATTTATTAAAACGTACTGTACCACCTTTAACTGCCACATTGCAGGTCAAAATGGTTCACAGTCTAAAATCCACATACAAGAAAGGAACTTCAATACCCATAATAGGAAATAAAAGGAAGAGATGTTTCTGGGCCACCTGGGAGTTAAATATTCAATCCCTGCCAACTAGAGTAAGGATTCTGATTTTGAATGTGTTGGAACTCTAGTTTGATAGGCTCTATGTTGTACTGGCCCTTTGTCAGCTCAACAAGTGAGGTCAGCTGTGTCTGGCAGACAGCTGCAAAGTGACTGGAAGAACCAGCAAAACAGAAGAAATGGACAATCAAAGAAAATCGTATAATTATAAAATGTTGCTTCGAATCAAACCCTATCAAAAATTAACATATGAATCTGGAAAAACAAATTTCTGAACTCAATGTACAACGCTTAATGGATCGATTTTTCAGGGGACACAAGAATTAGACAAAGAATTGGAAGAATTAACAATGTATTGAGACCTGATAATAGAAATAAGACAAGACTCTGGAACAAGCCATGTCAGGTTATCCCTATTGTTGTAGGAGGGTTAGACAGTGTTATGCCAAAGCTGACCAAATTTCTACAAAACTTTGACATTTCAGTGAACTTGCAGGGACAAGCTCTATTTTTATGATGATACTTTGATAATTCCTAAGCTGCTGGATGAAGCTGGAAATCTCCAGTGATACTGTTATTAGACAAAAGTTTTTTGTGTTATGATGATAGACACATTGGATAAAATAAAAAAGACACACATTGCATAAAATAACAAGTGGAACATTATATAATAGAAATGAAAAGGTAAATGAATCCAGTAGGTTACAGATCTATAAATTGAATGGCTTCCAAGGCAGACCAGTGTAAGGAATATAATAGATGAGGACAACAGCATGAAGTGGGTACAGTTTGTCATGGAAACAGGAAGAACAGCAGCAATAGGCAAAAGCTTTTTAAAAGAGGCAGATTTTAAAGATGAAGGGGGAATGAGCTTGGCAGAAAGGAAAGGTGAAGGTGGTAAAAGAGGGGATATGGAAGCATGCATGACTTCTAGGGAAGAGAAGTTTACTACTTTGTTTTAAATTACCCTTTGAGTTGGACCTTTAATAGGAGGAGTGGCCTAGTGGTTAGGGTGGTGGACTTTGGTCCTGGGGAACTGAGTTCAATTCCTGGCACAGGCAGCTCCTTGTGACTCTGGGCAAGTCACTTAACCCTCCATTGCCTGCCACATTGAGCCTGCCATGAGTGGGAAAGCGCGGGGTACGAATGTAATAAAAAATAAATGCGTAATATTTCTGAATTCTCTCTTAAATCACCATGTTCCATTTTAATATGAAGTTTGTCAACTATGGTGTACCAATTCTCTTTTTAAGTTCAGCATTTATTCTTTTCTCTTTAAACCTTCCATAGTAATAGATGTATCTTGACACTTCATTTCATTATTCTTTTCAAAGCAACAGAAAATTCTATTTTGACATTGTCTTCTAATGAGTCTTTATGTACGTATCTCTTCCAGAGATGTAAAACAAATGCTACTGAAATTAGTAGAACTTCGTTCAAGTAACTGGGGAAGAGTTCACTCAACCTCCACATATAGTGAAGCAACGCCTGAAAATGACCCCAACTATTTCATGGTATGATTATGCTTAAGAATGGTTTTTGTTCCAAATTTAATTTATTTGTTAAATCTCTCTCTGTTGTTAATTTACACAACAGTACAAAACTGCACACAATTTGCAGCCACCAATATACATAAACCAGGGTGTTGTACAATGCCACATCATCCAAGCATTTTTCAATGACTATTCTTTCACATTAAGGTAACGAATACCACTTCTATGTCCCCAATTACATAGTAACAGTAGATGACGGCAGAAAAAGACCTGCATGATCCATCCAGTCAATTATCAAACATACATATTTATGTCTATACTGCCAAGTAAAACCTCTACTTCTTTTGGCTTGCAAATTGCATTTTCCAGTACCACTACATCTCTGCAAATACACCATCACATGGTGGTAGTGTACTTCACTAGCATTTGTCAAATTTAATTGATTTTGACAGACGGCATGCCCACTTCCAGGTTTTCAGCCAGTCAGAAGTGAGGATACACCCAGGCCATGCCCACTGCATGCCCCTTTTGATGATTTCATTTCCTGGGCCAGTGATGGCGAACCTTTCAGAGACCGAGTGCCCAAACAGCAACCCAAAATCTAATTATTTATTGCAAAGTGCCAACAGGTGCCGGTACTCGTTATGGGCGGGGTCACCACATGTGACTCCACCCCTATGATAGCCACACCTCTTACACCAGCCATGGCGCATATAAACAGACATCATTGAAAATATTATACTAGTATAGGAGAAAAAAATAACATGATTTTTTTTTTTTTTTTTCATTTTAAATCATTTCTGTAAGCTGTTACAGCTCCAGTATACCCAGTGCAAAATAAGACAGCAGATGTAAATTCTCAAATTGGACATATTCCAAACACTAAAATGAAAATAAAATAATTTTTTTCTACCTTTGTTGTCTGATTCTGCTGCTCTCTATCTCTTCTCTTAAGTCCGTTTCCAGGGCTTCCTTTCCATTTATTTCTTTACTTTCCTCCTTTCTTCTTCATTTCTTGCCCTCCATCCATGTCCAGCCTCCCTCCTCTCCCTTCCAGCCACCCATGTCAGCCACCCTCCTCTCCCACCTGCCCTCCCAGCACCAGGCAGGCCTCCCTCGCACCCAGCATCAGGCCTCCCTCCCACCCAGCATCAAGCCTCCCACCCAGCATCAGGCCTCCCTCCCACCCTCCAAGCACCAGGGCCCCCCCTCCGAAATTTAAAAGGCATACCTGGTCGGGGTTAAGGTGGCGTCCGCAGCGGCAGCGAAAAGTGTGTTGTTTGCTCGGCGCACCTTCGGCCTTCCCTTCTGTCTCTCAAGCTCTGGTCCCACCCTTGCGGAAACAGGAAGTGAGGGCGGGACCAGAACTTGAGCGACAGAAGGGAAGGCCGAAGGCACGCTGAGCAAACAACACACTTTTCGCTGCCACTGCGGACGCCACCTTAACCCCGACCAGGTATGCCTTTTAAATTTCGGAGGAGGGCGGGCCCTGGTGCTTGGAGGGCGGGCGGGTGCTTGGTGGGAGGGAGGGAGGCCGGCCTGGTGCTCGGAGGGAGGGAGGGAGGGAGGACGAGCGGACCAGCGACGGCGCGCGGATGGGCGGGCGGACCAGGCACTCATGCCAACGGACTCTGCGTGCCCTCTCTGGCACGCGTGACATAGGTTCGCCATCACTGGTCTAGGCCATGCCCACTCCCCACCCCCTTTGGATGATGTCATTGGACATGATTCCCTACCCTTGCCCAAGCCCACCCCTTTTGCATAGCCTTTCCTGCACCAAACCCCGCACCTTTCTGCATAACCCCACCCCTTTTGGTGATGTCATGTGAAATGACATCATAGCCATTCCCCTTTTTCAAGATGGTGGCCACTACTATATGCGTCATGTCACTTCTTATTTTCACTGCTATCCACCACTTTGGATGGGGTCATGCGACAGGAAGTGATGTAACCCCCCCCCCCCCAACACTGCCCCCTACCACCTCAGCAGAATTTAGTTGCGCATGCGCACCTTAATCTTTTTTTCTCACAGAAAAGAAAATAGACATTTTTCTTTTTCTTGCATTTTTTTTCTTTCAAAATGATACCTTATGCTTACTTTTAAAGCTGTTTCTTCACTTCTTTTCTCACAGGAAAGAAAATAGGTGTTTGTTTTTCAAAAAAAAGGACACAGAAAAGGACACCCTTTTAAACTGGATTGTCTGCTTTTTAAGAACGGCAGAGCTGTTTGCTTTTTTCACAGCAAAGCAGACTATTCTCTGTGAGATCAGGGTCTGTAGCTTGCTGTTTGCTTTTTCACACTGTCTGTGTTACGGTTACCATATTTTGTTCTCTGAAAAAGAGGACATGTCACGCCCTCTGCCCCGCCCCCACCACGTCCCTGCCCTTCTCACACCCCGCCCCTTCTCACTCTCACCCCCCCCCCCCCCCGTCACCTCCCCTCCCCCGGGTCACATATTTCCCTCCCCTCCCCTTACTATCTACTGCCCTGGTGGTCTAGTGACCTCTTCGGGAGGCCACTTCAACTCTCAGCGGCCATTTTGAATCCCGAGACCGTCACACAGCAACAGGATACAGGACAAGGGCAGCGCTCCGGGCAGGAAAAAGGGGGCTCTTTCCTGCCCCGAAGAGGTCAGTAGACCACCAGGGCAGTAGATAGTAAGTAAGGGGAGGCTAGGATAGGTCAGCCGCCCGCCCACCCGTTTGTCCAGAAATCCGGACAAACGGGCGGACTGGCAAAACTCACCCCGACGCCCAGACATATCCTCAAAAAGAGGACATGTCCGGGTAAATCCGGACATATGGTAACCCTAGTCTGTGTGAGATCAGTAGGGTGTGTTGCCAACACCCACAACCCCCCTCCCCTTCCCCCTAGCTAGCAACAAAACTTACAGTGGAATCTCAGCTCTGTTTCAAAAAATGATGCCTTTATAAGCTTTCTTGTCTGCTTTTAAGAACGTTCTCCCTAGCCACCCACTCACACCCCTCCTCCTGTAGCCATCCCCCACATCCTGTCCTTCTCTAGCCAACTCCCACAGTCCCCCTGCTCTCTAGCCGTATCCTACAGTCCCTCCTCCTCTCTAGCCATCCACCACAGAAAGAAAGAAAATAGGCATTTGTTTTCTTTCAAAAGAATACAATCTGAATGTTTTATTTTGCTTTTGGCAGTGTTCACCTGAGAAACATTCAAGTTACAGATAAGCTGACAGACCAACTCGTGCTGGGAGCAGTGAGGCGTCGAGTGGGTCTCCACCTGCCTCGAGGCCTCCTGTTATGCAGGCCCCCCCCCCCCCCCCCCAGGACTGACCTTTGTCGGCCCCAGCCCCGAGGAGATGTAAGGATTCCACGACCTGGCGAAGAAGCACTTTCATCGTTCTCCACCAACTCACGGTGCCGGGAGCTCCGGGGCGTCGAGAGAGTCGGCACCCAAGAAGCGTCGGCACCGAGAGGATTGCTCCTCCTTTATACAGGAGGTGCCAATATGTCTGTCTTCTAGCAGCCCGGTACCTGCTCCCGAGCCTTGATGAATTCTGACACCGCCTGCTCCACCGACCCCCGCAGCCTTCTCCAATGGCGGCTCTCGACGAGCGCATCCGGGCCTTGTTTCCAGAACTTCTGGAAGGACTGCTACGTCAGTCAGCCTCGGTGTCGGGGGTGCTTGCGCCTTCCACACCGTCTGCTGCTACGGTGTCTGGCCCTTCTCCTGCGGTGAGGTCTCTGGCCACGGTGCTGCCTACGGCATCGACATCTGCTGCCACCCAGGTCGACTTTTCGACGTCGGTGGAGGAAGCTTCGCTGCAGTCTGAGCAGACGTCGGCCTTGTGACATCGCCATCGAGGACGTCGTTCCTCGGCGTCAAGGCAAGCTCAGTCTCGGAGTACCTTAAGAGAGGTCTTATCCGATACTGAACAGGAGTGTTCATGGGAGTCAGAGGAAGATCCCAGGTACTTTTCTTCTGACGAGTCCTATGGGATTCCCTCTGATCCTTCCCCTCCACCAGAGAGTCTATCCTTTTCCTCTTTTGTCCGGGAGATGGCTACGGCTATTCCCTTCCCTGTGGAGGTTGAGGATGAGCCCAGGGCTGAGATGCTTAAAGTCCTGGACTATTCTTCTCCGCTTAAAGAGGCTGTAACAGTTCCTCTGCATAAGGTACTGAAGGAAGTCCTTATGCGGAACTGGTTATTCCCTCTGTCTGGCCCTGTGATCCTGAAGAAGGCTGAATCCCAGTATCGGATCCACGGTGAACCTGGATTGATGAGGTCTCAGTTGCCCCACAATTCTATGGTGGTGGACTCCACCCTCAAGAGAGCCAGGAGTACTAGAGACTATGCTTTGGCACCCCCAGGCAAAGAAGCTAGGACTCTTGATTCTTTTGGGAGCAAGACATATCAGGCCGCAGTGCTCGCCGCCAAAATTCAATCATACCAGCTCTTCACGAGCGTACACTTGCGGAACTCGGTCAGGCAACTGTCTAGCTTGGTTGTTGCACTCCCTCCGGAGCAAGCCGAGCCTTTTCGCCAGGTGGTCAGGCAGCAGAAGGTGTGTCGAAAATTCCTGGCCAAGGCTACATTCGACACTTTTGATGTAGCATCCAGGATTGCTGCTCAAGGAATAGTGATGCGCAGACTCTCATGGCTGTGTGTCTCTGACCTGGATCGTTTGGCCCAGCAGCGAATGGCGGATGTTCCTTGCCGGGGGGACAACCTTTTTGGTGAGAAAGTGGAGGATCTTGTTGATCTGATGAAGAAGCATAATGATGCTATGGATTCTCTCTCCCGCTGGGCATCTTCTGCTACTTACCTCCTCATCTAGGAGGTTTTTTTGGGGGAGAAGAGGAGTGCTCCCTATTCTTATCCTAGGCATAGGTACACTCCTGCTTCTCGGCAGCCTACCCTTGTTCGTGTCAACAGCGTGCGTCTAAGGCCCATGCTGCTCCCCAGCAAAAGCAGGGTATGGGCATTTGACTGGCTCCAGTTGAGCATAGCCTCAGTAAAAGTGTCCGTACCGGACGACTTGCTGGTTGGGGGGAGGTTGATATTTTTTTTACCAAAGGTGGCCTCTCATAACCTCCGACCGATGTGTCCTTCAAATAATCTGGTTAGGATACACCCTCAATCTGGAATCCAAACCTCCGAATTGCCCACCTGGACCTCATTCTTACAGCTCCCAGCCCAAACAGGTACTTGCAGAGGAACTCTCCACCCTTCTAAAGGCCCAATCGGTCGAACCCGTTCCACCAGGGGAAGAAGGGCTGGGATTCTATTCCAGGTACTTCCTTGTGCAAAAAGAAACGGGGGGGGGGGGTGCGTCCCATCCTAGACCTAAGGGCCCTGAACAAATTCCTAGTCCGAGAAAAGTTCAGGATGGTTTCCCTGGGCACCCTTCTTCCCATGATACAAGAGAACAATTGGCTATGCTCTCTGGACTTAAAGGAAAAGATGCTTACACACACAACTTGATACTTCCAGCTCACAGGAGGTATCTTCGATTTCAGCTGGGAACACAGCACTTTCAATACCGTGTTCTGCCCTTTGGTCTGGCATCTGCACCCAGAGTGTTTACAAAGTGCCTAGCGGTAGTCGCAGTGTCACTACGCAGACTGGGAGTACATGTGTTTCCTTCTCTCGACGATTGGCTGGTAAAGAGCACCTTGGAGGCAGGCGCTCTACAGTCCATGTGAATGACTATTCAGGTGCTAGAGCTACTGGGGTTCGTGGTCAATTACTCCAAGTCCCATCTCACCCCAGTTCAAAAGTTGGTATTCATCAAGTTTATAATATCGCATTCATTGTTGATTTAATTATGAATTGATAATGAGTGTAACTATTGGGCAGACTGGACCATTCAGGTTTTTATCTGCTGTCACTTACTATGTTACTATTAATCCTCTCTGCTCCCAGGCTGATGTGCAGACCTCAGCTCTGACATAGGCACGAGCATCAGATGTCACCTGACCTACTGGCGCATGCATGTGGCAACCTCTCAGCACACAGTGCCAGTGAATCAGAGACAAGTCTTACATGTGCGCACTAGAGTGTTCCAAGTTCCAATTTCTGTTTCTTCCTTGCCTGCAGTGCTGCAGCTCGAACCCAGAGAGAGACTAAGAGAGCCGACCAAATTTTTTTTTTAACGTACCATTAAATTCTTGTGGGGACGGCTGGGACAGGTTAAATTCTTGTGGGGACGGGTAAAGACGGGTAAGATTTCTGTCCCCATGCAACTCTCTACTACTTACAATGTCAACACAATATGTAATAGAACATTTTAATTGACAGTGTAGGGTATAAGCAAAGATGGAACATATAGGTAAATGAGAGAGTAAGAGGAATTAGAATTGCACATGAGGTCAGAGAGATGGTTAACATATAGATAGGTAAGAGGAGTTAGAAATTAAGGTGACTAATTTAAAGAAAGGTGCACATTAGGTCAGAGAGATGGTTAAATATTATCTAAGTTAGGGTAGAAGTGGATAAACATGTCCGGCTGCAGTATGTGCAGCCCGTATCACTCCTTGTGTGTGTGAGTGAGACTAACAAGTTAGTTACTTCTTCCATTAAAGGCCCGGTTGAAGTATCCTCAGCCATCTCTTCTCGACACTGAAGAGCCCTATCTTTGATACCTTTTGGATGGGATTTAGGTTGTATACATAAAGGGTAAGAGAACTGTGGTCTACAGCCCCATACTAAGCATGTTTGATGTTGTGGCTGGGGTTTAAAAAGGAAAGGGACTAGGGAGTAAAAATGGATAAAAAGCTGGACAGCTGCAAATGAAAGCCTATGGTGTTCTAGTCCCATTAAATGTATGTTGAATAATTTGACCTCTCAGTAGAGTAAAACCAAAGCCATTGCAAGAGATTTTGACCTCTAAACCGCACAAGGTCTGCTGGCATCTTGCACTTTGTACAGCCTCAGCACAGCCAAGAGGTAATGGGAAGACTACATGTGTAAGCAACATCTACTGTCTAATCTGCATGGAAAAGGATGAGCATGAGGTGCCATAGGTGACCATATTTTCTTTGTAATATGGATATGGGATTAAACCATCCTGTGCTTTTGAGGCTTTGTTTAGTGACTCCCTAATTTAGTGTTGAAAGGAGCAAAAGCTTCCTAAGTTTATAAAACAGAAATGTATGTATTTGAAATCCAAATCCACTGTTCTGTGGTAGCAAGACGGTGACTGAGGTCTTGATCTGCATTGGTAATTTTGTACCATATGTTATTGGAGTGTAATGTGTAGTAATCATTTTTAATTTCAGAATGAGCCAACTTTCTATACATCTGAAGGAGTGCCTTTTACTGCAGCAGATCCAGGTAGGTCCTGATTCTCAAATCCCAGGCATAGTGTGCAAAGTAATCACATTTCTTCTCAGCATTTAATAATTGGCCACCAGAAATATATCCTTGGCTTTTCTATATACCTTATTGTGTGGAGTATTTAATTGATTTCAGTGTCCAATTTTATCTAAAAATTTATTTAAAATTTTTCTTTCACTTCTCCCTCATAGATTATCCCCTCCAGCCCCTAAATCCCAACTCACTACTCCCATATACCCCTTCTGCCTATAGGCAGCAATCCCAGATAGTACAGGAGACTCATATTCCATAGGATTGGAGGGATGCCTTCTATCAGAATATTCCTCTGTAACTCTCTATGGCTGGCAGGTCCTGCCACAATAACAGCAAAGGTCTTCCCTCTTTAGGATGCTGCTGCTATTTGGGTTTCTGCCAGCTACTTGTGACCTGGTTTAACCACTGCTGGAAGCAAGATAATGGGCTAGGTGTACCATTGATCTGACCCAGTATGACTATTCTTATGTTCATGCTAATTCCAACTGGCTCTACTGGAAAAAAAGACTGGATCTTGCACTGCAGCTTATTCGTTTGAGCCTGTCCTGTATCAGTGAATTAATTCACAATAACAAATGAGCAATGAGGGACAAAAACATTCAAATAACCATAAACAACCCCATCAAAGTATTAGCATTAAAATGCTGAACACATTGAATGCAATATTGACCCAATAATGAAGGAAAAAGCCTCAGAGTTTCTATTTGAGTACACTCTTGTATTTCATACATTCCATCATTGGCATAAAAACCCTCCAGCTACAGTTAATACTTTTCTATAATATAGTTCCATAATTTAATACTTCAGATATCTGGAAAAATTCAGAACTTATCTGTTCAACCACAGTTCATAGCACCAGGAACTCCATAAGCTTGAGCATTCAATTGTGCAGGAACTTCAAGTATATAGGATATTCATCCCAAAAGAAATCTATGTCCAATCCACCACCAAGGTCCTTGCTTTGTGGACTCTTCCCGCTTCTTCAGGGCCAAAACAGACCATCCCTCCAGCCCCCTTTTCCTCCTCCCATGGGTCCAGCATCAGCACCTCTTTCCCTTCCCTCCAGCCCACCTTCATTCTCCTCCAGTGGGTCTAGCACCTCTGTCCCTTCCTCCTCCTTTCATGGGTCCAGCACCTTTTATGCAGTCCTATTTGGTCGCTTAGCTACTTGATCACTGGCACTGAATATTGACAGCACCCACATAGCTCCTGGCTTCTCCCTAACTCCATCTGTGGAAAACTTCATGGCATGTTTCCTCGCTCTTAGAAATCCTATATACTTGTTTCAAGCTTTCTTGAATTCTTCGTCTCCACCACCTTCACTAAGAGATCGTTCCACAAATTCACCATTCTTTCCATGAAGAAGTAATTTCTTAGGTCAGGGGTAGGCAACTCCGGTCCTCGAGAGCCGCAGGCAGGTCAGGTTTTCAGGATATTCACAATGAATATGCATGCACTTGATTTGCATACACTGCCTCCATGGTATGCAAATCTATCTCCTGCATATTAATTATCCTGAAAACCTGACCTGCCTGTGGCTCTCGAGGACCGGAGTTGCCTACCCCTGTCTTAGGTTACTCTTGAATCTGTCTCCTTTCACCTTCATCTTACGCTCTCTCATTCCAGAGCATCCTTTCAACTGAAACATGCCATGAAGCTATTAAAATGTCATATAGTAACATAGTAGATGATGGCAGAAAAAGACCTGCACGTTCCATCCAGTCTGCCCAACAAGATAAATTCATATGTGCTACTTTTTATTTGTACCTGTCCTCTTCAGGGCACAGACCGTATAAGTCTGGTCAGCACTATCCCCGCCTCCCAACCACCAGTCCCACCTCCCACCACCAGCTCTGGCACAGACCGTATAAGTCTGCCCAGCACTATCCCCGCCTCCCAACTACCAGTCCCACCTCCCACCACCAGCTCTGGCACAGACCGTATAAGTCTGCCCAGCACTATCACCGCCTCCCAACCACCAGCCCCGCCTTCCACCACTGGCTCTGGCACAGACCGTATAAGTCTGCCCAGCACTATCCCCACCTCCCACCACCAGCTCTGGCACAGACCGTATAAGTATGCCCAGCACTATCCCCGCCTCCCAACCAGCCCCACCACCGGCTCTGTAACAGACCGTATAAGTCTGCCCAGCACTATCCCCGCCTCCCAACCACTAGCCCCACCTCCCACCACCGGCTCTGCCACCTAAACTTGGCTAAGCTCCCAAGGATACATTCCTTCTGAACAGGATTCCTTTATGTTTATCCCACGCATGTTTGAATTCTGTTACTGTTTTCATCTCCACCACCTCCCGTGGGAGGGCATTCCAAGCATCCACCACTCTCTCCGTGAAAAAGTACTTCCTGACATTTTTCATGAGCCTGCCCCCCTTCATGTCCTCTCGTTCTACTGCCTTCGCATCTCCGGAAAAGATTCGTTTGCGGATTAATACCTTTCAAATATTTGAACGTCTGTATCATATCACCCGTTTCTCCTTTCCTTCAGAGTATACATGTTCAGGTCTGCAAGTCTCCCCTCATACGTCTTGTAACGCAAATCTCATACCATTCGCGTAGCTTTCCTTTGCACCGCTTCAATTCTTTTTACATCCTTCGCAAGATACGGCTTCCAAAACTGAACACAATACTCCAGGTGGGGCCTCACCAATGACTTGTACAGGGGCATCAACACCTCCTTTCTTCTGCTGGTCACACCTCTCTCTATACAGCCTAGCAACCTTCTCACTACGGCCACCGCCTTGTCACACTGTTTCGTCGCCTTCAGATCCTCAGATACTATCACCCCAAGATCCCTCTCCCCTTCTGTACCTATCAGACTCTCATCGCATAACACATACATCTCCCGTGGATTTCTCTTCCCTAAGTGCATCACTTTGCATTTCTTCGCATTGAATTTTAATTGCCAAACCTTAGACCATTCTTCAAGCTTCCGCAGATCCTTTTTCATGTTTTCCACTCCCTCCCGGGTGTCCACTCTGTTACAAATCTTAGTATCGTCCGCAAATAGGCAAACTTTACCTTCTAACCCTTCGGCAATGTCACTCACAAATATATTGAACAGAATCAGCCCCAGCACCGATCCTTGAGGCACTCCACTACTCACCTTTCCCTCCTCCGAGCGAATTCCATTCACCACCACCTTCTGGCGTCTGTCCGTCAACCAGTTCCTAATCCAGTTCACCACTTTGGGTCCTATCTTCAGCCCATCCAGTTTATTTAAGAGCCTCCTGTGGGGAACCGTGTCAAAAGCTTTGCTGAAATCTAAGTAGATTACGTCTATAGCCCGTCCCTGATTTAATTCTCCTGTCATCCAATCAAAAAATTCAATGAGATTCATTTGGAACCATTTCCCTTTGGTAAAACCATGTTGTCTCGGATCTTGCAACTTATTGGCTTCCAGGAAATTCACTATCCTTTCCTTCAGCATCGCTTCCATTACCTTTCCAATAACTGAAGTGAGGCTTACCGGCCTGTAGTTTCCAGCTACTTCCCTATCACCACTTTTGTGAATAGGGACCACATCCGCCGTTCTCCAGTCCCTTGGAACCTCTCTTGTCTGCAAGGATTTATTAAACATATCTTTAAGAGGACCCGCCAGAACCTCCCTGAGCTCCCTCAATATCCTGGGGTGGATCCCGTCCGGTCCCATGGCTTTGTCCACCTTTAGCTTTTCAAGTTGTTCATACACACTCTCTTCCGTGAATGGTGCTCTATCCACTTCATTGTGAATATCCTGAAAACCTGACCTGCCTGCGGCTCTCGAGGACCGGAGTTGCCTACCCCTGACCTAAGAAATTACTTCTTCATGGAAAGAATGGTGAATTTGTGGAACGATCTGTTAGTGAAGGTGGTGGAGACGAAGAATTCAAGAAAGCTTGAAACAAGTATATAGGATTTCTAAGAGCGAGGAAAGGATAATGAATGGTATGGATGAGCAGACTGGATAGGCCATGTGATCTTTATCTGCTTTTGTTTCTATGAAATTATCAAGTAACAGTATATTTCACCTTTTTAAATGCAAGGGAAAAAACTGAACTTTGGCAAAAAAAAAGTTAATGCATAAAAAATTATATATATATATATATATATATATATAATTTTTTGCATGTCTTCATGGGGGATGGGGAATATACAAGCATACTTAAGACACTATGCACACACTGAGCATTGAGAAAAGGAAGATAATTGTGACTGCTGCCTAGAATATTTAAACAGAATACTAACATTTAGGACTTGATTTCATAACAGGGCACCTATGTTGAATGTCCAAAAAGGCACCTATTTTACAAAGATAACATAGGCACCCAAAGTCAGCCCTATTAGTGCACAGATTCATACCTGTTTGGAAGAAGGGGTAAATGTTTTTGTGTAATCTCTGCTTGTATTCATTTGTTTTATAAAATACACTTGCATATCTCAACTCAACCCGAGTTCCACTCATAGCTTGCCTGTACTTGGTCTACATAAAAGTAGACACACTTTTTCTATGTACCTATTTTTTACACATTTATAGCTATGCACAGTTTGAGCCCTTTTCCACATGTAAAACATACTTTACACACCAATAGCTTTGTAAAATTACTCCTTAAAGGTAAGGGAGGAAGAGAATGGGTGAATGGTGAAACTCTGATAACTGGCATATTCGATGAACTGGAAGAATGTATTTCTCAAGCAAGCTGGGTAATAGTATGCGAGATCTTTTTTATTGGACTAAATGTTTCTTGGCTAGCCTTCTGTGTTTTTTTAAAAATCACTTATTTTTAATTCAATTTAACACATGTTTTATAAATAAGACTTTGTTTTATTTTAAAAGTAGAATGATATTTTTAGCTTATTAAAGGTTTGTGGAGTGCTCATCTCCAAAGAGATTTGGGATTCTGTTTAAATACAGACAAAAAAAGCAACACTGGGCCTTCAAGACTGAGACAACAGGAGTGATCTATCTATATAAATAATTCTCACCTCCAACGTTCTGAAGCTCACTCTGTGGCAGGGAAACACTGAAGCCCTGTACTGTTGGTAGGTTAGGCTGTCAGCACGCACCACTCACTCTCACTCATAGACCCGCCCTCAGCCACGCCCCTTCCGGATATAATTCGCAACCCCAACGTTCTAATGAAGCCTCCACAAGTCACAACGTTCTAAATCCATGGTGGTGTAGATTGAAATTTGCCCATGACTGTTTGCCCCACCCCTGCATCAAATGTGATGACGTCGAGGGCGGAGCAAGGACACTCATCCAATCGCCATCGCTTCGCCATCGACGTCATCACGTTTGACGCGAGGGCAGGGCACACATCGATGTACACCACGACACACCCCTACCCCCCTTCGGAGCAGCACCAAAACCCCTCCCCCTGGCGCATCACCCAAGCCCCCCCCCCCCCCCCCCCCCCCTCGGCTACATCAACCCCCTCACCACCCGCAGACGCAGTGGCCGGTACCAAAAAAAAGCAAAACTGAAATACGGATCCGGACAGCCATCTGGCATTGGCTGTCGTCTCTGCAGCTGCTCCTCCTCTCCCCTGCACATCATTGCCTCTGGAGGAAACCCCAGAAGAGCACAGCGACATCTGAGGGAAGAGGAGGAGCAGCTGCAGAGACAACAGCAAATGCCAGCTGCCTGTAGGAGCCCTGTTTCACGGAGTTCAGAGACGCTGCCACCCCACCCCCCCAAGCAACGCTGACCCCCCCCCCCCCCTCAATGCCCCTGAACCCCTCCAAACCCCCACCGCCGCTGCAACACACCTCCCACCCCGCCCCCTCCCAGACCTCCCGATTACTACACAAAGAAAACAGAGCTCCTCAAACCTGGAAAAAAAGGTGAGCCTATTTAGTTCCCTGTAAGCAAGGAAGCCAATTTGGTTGATCTCTGTTTCCACTCTCCCGCACAGCTGTCATTGCTGTACACTCAAAATACAACAAGCAGACTTATGAGCTGCTGCATCCAGGTTGTCATTCTTTATTATTGGTCCATCTGTAACAAGTCTAAAGCTGTTTCATTTGGACCCCTCAAAGCCCCTAACCCCCCTCGAAGCCAACAGCCATTCCCTCACATTTCGCCATCCGCCCACCCCCCAAACATTCACACACACACACACACACACTCTAGCGCACAAAAAACAACAAAACTGACAGCCACCAAAAACATGACCTGAAGGATCCCTCACTTTCAACCCATCATCACAGGAACACAGACCACCATTTCCAAAACCCCCCGCCACTCCCTCACAGTTCACCATCCGGCCCACCACACCAACCATTCACACACACACACACACACACTCTCTAGCACAACAACAACAAAGAAAACACAATGACAGCCAACACAAACATGGTATGAATGATTCCTCACTTTCACATCATCCACCTATCTACGCAGACCCCCCTCCAAGCACCCCGCCACTCCCTCACACATCACAAGCAGGCGGCGGCCGACCATAGGGCCGTGGAGAACACCTGGAAACCTATGCACAAAGTGGTGAGTTGCAGGGGAGTGGGAGAAGGGAGGGAGGACGGCCTGTAAATCGGAAGAGAGGAAAGGGGGCCATGGGACTCGCAGGGGACAGAGGAAGACAGCGACGGAGGGGGGGAATAATCTTGCTAGCGCCCGTTTCATTTCATACAGAAACTGGCCTTTTTACTAGTTTATTGATAAGTGACCTGACACGGGCCGTGTTTCGGCGTGAAACAACGCCTGCCTCAGGGGTCAGGGTTAGGTTGTGAGTGGTTTCTAAGGTGTACCTGTCCAATATCTCCAAAGAAAGACGGGTAAAATCTCTAAGACCAAGCTCGCCTGTCTCAAAGGACAGCCACGATGTAGAGTTAAAAAGCTCCTGTAGTGATCTTGTCGTTGTGTAAAAGTAAAATATAAAATATTCTGATAGGGAATTTGCAGATTCAGTACTCTTGATTAGATTAAAACAATGTTAACCCTTTAGGGACAATACCCCAAGGATTTTTTAAAAATTGAGTTTTAAGTGGTAGCCCTCTGAAACCTGTCCTTAACGTGTCGTTCCCCCACCCCCCCCCAAACAAAAAAGACAAGGTCAGGATTTTTTTTTTACGATTCAACTGATAGCTTAGGTTTTGTATTACATTACTTAAAACAAATAGATTGTGGATCACCATATGCTTTGAAGCTAGGGTGCATCAAGAGTTTTGTTTATTGCTGTTGTCTCTGTTAGGCTCATAGAAGACAACCCTCCATGCAAAGCTCTCTGGCCCAGTAGGAGAATAGAGTTATTGGAAACTATTTCTCCTAGAAACAGTGAACTAATTTGTTGATGTATACACTTGAAACTTTTCACATGTGGTAATTCAGAGGGTGACAAAGCGTTTCTGACTGAATTATAAATGTGGTTTATTGAAGATTATCAAGAAAAGTACCAGGAGCTGCTTGATCGAGAGGATTTGTTTCCTGATTATGAAGAGAACGGAACTGATTTATCTGGGGGAGGAGATCCGTATGTTTTATTTATTATATTCTTAAATTGCTTTGTTTTATATTACAATACCAAAGATAATACTTCTTACAAATGAATTAAAGAAATGGATATTCCAAAAGGAAGAACTTGATCCCAATAGTACTCAAATTAATGATGTTTGTAGGAGCATAATCTAGAGGAAGTGAATACTTCAAGTACGTTATTGTACAGTATTTCCAAACTAATGAAAGCAAACAATAAGGTCCTTTTTCTAAGGTGCACCAAAAAATGGGCTGCACTAGTGTAGGCATGTGTTTTGAGTGCGCACAGATCCATTTTTCAGTGCACCTGTAAAACGGGCCTTTTTAAAATTTTTGCCAAAAATGGATGTGTGCATCCATTTTGGGTCTGAGACCTTACTGCCAGCCATTGACTTAGCAGTAAGGTCTTATGTGTAACCCTGCGGTAATCGTCTACGCACGTAAAATGACGATTACTGCCCGGTTTCCACCGCACACAGAAAAATATTATTTTCTGGTGTACGTAGCGGACACATGTAAAAAAACAAAATTACCGCCCAGGCCTCACGGTAGCCAGGTGGTAACTCTAAATTGATGCGCGTTGGGCGCACATAGGCACCTACGTGGCTTAGTAAAAGGGCCCCAGTGTGTTTAAGTTCATACAAGTAATGGAAAGTAGTTGTGTTGGAGTCCATAGAAAAGTAAAGCAACTATGAACTCTCAGTAATCACTTAGGGGTCTTTTTTCTAAAGTGCATTAAGCTGTTAACCCTCAAATTAAGACGTGTAACTGCTACTGCAAAAGCATGCTAATAGCTATCCCAGTTTGAATTTGCCTATTTCATGCATTAACTGCATATTGTGTTAGGGGGCATGAACTAGACAGGTCATCAGTGAAGAATGGAAGTGAACTGCATAATACTGTAAGTGCATGTTAATTAATGTGTGCTGAATTCCATTTCTGTAGTTAGCGTGGCTTCACTTAGTGCCCTCAATTAGAAGAAGCTAATACACATGTCCGTGCATTAATTTCAGAGGACATGCTGAGCACGCCCTCAACAATTAACGTGCAGCCTTTGCATCTACTGTGCACAAATTTTTGCTGGGAAATATTTGCACTTAATGTGCCCTAACACACTTACCCCCTTAATACTGATATGTGCAAAAAGAAATCCACAATAAGTAACATGAACATAACCTAAAATATCTTCTTGTGTTCACTTGCTGTGCTCTCAGAATCAAGTACCATATCCTGGCCATATCTGACATAGACCTGTTTTTCAATATCTGCTTCAGGGACCTCAAACAAAGCAACTATGATCCCTTTTCTTGCTAATCGTTGTGGATATCTCTTCAGCTTTTGACCAACTTAACCACTGAATTTTGTTATTAAGATTATGTCAACTCTTGCTTGGTCAAACAGTGTTTCAAATCTTAATTGACATGATGTATACTACTGGTGAAAACTGATACACAGCATTCTCCCTGGAAGCATATACCTTTTGGTGTACCACAGGGTTTGTTCTTTTCTGCATTGCATTGCAGTACTTGCAGTAGAAAATGACACGGTAAATCTGTGGTGACAGTAATATGGCTAGCAGAATTAACAAGAGTGTATAAACAAAACTTTTTACCACCCTGCGGGAAAGGTAAAAAGCTTTATGCCCACAGTAAAAAAAAAAAAATTGCCCACTCTCGCCCAGCCACTCATGATTTGACATTCTTTACTCCGTTCTCCTTATTGCGGGTATGACATCTCCTAACCCACTGCTCATAGCTTCCTATTAAGTGTGCTAAAGAGGAAGTTTCTTTAGAGAGGGTGGGACGCAGCAGAAGAAAGGCCTGGAACTGGTCTGTGTGAATCGCTGCTGGGCTGCAGGAAAACGTAAGCTATAAGCAGCGGGTAGAAGATTCCAGACCTGCAGGGAGGAGGACGGGAAGGGAGAGAGGAGCTGGACCCATGGGAGGAGGAGGAATGGGGGCTGGAGGGGAGGAAGAGAGGTGCTGGACCCATGGCAGGAGGAAAGGGGCTAGAGGGAAGGGATAGAGGTGCTGGACCCATGGGAGGAGGAGGGCTGGAGGGAAGGGAGAGGGGTGCTGGAACCATGGAAGGAGAAGGGGGCTGGAGGGAATGAGAAGTGCTGGACCAATGGGAGGAGGAGGGGGGCTGAAGGGAAGGGAGAGAGGTGCTGGAACCATGGGAGAAGTAGGATGGAGGGCTAGAGGAAATGGAGAGTGGTTCTGCATCCATGGAAGAAGGAGGAAGGGAGAGAGGTGCTGAACCCATGGGACGAGGAGGGAGAGGGGTGCTTGACCCATGGGAGGAGAAGGAGGAAGGGGAGCTGAAGGGGAAAGGTGCTGGACCCATGGGAGGAGGAGGAAGGGGGCTGGAGGGAATGGAGAGCGATGCTGGACCTATGGGAGGAGAAGGAAGGGGGAGAGGTGCCAGACCCATGGGAGGAGGAGGAAGAGAGAGAGATGCTGGACCCATGGGAGGAAGAGGGGATGGAGGGAAGGGAGAGAGAAAGGTGCTGGACCTATGGGAGGTGGAGGAAAGGGGCTGGAGGGGAGAGAGGTGCAGGACTCTTGGTAGGAGGAAGGGAGGCTGGACGGAAGAGAGAGAGGTGCAAGACCCATCGCAGGAGGGTAGGGGGGACTAGAGGGAAGGGAGAGAGGTGCTAGAACCATGAGAGGAGGAGGGCTGGAGGGGAAGGGTGTGCTGGACCCATGGGAGGAGGAGGGGGCTGGAGGGAAGGGAGGGAGGGCTGCTGGACCCATGGGAGGAGGATGGGAGCTGGAGAGAAGGGAAGAGAGGTGCTGGACCCATGGGAGTAGGGGCTGGAGGGAATGGCGCGAGGTGCTGGACCCATGGGAGGAGGAGGAAGGGGGTTGGAGGGAAGAGAGTAGTACTGAACTTATGGGAGTTGGATGAAGGGGGGTTGGAAGGAAGGGAGAGAGGTGCTGGACCCATGGGAGGAGAAGGAAGGGGGAGAGTTGCTACACCCATGGGAGGAAGAGGAGGAGTAAGAAAGAAAGATGCTGGACCCATGGGAGGAGAAGGAAAGGGAGGCTGGAGGGAAGAGAGAGCGATGCTGGACCCATGGGAGGAAGAGGGGATGGAGGGAAGGGAGAGAGAGAAAGGTGCTGGACCTATGGGAGGTGGAGGAAAGGGGCTGGAGGGGAGAGAGGTGCAGGACTCTTGGTAGGAGGAAGGGAGGCTGGACGGAAGAGAGAGAGGTGCAAGACCCATCGCAGGAGGGTAGGGGGGACTAGAGGGAAGGGAGAGAGGTGCTAGACCCATGAGAGGAGGAGGGCTGGAGGGGAAGGGTGTGCTGGACCCATGGGAGGAGGAGGGGGCTGGAGGGAAGGGAGGGAGGGCTGCTGGACCCATGGGAGGAGGATGGGAGCTGGAGAGAAGGGAAGAGAGGTGCTGGACCCATGGGAGTAGGGGCTGGAGGGAATGGAGCGAGGTGCTGGACCCATGGGAGGAGGAAGAAGGGGGTTGGAGGGAAGAGAGTAGTACTGAACTTATGGGAGTTGGATGAAGGGGGGTTGGAAGGAAGGGAGAGAGGTGCTGGACCCATGGGAGGAGAAGGAAGGGGGAGAGTTGCTACACCCATGGGAGGAAGAGGAGGAGTAAGAAAGAAAGATGCTGGACCCATGGGAGGAGAAGGAAAGGGAGGCTGGAGGGAAGAGAGAGAGGTGCTGGACCCATTGGAGGATGAAGCTATAGAGGAGCTAGACCCATGGGAGGAGGTGAAAGGGGGGCTGGACCCATGGGAGGAGAAGGAAAAGGGGCTGGAGGGAAGGGAGAGAGGTGCTGAATCTATGGGAGGAGGAGGAGGAGGAAGGGGGCTGGAGGAAAGGGAGAGGTGCTGGAGGGAAGGAGTGTTTAGACCCATGGGAGGAGGAGGAAGGGAAGGAAGTGCTGGACCCATGGAAGGAGGAGGAAGGGGCAGAGGTGCTAGACCCACTTGAAGAGAATGAAGGTGGGCTGGAGGGAAGGGTGCTGGTTCTGGACCCATGGGAGGAGGAGGAAGGGGGCTGGAGGGGGAGAGGTGCTAGATTAATGGGAGGAGGAAGGGGACTGATGGGAAGGGATAGGTGCTGGACCCATGGGAGGTGGGGAGGGAGGTGCTGGACCCATGAGAGGAGGAGGAGGAAGGGAGAGAGGTGCTGAATCTATGGGAGGAGGAGGAAGGGGGCTGGAGGAAAGGGAGAGGTGCTGGAGGGAAGGAGTGTTTAGACCCATGGGAGGAGGAGGAAGGGAAGGAAGTGCTGGACCCATGGAAGGAGGAGGAAGGGACAGAGGTGCTAGAACCACTGGAGAAAAATGAAGGTGGGCTGGAGGGAAGGGTGCTGGTTCTGGAGGAGGAGGAAGGGGGCTGGAGGGGGGAGAGGTGCTAGATTAATGGGAGGAGGAAGGGGACTGATGGGAAGGGATAGGTGCTGGACCCATGAGAGGTGGGGAGGGAGGTGCTGGACCCATGGGAGGAGGAGGAGGAAGAGGAAGGGAGAGAGGTTCTAGACGTATGGAAGGAGGAAAGGGGACTGATGGGAAGGGATAGGTGCTGGACCCATGGGAGGAGGACAGGAGAGAGGTGCTAGACCCATGGGAGAGGGAGGAAGAGGTGGCTGGAGGGAAAGGAGAGAGGTGCTGGACTCAAGTGAGGAGGAGTAAGGGGTTGGAGGGAAGAGAGGTGCTTGATGCATGGGAGGAGGAAGCAATGCTAGTGGAAGGAGAAGGATGGGGGGTTGGAGGGAAGGGAGGGAGGAGCTGGTCGCATGGGAGGAGGAGGAAGGGGCAGAGATGCTAGTACCATTGGAGGAGGATGAAGGGTGAGATGCTGGCACTGGACCCATGGGAGGAGGAAGAGGAAGGGGGCTGGAGGGAAGGGAGAGAGGTACTAGATCAATGGAGGAGGAGGAAGGGGAGCTGGAAGGAAGGGAGAGAGGTGCTGGACCCATGGGAAGAGGAGGAAGGGAGAGAGGTGCTGGACCCATGGGAGGAGGAGGAAGGGAGAGAGGTGCTAGACCCATGGGAGAGGGAGGAAGAGGTGGCTGGAGGGAAAGGAGAGAGGTGCTGGACTCAAGTGAGGAGGAGTAAGGGGTTGGAGTGAAGAGAGGTGCTTGATGCATGGGAGGAGGAAGCAATGCTAGTGGAAGGAGGAGGATGGGGGGTTGGAGGGAAGGGAGGGAGGAGCTGGTCGCATGGGAGGAGGAGGAAGGGGCAGAGATGCTAGTACCATTGGAGGAGGATGAAGGGAGAGAGATGCTGGCACTGGACCCATGGGAGGAGGAAGAGGAAGGGGGCTGGAGGGAAGGGAGAGAGGTACTAGATCAATGGAGGAGGAGGAAGGGGAGCTGGAAGGAAGGGAGAGAGGTGCTGGACCCATGGGAGGAGGAGGAGGAAGGGAGAGAGGTGCTAGACCCATGGGAGAAGGAGGAGGAAGAGGGGGCTGGAGGCTTATAGGAGGAGGAGGAGGGGGAAGGGGCACTGCAGGGAAGGGAAAGGTGTGCTGGGCCTTTGGGAGAGAGGAGGGGACAGAAGGGGAAGAGATGCCGGTCCAAGGAGATAAAGGAAGAGGAAATCAAATGCTGAACCCACTGAGGGAAGAAGAAATGGAAGGAGGGCAGGCAAGTGAGCTAGATGTTGGAGGGGGGGGGGGGGGGGGGTAGAGCGATAGAAGCTCGTTGGGGATGGAGAGGAGAGAGAGACACATTGGTGTAGAGGAGGAAGAAAAGGGAGAAGCTGGACTGTGGACATAAAGGTAACAGAAACAGGGGAAATGATGTTTATTGGGGGGACATAGGGATGGTGACACCAAGGGGAGATGCTGCGTGGGGATGGTATATGGACACAGAGGGGAGCTGTTAGACATAGCGTAGAATAGGATCACAAATGGGAGATGCGGAACATTGAGGGCATAGAGACATTGAGGAGTGAAGTTCAACATGGGGAGAGGATGGGGCATAGAGAGGTGATGATGGATGCGGGAATATGAACACAGAAAGGACATACTGGACAGGGGACACAGAACTGAGATGCTGATCATGGGGAATGATAGGGACACAGAGATGAAAGATGGATGGTGGAAAGAGAAGAGATGTCAAATGGATAGGAGACCCTGGTGAGTAAGTTAAGGGAAGATAGAGGGAAGCAGGATCTAATGTGTCTTTCTGCACGCACTTTTTGCTGTTTGCTTTTTGAATGGATAAAAAAACATTGCTTTCTCAAGGTTCATTTCCTTTGAATTTAGGAGAGATCATAACAACTCCTTTAATGAAAAATCTTAAAGATCCAGTTCATCTTCTCTCAAACCATAGACCGGTTGCACCAATACCTTTTTTTTGTGCAAAACTAATGGAGGGTTTAATATGTATTCAACTTATGTTTATCTGTCCATTCATCTCAAATCAGGATTTAGAACTTGTCATAGTGCTGATACTGTGTTAGGTTCATTCTCCGAGGAAAAGCTAGCATAATATTCTTATATGTAGGTAACATCTGGAGCTCAGTGCGAACACTGCCAGCTGTCCTGTCACTTTAAATCTTTGAGGCAGTGCCCACACCGCACATGTACTGGTGCCTTCCCACCTGACGCTCAAGCACGGGATCAGAAATTATCATTTACGATGGAATGGACAGGCTGCTTTTTTAAATCTCTCCTCAGCTTGTAAGGCTTTTGCCTTTTTGGTGCCTCTTCTTTTTTGGTATATTTTTTCTTCATAGTCTTCTTTTTTTCGATATTAAGTTCAAATTATAATTTTTTTTCAATTTTTCATTTTTAAATTTTTGGCCTTTTGGGGCCTTTGAACCCTCTTTTGTGTGGGAAGCATCGACCGTTTTTGGATAGTGACTACTTGAGCTCCCTGGGCTACAGCGTCTTTTGATCCCCCTCCATATCAACATGGGTGCAGAATAGCTTTAAGAAGTGTACTTTGTGCAATAGGACTATTTCAGGTACAGACCCCCATAACTGGTGTGTTTAGTGTTGGGTCCAGAGCACTGGGACATACAGAGGCATATTTTCAAAGCACTTAGCCTTCCAAAGTTCCATAGGTTTCTATGGAACTTTGGAAGGCTAAGTGCTTTGAAAATATGCCTCACAGTGTAGTATCTACCTGCACATGCAAGCAAGAACCGTTAAAGCCCGCAGAGTCCAACATGAAAAATCTTTTGGTTCTACATCAACATCCGTATCAAGTGTGGCAGGGGATTCATTACTCGGCACGGAACCTGCATCAGCGTTGACATTGGGTGCACTGACGCAGCATCGAGAAGGTCTGACATGGGACTCGCTACCGTGTACCCATAAGGACTCTATGTCCTCATTGTCAGTGCTGCGTGCATTGAGGGACCTGCAGCGTAAAAAGCCTAAGGAGCATCACCATCGTTCTCCTTCCAGGCACTCTGCCCATACCTTCTCTACATTGATGTCCTCCATGCACAGGAAGCATCCATGCCGCAGTGACTGCTCTCCTCCTCTCATTTCTTGAGAGCCTTCAAGGTCATCAAGGTCTCTTATGCTTGCATAGGCTATAACTCAGGTTGCGTCCACACCACTTTCTCAGCCAGTACCGACTCCTATTCTTCTTGAGGAAATCCAGGCTATGCTGAAGGAGGAGCTTTCAGGGCTACTGCATTTTTGCAGTCTTATACAGGCTTACAGGGTGTTCATGCCAGCCTCAGCCCATAAGTATATAAGTATTGCCACACTGGAACAGACCAAAGGTCCTTCAAGCCCAGCATTCTGTCTCCAACAGTGACCAATCCAGGTCACAAATACCTGGCAAGATCCCAAAAAAGTTCAATACATTTTATGCTGTTACCTCAGAAATAGGCAGTGGATTTTCCCCAAGTAATTTTAATAATGGTCTATGGATTTTTCTTTTAGAAAGCAGTCCAAACTTTTTAAACCCCACTAAGCCAACCGCCTTCACCGCATTCTCTGGCAATGAATTCCAGAGTTTAATTACACGTTGAGTGAAGAAACATTTTCTCCAATTCATTTTAAATTTACTACTTTGTAGCTTCATCACATTCCCCCTAGTCCTAGTATTTTTGGAAAGAGTAAACAAACAATTCATATCAACCCTTTCCACTCCACTCATTATTTTATAGACCTCTATCACATCTCCCCTCAGTCATCTTTTCTCCAAGCTGAAGAGCCGTAGCCACTTCAGCCTTTCCTCATAGGGAAGTCGTCCCATCCCCTTTATCATTTTCGTTGCCCTTCTCTGTACCTTTTCTAATTCCACTATATCTTTTTTGAGATGTGGTGACCAGAATTGAACACAATATTTGAGGTGTGGTCGCACCATGGACCGATACAGAGGCATTATAACACCCTCATTTTTGTTTTCCATTCCTTTCCTAATAATACCTAACATTCTATTTGCTTTCTTATCCACCACAGCACACTGAGCAGAGGGTTTCAACGTATCATCAATGACGACGCCTAGATCCCTTTCTTGGTTGGTGACTCCTAACATGGAACCACCTTGCATTACATAGCTATAATTTGGGTTCCTCTTTCCCACGCCATCACTTTGCACTTGCTCACATTAAACATCATCTGCCATTTAGACGCCCAGTCTCATAAGGTCCTCTTCTTGTAATTTTTCACAATCCTCTTGCAGTTTAACTACTTTGAATAATTTTGTGTTGTCAGCAAATGTAATTACCTCACTAGTTACTCCCATCTCTAGATCATTTATAAATATGTTAAAAAGCAGCAGTCCCAGCACAGACCCTTGAAGAACCCCACTATCTACACTTCTCCATTGAGAATACTAACCATTTAGCCCTACTCTCTGTTTTCTATCTTTTAACCAGTTTTTAATCCACAATAGGACACTACCTCCTATCCCATGACTCTCCAATTTCCTCTGGAGTATTTCATGAGATACTTTGTAAAACGCCTTTTGAAAATCCAGATACACAATATCAACCAGCTCACCTTTATCCACATATTTGTTCGCCCCTTCAAAGAAATGTAATAGATTGGTGAGGCAAGATTTCCCTTCACTAAATCCATGTTGGCTTTGTCCCATTAATCCATGCTTTTGAATATGCTCTGTAATTTTTTCCCAGATCTCCTCTGGAACCCTTTAAAAAAATCGGTGTTTCATTGGCCACCCTCCACTCGATTTTAAATATAAATTACATATTACTAACAATAGTTCTGCAAGTTCATTTTTCAATTCTATCAGTATTCTGGAATATATACCATCTGGTCCAGGAGATTTGCTGTGGTGATCTATCCTGGGGACCCAGGGACGGTAATAGAGGTATTTGGTCCATAATTCCCTGTGGTGTAGTTACTCATTCCTTATGCTGCAGTGCCATCCAGACCATAAGAGCCTTCAACTGTGCTGCAAAATAATACAGTTATAGATTTGGTACCCCGGTCCTGCCACACTCTTTTGCCTGGTATAACACCCTTTGGGCTATTTTAGAGAGTGTTGTTTCCAGGTAAAATAACGCTGCCTTCTCTCATAATGGTTGGGGGGAAATGGTAGCATGTTTCAGAGAAATGAACTGTTATGACTCACATGCACATTTGTTCTTTCCTCCTCTTGGTATCTCTCTGATGCTGGAATGAGTAAATACTTTGAAACAAACACAAAAAGACTCAATAGAACCATCTACTTTGTCAACCATTATCAGATGTGTGACCATCTCTCTAAAAGGGTGATTAAAGTCACCAGAAACAAAAAATGAAGTTTTAATACTGTTAGAGCAAACAATTTGTAATACAACAGTCCAAGTCCCATCCTTTTTTGTGTAAAAATAAGAGTTACAGAAGTTCAGAAATGTAACTTTTTCAGACTGCTTATGGACCCATGACACGAAAAATCACCCATTCTCAACATTTTGGATCTGTGACTTTATTCACCTTTTCCCAGAGACAGTCACATGTAGAGCCTTTCATTTGTAAAGTGTTAACTGTTTCATCCCTTCTGTCTACCCCTCATTTACTGAGTTGTAATTTTTGTAGAGTTTTTGGCCCTTCACCCTAGTCAAAGTTTTTATCCCCCCTCCCTTATTTTTAATTCTGTCCTACTTCTTTAGGGATGGAAAGAATAAAAAAAACATTTAGTCCTATTTTCCCCCCTATCTTTGAACCAATTCATGGGTCTAGTTTAGAGGGTAGGGAGCAATGACCCCCCCCCCCCTCCTGCTGCAGGGTATATTTGTCAGAATAGGGTGCCTCTCTTCCATTACTGTTACTTTTGCCATGGCATTTTGCCTCTCCCTCCATCTCCCCTCACAGTTCCATGCTACAGCTCCTTTATGTTGCTGGGTTTAGTAGCAATAAGAAGTATTTAGCCTGAGTTGGAGTGAGAGTTTGGTCACTTCACTAGCTGCTGAATGGTGAAGAAAGGGTCTGGCACGGACTTGGAGAATTTTAAATATAAGGTAGCAGCACAACTAGTGCAGGGCTCTGACTAAGAATTAGTTGAGTCTTTCTCCATAGTTACCTATGACTAAAATTTCCCATGTTTGCTTACTGAGTTTAAGTTAAAGTGAACTTAAGGGTTTTAAGGAATCTGAAGTGTTATTTCTACAAATTGGTTTTATACGTTGTCCCCCTTATCTAATCCTGAGTAGACAGAAGTAGTAGTTGATTTTCTGGTAATTGAAAATTCCCATTATTGTGTTGCCAAATTTTTTTTAGGTTCCCTGATGTCTGGCTAGGTAGGTGCTAATATATACCCCCACTACTGTACTCTTTCCCATCACACATAGGATTTCTATCCATAAAAATTCCACTCCATTTTGTTTCCTGTAAAGCTTTTAGCCTGATTGTCATATTTTTAATTTTATAACTTTTAGAGATAATTAAGCAAGATTTGAATCTTGTATAGCTTTATTCCCTTTTTTTCTACAACAAAGAAAACATGTAACGCAATAAAAATCGCTATTGTCCCTTGCGAAAGTCCAAACTCCAGGAAAAAGAAAATAATCAGGAATAGAAAGGAAGCAAAATTGCCTATATATTCCTAACAGAAGGGTGGATTGAATTATCCCACAAATCACCCACTAACCTGAGCTAATGCCTCAGGAGCCTCTTGTTGGAAAGATACAGATGGAAAGAGAGCTAACTGGGCTGGGTAAAAAAAACAAACATATTTCACTTTCATATACCTAATGGTATATTTGCATTGATAGTAGGATGCCAATTATCTGGATTAACCTTGGCAGAGAGCAGTCCAGATGATGGAAAATCTGGATGATGGAACATTCCTTTTTGAAAGGAGCAAGCACTTTTGATGTTATAAAACCTTTTTACTGTATATCAGGCATAATGTGGTAACTACAATGCAGATATGATAAAAAAAACTTTTTAAACATAACGCCTGCAGTCGATAATTGGATATCTGAATAATTGGGAGTTTGGATCATCGGCATCCTACTATACTTTAAAAAGAATAATGTACAAAGTATAACCGTAGGTTGAAGCAACACATTTTTTTAACGTTATCTTAGCAACATCAGGAAAAATACAAATTTTAAGCCCAAGAAACAACTTTGTGCCTAAAATTGCAGGATGAAGTCTATCCATTTCTAAAACAAGCATGACATCAGTCTAGCTGAAGAAACTTCCTCCACTCAGGAACTGTACAAAAATGCAGTCAAGTCCAAATTATCCAGTAACATCCCAGATACATTGTGGTCTACAGGTTCTCTTCTTACTAATAGTATATATGTTCAGAAAGTAAGGGATAATGACTCAGGTGCCATGTGATCTGATTTCAGAAAATTAACATCTCAAATTCATTTTCTTCAAATCCTATTTTCAAGTACTTAGCAGTATTATTCCTAACCTTGTTATCAACAATGGTAGTTAATTATGCCACCTTGTCCTCCACAAGTGGCAACTTAGTGTTATACTCAGTTTCTAATCATGCTAATGTACTTTCACATCTTGAATTTACTGAGGTAGTAATACAAGTTGACAAGAGAAGAGCTTTCCTTGTCTTTCAGTAGTTGACCAAATGTAATCCAAAAAAACCACAGCAAGTTTCTGTAAGATAAATGTTAGTTGATCCCAAGACCAAACTGGTCATCTTCCTGCAGAAGTCAATCCAGGATCCATAGAGGCAGCCTGTGGCATATGCTTGAGAGCCTCCCAGTTTCTTCCGAGGGGTAAAAGGGGCGATCAAGGAAGACAAAGACGTAGCGGAGAGACTGAATGAATTCTTTGCTTCGGTCTTCACCGAGGAAGATTTGGGTGGGATACCGGTGTCGGAAATGGTATTTCAAGCGGACGAGTCGGAGAAACTTACTGACTTCACGGTAAACCTGGAGGACGTAATGGGGCAGTTCGGCAAACTGAAGAGTAGCAAATCTCCTGGACCGGATGGTATTCATCCTAGAGTACTGATAGAACTGAAAAACGAGCTTGCGGAGCTACTGCTAGTGATATGCAACTTATCCTTAAAATCGAGCGTGGTACCGGAAGATTGGAGGGTGGCCAATGTAACGCCCATTTTTAAAAAAGGCTCCAGGGGAGATCCGGGAAATTATAGACCGGTGAGTCTGACGTCGGTGCCGGGGAAAATGGTAGAGGCTATTATCAAAAACAAAATTACAGAGCACATCCGAGGACATGGATTACTGAGACCAAGTCAGCATGGCTTTTGTGTGGGGAAATCTTGCCTGACCAATTTACTTCAATTCTTTGAAGGAGTGAACAAACATGTGGACAAAGGGGAGTCGGTTGATATTGTGTATCTGGATTTTCAAAAGGCGTTTGACAAGGTACCTCATGAAAGGCTACAGAGGAAATTGGAGGGTCATGGGATAGGAGGAAATGTCCTATTGTGGATTAAAAACTGGTTGAAGGATAGGAAACAGAGAGTGGGGTTAAATGGGCAGTATTCACAATGGAGAAGGGTAGTTAGTGGGGTTCCTCAGGGGTCCATGCTAGGACCGCTGCTTTTTAATATATTTATAAATGATTTAGAGATGGGAGTAACTAGCGAGGTAATTAAATTTGCTGATGACACAAAGTTATTCAAAGTCGTTAAATCGCGACAGGATTGTGAAAAATTACAAGAGGACCTTACGAGACTGGGAGACTGGGCAGCTAAATGGCAGATGATGTTTAATGTGAGCAAGTGCAAGGTGATGCATGTGGGAAAAAAGAACCTGAATTATAGCTACGTCATGCAAGGTTCCACGTTAGGAGTTACGGACCAAGAAAGGGATCTGGGTGTCGTCGTCGATAACACACTGAAACCTTCTGCTCAGTGTGCTGCTGCGGCTAAGAAAGCGAATAGAATGTTGGGTATTATCAGGAAAGGTATGGAAAACAGGTGTGAGGATGTTATAATGCCGTTGTATCGCTCCATGGTGCGACCGCACCTTGAGTATTGTGTTCAATTCTGGTCGCCGCATCTCAAGAAAGATATAGTAGAATTGGAAAAGGTGCAGCGAAGGGCGACTAAAATGATAGCGGGGATGGAACGACTTCCCTATGAAGAAAGACTAAGGAGGCTAGGGCTATACAGCTTGGAGAAGAGACGCCTGAGGGGAGACATGATAGAGGTATATAAAATAATGAGTGGAGTGGAACAGGTGGATGTGAAGCGTCTGTTCACACTTTCCAAAAATACTAGGACTAGGGGGCATGCGATGAAACTACAGTGTAGTAAATTTAAAACAAATCAGAGAAAATTTTTCTTCACCCAACGTGTAATTAAACTCTGGAATTCGTTGCCGGAGAAAGTGGTGAAGGCAGTTAGCTTAGCAGAGTTTAAAAAGGGGTTGGACGGTTTCTTAAAGGACAAGTCCATAAACCGCTACTAAACGGACTTGGAAAACTCCACAATTCCAGGAATAACATGTATAGAATGTTTGTACGTTTGGGAAGCTTGCCAGGTGCCCTTGGCCTGGATTGGCCGCTGTCGTGGACAGGATGCTGGGCTCGATGGACCCTTGGTCTTTTCCCAGTATGGCATTACTTATGTACTTATGTACTTATTTGTACCAGTCTCCTCTCTGGCCACCTGTCATCAGACAGCAACAGCCGCTCACTCTAGTCTGTCGCTGGTTAGGTTTGTAGGAGCACTTCTTTCCTTTGGTCTTAAAAATGTAATAGATTCCAGGAAAGACAGCAGCATACCATCCTTTGCTGCCTGTCCCAGTAGCATTTCTCCAGAAGTGTTTACCAGAGGACTGTGTTGGGTGAAAATATCCTCAGGCCAATCACCAAGGATGAGGTAACAGCAGGGAACTTGCAAGGCCTCCTTTTTCTCTTAAATATTTCTCAACAAGCAACAAAATAAAAGTGGTCTTGAGCAGAGAGCACAAATTAGCATGTTACTATGTTCAAGCTCCACACCTGGACTTTGTCATCACTCCTCCATTAATTTAATCTGCCCTATTATTGCAATATAATATGTGCTGTGGTATCACAGAGTCCCATTGGTTATCCTATCAGTTATCTGAGATGCCAGTTATGTCATTTCCTCATTCAGTGCTATACTTTCTATCCCATCTTATTTAGACTTCAATGTTTGCATACAGACATTTAAAATGTATTTATTGTTTACAGCCTGCCTAAGAGTTGACAGGGATAATTTGTAATCTTTCAATTCTGTCTGTCTTTTACTTAAAGACACTCGAGCTACTTGCTTTTAATGAAAGCACTCTATCGGATTGCCCTAAATTCTTTGTTTTACTAGTATCTTTTGAAGATACCTCATTGAGCTATATGGTGCTGAGTGACTGTCAACTTTTCCCATTTTCTTGTTTAAAGGCTGCTGAATCTCTTTTCTAAAGATTAGCGCCAGAAGCTGGATTGTAGTCTGGTTAAGGTGGAGTCCATCTTTTCAGAATAAGCTCCTGATCCCCAAAATGTTAACCAGTTCCTACCAAATATCAATTCCTTTTCTGTACACTATTGTCTTATTCATGTGTTGAATGATAAGCATATATGAGAATGCTGTAACAGCTAGCTTCTCCCCATCACAGTCTATTTAGGTGATGTGTGAGGTCTACTACCTTGGCACTAGGGGGAGGTAAGTTAACAAGTGGTCCCCACATCCACCAGCCACCCAGCTGTCTAAATTCCTGTTCATCAAATCATCAACTTCAATATCTATCCCTGTCAGGATACAAGTACCTGGAGACTTATCCTTGATGTGAAAGGATGTTGCAGCATTACCTGAAGGGCAGATCTAGCTGTATAGTCACTTCTGGCTACACCAAGGAAACGAAAAATGAGGAAATAGAATGCTGATAAATGCTTGTTCTTGTGATTTTCTTTCCTACCATTTTTATTCTTTAAGTAAAAGTACCTGGGAATCCTAGAATGGTGCTCACTTCATTTTTCTGGGTAGTAAAATGTCTTTGTTTCCTTTTGTAGATACTTTGATGATATTGATGATGAGATGGACCCAGAAATTGAAGAAGCATTTGAAAAATTCTGCTTGGAATCAGAGCGCAAGAGAAAGCAGTGAAAAGTACAATGTAGAAATATAAACTTACAAATCACTCTGTGTCTAATATTGGCAAGCAAGGAATCCAAAAAACTTTATCAAGGCTATGCCAAATTAAGAACATTGAGTTTATCAGGTACTAAAGGTATGCAACATCTATTTAATGGCATCTGAAATATATATATATATATATATATATATACCCAAATCCTGTAACTTAAAAATGCTGTGTGTATATATATATATATCATAGTTTATTTTATGTACAGTTAAATTAACCATATGTTTTGACTGCAATAAATGATTTGAAAAGTGTCATGTTGAAAGAAAAGTGTTACTGACATGCTAACAGCATCCCACTAAAGTTGGATTTCTCCTAAAATAAACAAATGCCTTGGTTTTCAAAGGTGTCAGCAGTTTAGTGTATTTTTGTAGGGATACAGAGCTCATTAAGTATATGATGGTAGGTGGTGCTTCAGTCATGTTATGAAGCCTGATACTACTTTATTGTGGTCTATAAAAAACAGAGTTAAAACAGTAGTGCTGCCAAGAATATGTCCTTAATAATTTAGTAAGCTCTTGGAAAAGAGTTTGAGATGCCCTTTTTAGTCTATTTAATTTTTTAAGCAAAATTTTATGTAGCCTTTTCCAGCATGGTGTGTCTAAGTTAATCAGGATAGCTGCTACACTTCACAGGGAAACTTATAATAACACTGTACTAATATGTTCAGGCACTGTACAGAAAAGCGACTTACAGGAGGGCACTTAAAAAAAAAAGTTGGTTTTATCATAATAAAGAAAGTACATAGTTATCAATTAAAAAAACAAAAAAAGTTCAAGTATGTAAAGAATCTTTCAACAGAAAGAAAGGAACCCTAAATATTTCCAACAGAAGCAAGTGTAGAGTTCAGGAAAGAGTAAGTTAATATTTTGCAGAATTTTGGTAGACCTGCTGCTTTAAACCTGCCCTGCTGAGAGTTGTTTTGTTTGTTTGTTTTGGTTTTTTAAAGTTTAATATGCACCAAAAATATCAACATATAAAACTCTACCCCAGATCTGGGAATTTTCTTGCAAGCTGGGTTTATGAGACTGGTCTCTGATCATGATAATCCCAAAGCTTTGGGGGCTTTGCCATTTTCACCCCCTGATTTCAGAAAATGTTATGATTCTAATAACAAATCATAAACTAACAAATCCCAATTGGGAAAATCTCTCATTTGGGGTAGAATTTTGAATAAGTACAGTAGACTTGCGAGTGGTATGAGCTCATCCATCTCCCTTTCTCAAGGCATAGGAGGAACAGGCAAACACCATTCACTAGTCAATAAAATAAAGTGAATACCCTATACACATTTGTCTAAATATTTAAGTGACCATGTAGAGAACCAGGGAGTGAAGGCATGATTTGTTTTGTGTGCATGCACATAAACCAGACACCGTGCCTTCAGCAGTGAATTGTTTTATGTTCTCATTAATTTTGCTTTGATTTTATTTTTGTATAAAGTGTGTTAACCTATATTAAGTATATTATGTGTGCAAACACTGTTTTGGAAGTCATAAAAAAGCAGTATTAGTTGTCTAGAAGAAGAAGCAAAATTGGTAATTCTTTGTTTAATCTGAAAGCTAGGCCAGCATTTATTTACTAATGTGTTTAAAGGAGAAGACAGATAAATCACAGTTGAAGCCCTTGTATGACTTTAATCATTCCAAATTAGTTAGTAGTTTTAGAAGAAAGGAACAAAACCAGTCATATTTTTGTTTGTACATTGTGTGAAACTGTACAGTATAAAACTGGTAAATAAAGAATGATTTTCCAATATCTTTTTATCCTTTGTAAAATATTTTCCTTAAGTGTTGTTGTTTATTTTCTTCTTATCTAACACAGATCTCTGGCACTGCATATGGAAACACACAAAGATAAGCTTGAGTCAAACTCGGTACTGAGTTTGCAGCAAGCTTCTGCAAAAGTCTTTTCATTTTTAATAAATAGTAGTAATTTTTAAAATATTTTGTTTAAACGCTTTTATTGAAAAGAAACAGAATAAACAAAGCAACAAAGTACTTGTTTTTGTAATCTTTACATCAACATCCTGAAAATCTGAAGATAATGCAAAAGCATCCTCTCCCCCATTTCACCCCCCACCCACCTGTCCTCCCCTAAACCATACAGGAAGCAGTCTCAGGGTCTGGGCTCTGATGACCCTCCGAGCCACCAACAATCATACAAGTTCAAAAAGTCCACCCTTCCCCCATCAGCACCTCTGAAAAGTGGACAGGACCGCAGGAACAGATATGGACGTCAAAAATCAGTGTTGAAGCTATTAAGAATCAAGCTTTGACCCCGGGGACTAAGAATCTGTAGGTAAGGGTCCCAAAACAGGGCAAAATCCTTTTTACACTTAGAGGATACTCTTGCCTCCCTAGTCACCAGTGGGGTCAATTGGTTCCTCCAATGCCAGTAAGCTAGATGATCAGGTGATATCCAATTTTGTAAGATGCATTTACGTGCTACCAAACAGTTTGCGGAACCACATGGTATTACCCTTATATAATCCCCAAAAGGCTGTTGGTTTATCAAGTAAGAACTTCCATTGTATCTGTCACCCCATCTCCCAACATCAAGATCATAAATCTGATGGATACACAAAAACCTTGAACTCTAGGACAAGTCCAGAAGGAGTGGAAGAAAGAGTTGGGAGATTGACTACACTTTGAACAAAGAGGGTCCTGGATCCCATCCATGTGAAACAACTGTAGCTGAGTCATATAAGCCCAATGTAAAACCCTGTAATCACATTCTTGCAGTCTCGCATCTGTCATGACAGCTAGAGTACTCTCAAATTGGACAATATATCCCAGTCTGGTAAAGGGGCTCCCAAATCAGTTTCCAATCTGTGTTTCAATTCAGGGAAGTCCTTATGGGGTTCCCACTTGTCAAGGGACTTATGAAGCCCAGAAACTGTGAGCTCATCATCAGATATCGCCGGAAAAAAATCCATGGACCCGGTCTCCCATGTATTGGCCTAAGAGCTCTTTGTCCAATGAAGTGATATAATGTTTAACTTGGCAATAAGCAAACCGATTGCCCCAAGTGGCTCCCACTCGTGTCTGCAACTCATCAAATGAAATTAAATCACCCTCCCTGCCCAACAGGTGCTCCAACAGATATATACCACACTGCTCCCACAAAGTAAAAATAGGATTATCTAGTCCTGGTTCAAAGGCCACATTACCCCTTATGAAGAGATGATCTATGACTAATGGATTCCCCCCCAAACACCTAACAAGCGCACTCCACACATTCCTCATTGGGGAAGTAAAATGCTTCCTTTAAAATTCCAAGGAAGGGGGATCACGTGGTGCGATGAGAGGGTGAGACGTGGTTTTTACTCTCTCCGAGGCCCCAGCATACTAAACCCTCAAAATAACCCGATAGTGCCGGAAATACAACAGAACGAAACAGCGGAGGTCAGCTGAACATATATGGACAAATATTTAGAAACGCCAGCGAAAAGTATGGCGAACAAAACAGCTAAAAAAGATAAAGAAAAACCGCGTGTAGCCGAAGCTGGGGCAGAGAAGTCGCCATCTTGTGCTGGGCCGATTTTTTCGGCGGAACAACTGGCGCAGATGACGGAGGTGATTACAACAGCACTAGAGCCCAAATTTGAAAAATTGACCAGTCAATACGAAGCGTTTGAAGCGCGACTCTCGGAGACTGTGAAGAGAACCGGAGAAGCGGAAAAGAGGATATCGGAGATAGAAGACACGAACAATCTGACGCAGACAGCCCTTAAAAAACTCACTGGCACGGTGGAATTACTGACCGCAAAACTAGATGACCTAGAAAATAGATCTCGCCGGTCAAACCTGAGGATCGTGGGGCTGCCAGAATCGATTGGAGATCGCGTACTGGCCACCACGCTAGAACGCTGGCTGGCTTCAGAGTTTGCCTTGTCGGATTCATCAGGGCCGCTCTGCTTGGAGCGTGCACACCGCATGGGAAGAATCAAAGATGGTAGACAACTACCTCGTGTGGTGATCCTAAAAGTTCATAACTACCTGCACAAAGCTGAGATCCTGCGTGGGTATCGGCTAAAGAGAGACAAGGTGAAGTATGATGGACATCTGATACGTATATTCCAAGACTACTCTGCCCAGCTACAGGAAAGACGGAGGCAATTTACTCCAATATGTAAACAGCTGGCCGCACTCAACGTTAAATTTATGCTCCTATACCCAGCTATACTTAAGATCAAGCAAGACAACACTTGGAAAAGTTTTGAGACTGTACATGAAGCAAAAGAGTTTGCCCACAGCATTGGAAAAGATCAAGGAGAAATAAAGAGCAATGCATCAGGAGACTGAAAGCCGATGTACCAAGGTTTGACTGGCTGAGGGTGTAGATTAAAGCAGTAGATAATGTAATGCTGCGGGTTATATAGAATTATTTTGAAGTAAACAAGTGGTTGGGGCTTCGAGCAAGGAAGTGTCCCCTAATGTTACAGTTTGGGAAATGTTTAAGGGGAAGGTGGGCAGGGGGGAAGAATTTTGGGAGGGAGGGGGGGAGGGTAAGATGCGAACATAGACAGAAAGGAAGAGACATAAAGAAAAATTGTGGAGGACGAAAGTATTTGGGTTTAGAAAAAGACAAGGTTAAAGAAAGGAAGAGAAATAAGATGAAGCAGAAGGCCCTAAGGGTGAGGCTGGGCGCCCTGGGGTATCATATACCAAAAAAGCTGAATGTAACATCTGAGAACACACCTGGCTAGATTAGGACTTAAAAAGGTACGTCTGGTTTCATGGAATGTATGTGGTATCACGTCCCCAGTAAAATGCACAAAAATTTTAGCGGCCCTTAAACATCACGGAGCACAAATAGCCTGCCTACAGGAAACGAGGCTGTCACAAGAAGAACATGATAAGCTGAAGAGACATTGGGTAGGAGAGATGTTCTGTTCCCCAGCAATGGGAAGGAAAGGGGGTGTAGCAATTTTGATACATAAATCCCTTGCATGCACAGCTAAACTGAGGTTTAAAGATGGGGCAGGGAAATATTTAGGAGTGCAAATAAACATACAAGGGAAGGAAGTATTATTAGTAGCAGTATATGCGCCCCTGGAGAAAAGCAGAAGTTTCTACACACAGCTACTACATAGGTGTCAGCAATATACACATCTGCCTTTGATAATAGCAGGAGATATGAATCAAGTATATGATGCACAGATGGATAGATCCAGTGGGACGTCCCAGGGAGATAAAAAGGGAGAGACCATATTAGAATCCTTTTGTGCATTAGCAGGGATAATAGACCCCTGGAGATTGCTGCACCAGGAAGAAAGAGACTATACACATACATCCAGAGTACATAGAACGCAATCCAGGTTGGATTATATATTTATGTCTCAGACTTTGTTCCCTCAAGTGTTAGATGCCCAGATAGGCCCGGAGGAAATCTCCGATCATGCCATGATATGGACAGACCTAGAAGCACAGGCATTCTTTCAGAAATCTTCAGGCTGGAGATTTCCTGCATATCTTTACTCCTCCCCAGACTTTAAAAAGTACATTTCAGAGAGATGGGAGGAGTATCAGAGACATAATAACTGCCATTTAGAAGACCCGGGCCTTTTCTGGTCAGCGGCAAAGGTGGTGCTGAGGGGTGACATAATAGCGTATGTGTGTAAGCGAAATCGGAACATTAATCAACAAGTAGTAGCTTCAGAGCGCAAACTGAGGGAGTTGAAGAGAGCATACACTAAAACCCCTACCCGACAATGTTATGATGCCCTTGTGGTAGCTCGGACGGCGCTTAACAGCCTCCTACATGAGAGAATGATGCGTTCCCTGGTATATCGAAAATTTAGGCTCCAGAAGTTTGGAGACAAAGCCGGTGCTTACCTGGCTAGAGTAGTGAAAAATACTAGGAAACAACACTTTATCACAGCTTTACGCACACGGGAAGGCAGGGTCGCCACTACTGTGGATGAGGTAGCTGAATTGTTCAAGGAGCACTTTGCAACACTCTATAAAGAAGCAGGAGAGAAAGAATCATTAGAGAGCAGAGCAGCAGAGTATCTAAAGATCTCGGGAATGCCTAAATTCACAACAAATGAGATAGAGGCCTTAAATGCACCAATAACTGCGAAGGAAATTATACAGAGCATTAAAGCACTTAAACTTCATACCGCACCTGGGCCAGATGGCTATACAAGCGAATTTTATAAGATGCTTCAGAGTCAGGTAATAGGACCGCTGATAGATGTATACAACGAAGCGGTCCAGCGGGGTACATTCCCCCGGTATGCAAACTCAGCTTTGATTAGCTTAATCCCTAAATCAGGGAGAGACCTCTTGCAGCCCGGCTCATACAGGCCAATATCACTAATTAATGTAGATATTAAAATCATGTCCCGAATACTGGCAGACAGACTGGCTCTGAGCCTGCCTCATGTTATACACACAGACCAAGTAGGGTTCGTAAGAGGCAGAAAATCAGTGCTCAATGTACGGAAACTGTTGGCGACACTAATGCATGCGAAAGAGACAGATGTAGACAGACTGATGGTCAGTTTGGATGCAGAGCGTGCATTTGATGTGGTCAGGTGGCCGTTTATGTTTGAGACGCTGCATTGGGTGGGGATGCAGGGTTGGTTCTTTGAGGCAGTTCAGGCACTCTATGCGTCACCAAAGGCTGCTGTTCTGGTCAATGGCATTCGGACAGGAGAGTTCGAGATTGAACGGGGGACGCGTCAGGGATGCCCGCTCTCCCCCTTACTATTTGTACTCACGTTAGAACCACTTTTATGTGTAATAAGAAACACAAAAGACATCAAAGGAGCACAACTCCCCGAACATACGATCAAATTATTGGCATACGCAGATGACCTTATGCTTCTCTTGGACGATCCCCAAGTGTCATTGGAGGCCTTACTCAATGTGGTGGGGGAATATGGAGAGATATCGGGCTTCAAACTTAATCACATGAAGTCCCTGGCCATGCCGATGAGAGAGGAGGTTCAAACAAATTGGCAGGGGCAGTTTCCTTTAAAATGGGGGAATGAACAGTTGAAATACCTGGGGGTTGTGATACCTGCTGACCCTTCGCGGCTTTACAATGAGAACGTGTTTCCACTGCTCACTGAGACCAGGCGTACACTTCAAAAATGGGGGGGGGGGGGCCCCGCTTTCCCTGACTGCTAGAATTGCCCTGTTCAACATGATGTTGGCCCCTCGCTGGCTATATACCTTCCAAATGCTCCCGTTATATCTAAGACAGAGGGAGGAAAGGGTCCTGTCTAGAGCGATCCAGGCCTTCTTATGGCGAGGTCAGAGACCGAGGCTTCCAATTAGTGTGTTACACAAACCCAGGGCGCATGGAGGAATGGGCCTATTAAGTATAAGAAACCTTACGATAGCTAGCTCCATGAGACATATAAGAGATTGGTTGGTGGGAGGCCAGGAATTCACACCAACTCCTATAGAATCCTCAGCCTTCCCAACGGTACACCTCGGCTGGATGCTGCATTCAGGCAAGCAAAACCCACACAATAAAATTTCAACAAACTTGTTCCTGACATCAGCAAGAGCAGCATGGAGATGGCTATGCAGGCGACATGGTTTTTCAGCGAGTTTGACGCCGTTCCTGCCACTATATCATAATCCAGATTTCCCAGTGGGAACAACCTCAGGAGTGTTTGCTCGCTGGCGGCAAAAAGGTATTCAATTCTTGTATCAAGTACTTAATGAAGAAGGACGAATGCGTCCCTTCACAGACTTACAGAGAGAATACACATTGCCAGCTTCAGACGTGTTTGCATACTTGCAAGTGAAACATTATGCCACGTCAATAGGATGGGAAAATCTATGTGAGGATGTTCAAGACACACTGAATACAGCCCTGACACTGAGTTCTCAAAATGAAGTCCCTCTAAAGTATCATCATAGGTATCTGCTAGATACCACAGAGGACATAGACTATAAAAGAAGGCACACGATTGGTCGGTAGACTTGGCAGTAGATGTGACGGACAGTATGATACAAGACTTTTTGGTGTCTATACTCAGCACCTCGCCATTTACAAGATATTGGGAACTGCAGTATAAATTTGTGCTCCGTTTACACATATCACCACACAGAGCCCAGAGAGCAGGATATGAAACAACTGGAAATTGTCCAAAATGCAACACGCCAATGGCCACCTTGGGACATATGTTCTGGGCGTGTCGGAGAGTGCAGCGCTTCTGGAAACAAGTGCTTGAAGCAGTATGGACATGTTGGCATAGAGGAATAGAGTTACAGCCCTTGATTTTATTTGGAATATACAGATGTGCCAGGCCGGCATTGCCGGGATATCGGGGGTTTTTACAACGTGCAATAATGATAGGAAAGAAAGTGATCTTAAATGGATGGATGGACCGGAATGGACCGAACATCACTCAATGGAGAATATTGATGATAGATCTATCCAAACTGGAGCATTGCGCAATTCGAGACAGGAACTCAGAAGATGGAAGGCGACTACAACAGACCTGGGGCAAACTCTGGAACACGTTGCAACCATCAGTAAAGAGACATTTACTTGCCCATTAAGCCCAAGTGCTCTTCCTTGTTGTTATTGTTATTGTTATATTAAAACTAGCAAGGGGGAGGGGGGGTGGGGGGTGGGGTGGGTTAGGGAGGGGGGGAAAAAAAGGGGGGGGGGGAGTTAATAGACATAAAATGTCAGATAGCAAAGATCTATTTTGTAATTTCTGGAGAGATGTAACTGTGTTTGATTTGCTGTCAATAAAAACTATTGAAACATAAAATTCCAAGGAATCGGGGTCACGTGATGCTGTGAGCGGGGGAAGACGCATGTCACTTCAGCTGCTAGGGGCCCCATTCGCAGTTTGACTTTTTTGCATGTCTCCTAGAACTTAGAAACTAGATTTTTCGACTCGAGTAGTTATCAACATATGGACAAATATCTGACCCGAGCTGCGATGGCACAGGCTCCTAAATGTTCGAAACGAAAAGAGGAGCGACAGAAGCATTTGGATCCCAAAATAGTGGCTGCCTTTCCAGTGGCCTCACCGCCCCACTCACCTCCTGACAATCTTATTCTAGAACTTACCGACTCAGTGGTGCATGCCCTGGATCCTAGATTTACACAACTATCAGATCAACTTACAGGACTCACAGCTTTAACCTCGGAACTCACTCACAGAACTGGGGAGTTGGAGGCGCGAGTGTCGGAGGTGGAGGATGTGCAACAAACCCATACAGGGAAGTTAGAAAAGTTGGAACGCCTGACACAAGAATACCACCAGAAGCTTGAAGATCTGGAGAATCGCTCCTGTCGTGATAATCTGAGGTTTCTCGGGTTTCCGGAATTCATTGCTGAAATGAAACTTAAACAGACACTGGAAACCTGGCTTCTGGCTACTTTCCCGGATGTGGGAGAGGGAAGGGCGATCCACCTTGAAAGGGCCCATCGTATAGGCCAAAAGTCTACGAGAGATCTCCGGCCTCGGGTGGTGATCGCTAAATTTCACTGCAACTCTCAGAAAGCTACTCTTTACAAGAATTGCAGAGAGGACACAAAATTCGATGATGAACTGATAAGAATCTTTCAGGACTATTCTGCGGCCCCAATGGTCAAACGTCGCGCATTTTCTGTAGCCTGTGCTAAACTGGTGGAAAAACAACTCCGTTTCACTCTGCAGTACCCGGCCACCTTGAAAGTTCTGATTAATGGCACCTGGAACTCCTTTGGCACTCCTGAAGCAGTGTCGGAGTGGCTTAACCAGCCGGATACTTGAGTAGTGATTTGGTTAGTGCCCGGGACCAAACGTCACTTTGTACTTGGGAAAACATCATCGTTGGTTGCCAAGTTGGCCATGGATCAGTTTGATAAGTTCAGAATTTGGACTGCTTTATTTTAGTTCGAAATTGGATTACAATATGAATGTTGTACTAAGAACACTGGATGATCGCAGAGTCTATTTGATAGGCTCAAGCGCGGCTGGTAGACCCGTATGCAGAAGCAGCCAGGATGTGGGGGATCAACAAGCTCGGGCCCCTGTGTAGTGAGTTGCCGCTTCATGGTTATATTCAGGCATTGACTCTGTGTTATTCCTCTGGGAGCCAGGCATTTTGTCCTTAAGTTTATGTTAAAAGGCTGGGGATGGGGACCCCACAGCGTCCTAGACCTTTCTTGACTGCCCTTTCATAAGAGGAGTGGTTATAGTTACCTAGGAGTAGGGTAGGGATCTGGGGTTTGTCATGTTTGGGGGGGAAAGGAAGGTGGGGGAAGGGAGGGAGGAGGGGGGTTGGTCTGGGGTGGGGGGAAGGGAGCCAACTGGAGGACGGTGTGAATGTTGGGTTGCAGTAACGGGTAGTGGTAGATGTGTATGGTGGGCGTATGGATGTCAGTGTCATGCAGAGGGAGCCATACACCCTTCGGATTGCTTGGATACCCCCTGGTTGAGGCTGGGCAACTGGGGGCCTGATAGAGACCTGAAATCATTTGCAATGTGGGATCTGAATGATTGGTATGCCTAGGACCCCACCAGTGCGAGTAGTCTCTTGGAATGCAGCGGGGATTTCATCCCCTATTAAGCGTACCAAAATTTTGTCGACCCTTATGCCACAGGGCCTCCATAGCATGCTTACAGAAAACGAAACTCTCAAACGCAGAACATCAGAAGCTGCACCAGCAGTGGATGGGGGAGTGTCACTTCTCGACTGGCCGGCGGGGCGGGGGGGGGGGGGGAGTGGCGATCTTGTTAAAATGGGTTGTGCCTTGCGTGTCACGATTGGTGAAAAGAGATTCTGAGGGCAGATATATCTTAATATTCCTGACCCATATGGTTTAAATGAATTATCTATGCGCAATGTATGGGCCTAACGTATATGAAGCTAGTTTTTTTCACATACTTGTCAATTTGGGACTTAGATATGACACGGCCCCGTGGATTGTTGTGGGTGACTTTAATAAGGTCCTGGACCCAACTTTAGACCGCTCCTCGCCTGGGGCATGGCATGCATTGACCAAGGGTAGGAGTTTGCCCTATCTCTGCAGGCTCCTGGACCTGGTGGACCTGTGGCGATTATTATACCCGACGCGGCGTGATTATATGCATCTCTCTCGAACCCACCAGACTTGGTCTCATATAGACTATATCCTACTAGCCACCTCGCTCTTCTCGCGGGTTGTGTCCGCAGATCTGGGCCCTATGGCAATTTCAGATCATACGCCTATTTGGGTGGATTTATCACTGGGCCCGGATGTAGGGGCGATGAGAACTTGGAGATTCCCATCTTATCTTTCGGACGACACTTATTTTTGGGATTTTTTTAAATTCAAAAATGGGAACTCTTTGCGGAAACTAATGCTGGTCATAGGGACACCCCAGATTTGTTTTGAGAAACATCAAAGGCAGTGCTGCGGGGTGAGATTATTAGCTATGTGAGTGCGCGAAACAGGAGAATCACCCAGGGGATCCTCCTGTTGGAACGCTGTTACCAACAAGCCAAGAAGGCCCATATAAAACATCCATCCGGGGTTAACTTTGAGAACGTGAAAGCCGCCTTGGCTGCATTGAACTCTTTGCTTCATGAACGTATGAAAAAACAGTTATTCTCTCGTCACTGCAAATTCCATAAGTTTGGTAATCGTCCGGGTAAACTACTTGCCTGAGTAGTGAAAGCGTGGTCAGCCTGGACATTCATCCCTATGTTAGTGGCACCGGACAGCTGTAGGAAATCTAATCCCAATGATGATATGCAACTCCTTTATGCTTATTTCTCACAGATCTACCAGGCGGATGCGGAGCGGGGTGGCCCATCGCTATTAGACTACCTCGAAGATTCGGGTCTCCCAACCCTCTCCCCAGAGGCTAGCACTCAATTAAGTGTCCCTCTGCGCGCGAGAAGTCCAGCAGATAATCAAATCTTTGACATTGGGAACTGCCCCAGGAATTGACGGGTTCTCCTCGGAATATTACAAGATGCTGGTACAACAAGTGAGTGTTCCACTTACGTTATTTTTCGAGGAGGTAATTTCGGGGGGAACGTTCCCCGCTCGAGCTAATGAAGCACATATAGTGCTTATACCTAAGCCAGGTAAATCCCCCAACTCTCCTGGGGCTTACTGCCCAATTTCGCTGCTTAATGTGGATGTGAAAATCTTAGCAAGAATATTGGCAGACAGGCTAGCTACACACATTCCGGCCTTAGTGGGAGAACATCAAGTGGGATTTGTTAGAGGATGTCACCCGGGATTGAATGTTCGTAGAGCTTTGGTGGTGGTGGCCCAGGGTGAGGCCTCACAACAGCCGATGCTGCTTGTTGGACTGGATGCTGATAAAGCCTTCGATCGTGTATTTTGGGACTACCTTTTTGAAGTGTTGCATTATGTAGGGATGAAGGGGTGGTTTTTGCAAGCAATGGGCACCTTATATACAGGGCCGGTGGCTCGGGTGCTGGTGAATGGTTTATGTTCCCCCAGTTTTCGGGTGAGTAGGGGAACCCGGCAGGTATGCCCGCTGTCCCCTCTTTTATTCTTATTATATTTAGAACCCCTTCTCCGCACTATTATGAAAGACCCGTCGATCACAGGAGTCACGTTACCTCAGCTCTTCATTAAAGTGTTGGCATATGCAGATGATATATTGCTTACCATCACGAATCCTCAGAGTTCATTAGGCTCAGTGCTGGATGTTATTATGGAATATGGATACTATTCAGGCTTCAAACTACACTTACAGAAATCGGAGGCTTTGCCGATCCCCTCCTCAGAGAGGGGGGACTGGGGGGGGCCTTTTCCGTTAAAGTGGGCTGCCGGTCATCTTAAATATCTAGGCATTAGGGTCCCAGCAGATTTGAAACAACTCTTATATTAATTTGGCTCCGCTGTGGGCTTCCACTCAACTCTCTTTGGGGATGTGGCAGCATCTCCCTATATCTCTGTGGGGCAGGATCACCTTATACAATATGATATTAGTTCCAAAATGGCTATAGGTCATTCAGGTGCTGTCCCTTTTTTTTCCTGAGACGAGCGTCTGCTACATCGGATGTTGGTGAAATGTTTTTGGAATGGACGGAGATCTCGGGTCCCCTTCTTGAAGACCTATCTTCCTATGGTTAAGGGTGGCCTCGGTGCACTAAGTATTAAAGTGTTTTCAGTGGCTGGCTGCATGAGACATCTGAGTGATTGGTTTAGGGGCACATCCTTTTTTCTTTCCCAGCCACTGAGAATATGGTGCTGAGTTTATACCACTTTAGTTACTGGCTGCATGCAGCCGCTGGTCGTGCCCCTACAAGGCCGTGTTTTGCTCCTCTCTTTCTTCCTCTGCGGAGGGCATGGCAATGGATTTGTAAACTTTGTAGCTTTGACCCTCATGTATCCCCTTTACTGCCAATTGGGGGGAATGCAGATTTCCCTGTGGGTAGAACCTCAGCGGTCTTCCGCGGCTGGAGGGAGGAGGGGACCATTTATCTCTTCCAAGTATTAAATAAGGATACCTTTCAGGATTTGTGCATAAGCAAACATCTGACCCCTCAGGCTTTCCTTCCCTATTTACAGCGATGTCATTATATTGCTTCACTGCCATGGGCCTCCCTGTCCTTGAAAATATGGGAACAACTAGCAGAGCTATATGACCTGGAAGCTCAATTATTGGTCCCCTTAAAATACTTTCATAATCAACTAAGAGAGGCGCTGTCTGAAGTGTGCTGTGGAGTCCTGGCGCGGAGTTGGTCGGGGGAATTGGGGTGCTGGATCCAGGGTAAAACACTGCAAACTTGTTTACGTACTTGCTATTGGGCTTTTGGGAGTGCTGACATCAGGGAGCTACAATATAAATTTATTATGTGTCTGTATGTCTCACCACATAGGGCTTTCAGGGCTACCCTGTGCCACCGTGATGACTGTCCGAGGTGCGTGGGATCCAGGGCCCATCTAGGCCACATGTTCTGGCGTTGCCCTCCAGTCCTGTCATTTTGGACATCCTTGTGTGCCTATGTGTCTAGGATCTGGAGGATTCAGTAGCGACCCTCCCCTGCATTGCTGTTTGATGTCTATCACATAGGAGGACACCGTAGGGCAGGGATGATAGCTTTCTTAAGGCGGGCGGTAATGATGGGGGGAAAAAACTATATTAAATGTCTGCCTGCTCACCGACCGCCCTTCAATTCAACAGTGGCGGGCCCTTATGATGTCCCTGAGTGCGATGGAGCGTCGGGATGTTCGGGACTTGGCCTCACAGCGAGGGGACCATTTGTTCCAGGGTTGGGCCCCCTTCTGGGACACCTTAACACTGACTGCCCGTAGCAGAATTTTGAATGGTTGATGTCCTCCAGGGGAGGGAGTGGGTGAAAAGGGGGGGGGGGTTGATGTGGGTAGGTATATCTTAGTCTTCGGGATTAAGTAAGTGTAATATGGGTGGTATGACAAAATGATAAATGCTAAGATGTTTGACTCTGCCATTTCTTTGTAACCGTATTCACTTGCAAAAAAAAAAAATTCCAAGGAATCTGGGTAGATCTGTGATGAAACAGAGAGTAAAAATTATGTGGGTCATAAAGTGTTTTTTTTTCTAACTCCAGGGGAGTATGAAATCCAGTCCCCTAGATGTCGCAACAAGCAAGCCTGATTATATAATTTTAGATTGGGAAGTCCTGGTCCCCCTTGACTACAACCTTCCAGCAAAAAGGATAAGCAGATCTTTGGTTTCTTGTGAGCACAACAGAAGAAGGAAAGCAAACGGTAGAAGCTTTTCAGATCTTTCTTCAGTAAGCGCAAAGGTAAGGTTTGTAAAAAAAAAAAAAAATAAAGCCATCTCGGGACAATCACCATTTTCACTAAACTCACCCTGCCTATCAATGTCAAAGGGGAGGTCCCTCCAACTGCAATCTAGTGGCCTCCATAAAAGCAAAGACATTTAGTTGGTATACATCCATAATCAAAAGAATGGCCAGGTATTTAAAAAAAAAAAAAAACAATGTTCTGCCCAGCGTAAAGGAAAGTTAAGGCTCCAAGTTCTCTGCAGCTGTGCAGATGAGGACACAGCTTCTGATTTGGCGAGAATTAAATGGAATCCTGCGTAATTCCTCTTCCCATAAAGTTTTTAAAAGCAAGAGATTCCCAGGGATTTGTAAGATGAACTAAGGTCGTCAGCAAATGCCACCACTTTAAAGCAAAAAGGGCATATTGACACTCCCTGAATAGTAAGGTTCATCATGATGTCTCAGAGAAGGAGATCCAATGTCAATACAAAAAGTAGGAGTGAAAGAGGGCAACCCTGCCTTGACCCTTGAGAAATTAGAAAATCTGGGATTCCATACCATTAACCAATAACTGTGCGCGTGGTGCAAAGTACAACGCCTTGATTACAGATAGAAAGTGACCAGAGAAACCGTATTTGTCCGGAGAGGAAAGAGAAAAATCCCAATGGATGCGATCAAAAGCTTTTCCAGCATCAAAGCTGATGAGAAGCGATTGTAAGACTCTTTGATTGCAACATTCCAATGTAGCCAAATTTTTCCTGAAATTCTTAGCCACAGAACAGCCCCTAACAAAACTGATTTGAGAATCTTGAAGAAGCAAAGGAAGGATCTGAGCCGGTTTCCCATAATTTTAGCTAACAAATTCACATAATTTGAGATAGGATGGTAGGAGTCTGGAGTAGTGGGGTCTTGCCCAGATTTAAAAAGCACTATAATTTACACTATATTAAGCAAGGAGGGCAAGGATTCAGTGTCCACCTCTATATTAAACAGGTTGGTGAGAGGTGCTATGATTTCTTCACCCATTAGTTTGTAAAACTCAGCATGAAAACTATCAATGCTAAGTGCCTTCAGCAAAGAGCTTTGTCCAATAGCCAACGATACCTCATCAGCTTGTATGGTAAGTTTAAAAAGTCCCTGCCCACCTGGCTTAGAGAAGGCAAAGTTAGATTGTCTAAGTACAAATCCTTTGGAAGTCCTTCATCAGGTGGGGCAGCATAAAGGTGTTGACAGTAGGTATGGAAAATTTGACAAATTTAGTTTTGTCAGTACTAGCACAAGCACCCCTCTCATATCGCATATTCATAATCTTATGGCGAACCCCTTTAACCACAATTAAATGGGACAACTGACCTACTTTATTGCTATGTTGGTATAACATGTATCTATAGTTTGCTTGAGATTTAAGTGTGCATTGATGGAGAAGTGTATTCAGTGCCACTTGGAAGATCTAAAACTCGTTTATGCTCTGCAGTGTGTGTGTGGCTAAACTATTGGTGTACTAGCCGCAGTTGGTATTCCAGCTGCAGAATCTCCCGATCTCTAGCCCTCTTGACAAAATGAGAGTAGCTAATAATTTTCCCCCTTAATATAGCCTTCACGGTCTCCAAATACACTACAGCGTCAGCTGCATGTTCCTCATTGTGGGTTTTATATTCAGCCCATCAGTGTTGAAAAGTTGATCATGGAAAACAGGGTCTTTATTCAATTCCAAGGGAAAAATCTAGCACCTACACTGGTTATCAGTGAACTCTGTGTTCCAATCCATCCACACCCACTGTGAAAGATCCGTCCCTCCTCCCGGGGTCCTCAGGATCTTGCTTCTGCCCTGGCCACTCCAGCTAAGAGTCAGGATACCTGTCTCAGCCTCCTAGCCCACTGCAGTTCACAGGGCAGGGCTTAAAGCAATCCAAACTCCAGAAAGCAAAATCAGTAAGTATCTTTATTCTCTTGGGATTCACAGTCCAGCAGTTCAGAATTAAAGCAGGCAAAAAAAAACACAATCCCACTGTTTCTCCTTTTGGGGTCACAGAACAGCAGGACAGAAAAACACTCCCCTCCCCTACTTCCAGAACTCAGTTTGTTCCACCTTAAGCAGTCTACAGCCCCGTGCTCTCCTTCTCCCCCTCCCCTTTGAAAAGGGGGAGCGTGTCTGTGAAGGGCAGTCAAAAAAAACACACAGGAAAAAGAAAGCCACTGCTCCCGGTTTCCTCCCGGTGCTTTGGCAAACAGTCCCAATAAACAGTTCCCAATAAACCATTTCTTCAGGCTTGAGCCAACACTTTCCCACAACAGCTTCCTCCCGCTGTGAGCAGTTCACACAGGGGGAGTCAATAACCCCTCTTCAAACAGCACTCTTTAACACACCGTTCAAAACAGCCTGAACTCGCTTTGGGGAGAAAAAAGGTCCCACCCTTTCTTGGGTCACTCTCTCAATACACTGACCCTCCTCCCTCATGACCCTTTCTCTTTCCCCTTGCAACCCAGCTGCCATACCACCAGTTCACCTGCTTTTTCCCTAAGGAATGAGCCCAGGCTGTGAGGTCCATCGGTTCCTCTGGGCTCGCCTCTCTCTCCCTCTCCTCAGCCTCTTGCCATTCCATGGGTTCCTCATCCCACCCACTTTTCAGCTGTTCCTCTTTCACTTGATTACCCTCCAGGGACCCCTCCCTTGCCTTGTCAGAGTTCTTCCCTGTGGCCTGCTGGGGAAGGTAATCGCTGTACCAGGGCTTGCGCCGGGGCTGCTGGGTGATGTAGTCTTTTTTCTCTCCTCCATTTTTCAGGGGGCATTACCCTTTCTCTTCTCTCTCTCTGGGGAAGTAGTAAAGGCAAGGCTCTGTTCTGTCTCCTTCTGTTCTTGAGCCTCCTCACTTCTTCCCCTTCTACTTCCATCTGCTCCACCCCCTTTTTCTCCCCTTCACACCACACATGATCAGAGATAACATAAGGCCCTATTTCTGCGTTGACTACAGCCTGTCTAGATATCAACAGGTAATCTATGAGGGCCTGCATGGAGTGCACTTATGATAAATGGGTATAATCCCTCTCCTGGGGATGGAGCACCCATCACACATCTATCAAATCTAATATCGGATACATGTTGGGCAAACCCCTGCTATTGTGGAGAGGAGTAGAGACCTTTGAAAGGGATTTTTCTATTGCTGGGTCCAAAATAGTGTTAAAGTCACCCCCAGCCACTAGATGTGTAGTGTGATGATGCAAAAAATTAGTCACTTTTTGATAAAATTTGCGATCATATTGGTTGGGGGCATAAATATTACGAATTATGAGTTCCCTGTGACCCACTACCACCCCACAGAGAAAGTATCTACTAGTTTGGTCAACAGAAATAGTTTGAATTTGTTTTGCTACCCCTTTCCAAAATAAAACAGCCACTTCTCCCTTCTTCCCCTGGGCCATGGCCGCCAAGCAATCCCCCACCCACCAGGTTTTAAGTTTAGCTTGTTCCAGTATACTGAGATATGTTTCCTGTAAAAGAGGGATATCAATTTTGTGACGTTGTAGATGTTTTATTTTTTCATGTGGTCTGTTTATTGGGCAAATTGATTCCCCCCCCCCCCCCCCCACACACACACGTATTCCAGTTTCAATTTTCAGTATTCTGATTTATCATAGTGAGTGTTTGTATAAACAAATCCAGTATCTATGTCCTGAGATGGTCATCCCAGCCAGCAGCCCTCCCAGGAGATTCCACTCCAGAAAATACATGCTCCCAATAACAGTTCACGTGTCCCCCACACAGCTCCAGCTGACCAACAATAGCTACATAAATGATTGAATCTAGTCTGCAGCAATCCCAGTCATCTTCCCCAACCTTTTTTCCAGATCCCTTGCCCACCCTCCCCCAGCCATCCTCCCCCAATCTCAAAGTCCTGAGTTCCCAACATAGGAACCATCACGTCCAACCCCCCCCCCCCCCCCCCCCATTAGTTATCCCTTTATATCAACTGCAAAGCACATAAAAGGCACTAAACCCCCCTCCACAGTGCAACACCCAGGCATCAGAGTGAAAACAAAAGGGGGGGAGAAGAATGGGAGTGTGATGTTCAGTATAGTTAGTCTAGCTACTTCCAGGATGCCTTTCCATTCAAAAGAAATACATGGTTTCTCTGTGCTCTGCTATCTTGATGACCAAATGGAACAGTTGTCAGAAACTGCTTGACTTGTCTCAATAGGGCAGCCAAAGTTCTCCCAGTTAAGCACTCAGCGGATCCCAAGAAATCCCGGAGTTGTAGTAATAAGTAAATGCTATCCTCAACCCCTGAACCCAGAGATCGATCATGCCTCTCACTGCAGGAAGTCCACAAACAACAAACAATGGGTCCATCAATAGTAGATCCACCAGCAAAAACAACCAAACAAGGGGGACTGGAGGAAATCATGGGATCTTGCTAATATAATCACTTATGTTAAGGCGGAGCCACAGTCACCAAAAAAAAAAACAAGCAGGTCCATGGTACTCAAATTCAAAACAAAGCAACCAACATCCTCACATTGTTGAAAATGCCACCAGAGTGAAAAAAGAGAAGGAAGAGGTATCACTGCAACAATCAGTTGTGAGAGGACATGGACACAGCCGCTTCTCTCTCAATCCGGGCCAGATGTTCTTGAGCCTTCTCCGCTGTAGCACAAACACCTTCTGTGAATGGAAACTACAGGATTGTAGTGAGCCCCATTTGGCTCTAGATTAAATTCAGATGTATCTCATGAGACTCCTAAGTTGTAAATGATAGCCTGGGGGACAGTGTTCCCTAGTCAGTCTCTGTACCGCTCAGGGCTAGGAGATGTATGGATGTGTAAAACATGGGTTACTTGTTTGTTTTTCCCTCCAGTGCCAATGTAGAAATATACTGGAAATTCCAGGTTTCGTGGAATTGTTTCTCATACCATGTCATCTGCAAATTACAGATGTGCAGGCAGTTGCATGCTATATACATTTGACATATCAAAGCCCTAAGCGTCACCAGTTTAGATCTGTGAAACTCAGGTGTCCACAGCATATTAAATTTTCTCTGGCAGGACAGCTTAGCTTCCTAGGAGAGGATTGTATAAGATCAGATGTGTCTGTCAGTTGTGAGCAAAGACCGAGGTACTAATCCTCTCTGGAGTAATGCTGTAAAGTTAGTTTCCTATAAGTCATTTCTATTCTCTGAAATACACTTTTGTCTGTGACTGGCTATAAAAACATAACATTGCTAGCTAAATATTCATATGTGTGGAGGAGTGGCCTAGAGGTTAGAGCACTGGTCTTGCAATCCAGAGGTGGCCGGTTCAAATCCCACAGCTGTTCCTCATGATCTTGGGCAAGTCACTTAACCCTCCCTTGCCTCAGGTACAAACTTCGATCATGAGCCCTCCTGAGACAGAAAAATGTAACTCACCTTGAGCACCTACTGAAAAAGGTGTGAGCAAAATCTAAATAAATAAATGTAAGCACTTCTTTTCCTTGCATAACCTTGTACTAGAGAAGGGCAAATAGCAAACTGTTTGGGAGCTAATAGAATCTTTCAAGCTCATGTTTTGTTACAGTTTGTCATTCTTAAACTACAGCATATAATTATAGGAAACGTGTTAACAACTGAATGAAAGTTTGTTAAGCACTGTGGTATCCTTCATTAAAGTTTTACCCTGTCATATATAGGCAAGTGATACTAAGAGGATGCAACTAATTTATATAGCACACCATCCTTCTTTGCTCCAACCTGGAAATGGAGTTGAAGCTCCGGGGATCCTTCCAGGAATTTTAAAGTGATTAGAGTGGGTCACTTCTTAATTGGAAGGTTTCAGTCATAATTGATTTATGGCTTAAGTGTGTCTGATATGGGTGAGCCCATCCCGTTGCTTCCTTAGGCTAGAAAATGTTCAGCCGTAGCTAGTCAAAGTATGTTTGTTGTAGGAAATAGCCAGACTGATGTTCCACTTGAAACTATAAGACCTCCTGGGGAAGCTCTTCTGAAAGCCAGCAGGTCTTGAGAGAGACTCTCCGGCAAATCAGGGAATCCATTACTAACCTCGCAAAATCCAAGTCATGAGGGCTAGGGACTGGAGTAGAACTGAAGGACTTTCTTGAAGTGAGTGGCAAAAAATCTATCAAGAAGGTTCTTAACTCCAGAGATGATCTGGGCTATGGCCTTCTCCAGACATCAGTCATGAGGTAGCATGACTTAGCCTTTCTGTCAGACAGTTTGTCTTTCTCTGCCAGGTAAGTGACCCTGAGCACCATCCCACAGACTATAGCCCACATCCACAACTTGATCACTTCTTGACACAGGAAATACAACCTCATGCCTCCCTGCTTGTTGATGTAGTACACTGCAGCCTGATTCTGTATGAACTAAAATAATTTAGTTTGCCAGCAGATCTCTGAAAGCTTTTGGTGTGTTACAGATTGCTCTTGTCTCCAGAAGGTTTATCTAACTTTCAAATAATTAGTCTCTCCTGAGCAGATTACAGAGCTCAGAGTGACATGAGACCTCCAACTCAGGTTGGATGTTTCCAATGTCAGTCTTTTGAATCTGAGAAATTGGGAAAGGCAGTCCCCTTGGTCAGATTGGAGTCAGGACAGATATTACATTCTACAAGTTCCCCTTGGCCTTTGACCTTTGGGAATAAAGAGCCCATTGAGCTTGCCTCTGAGCTGTGCCATGAGAGTTATATGCATATGAGCTGTGCATATGAGAGTGCCATCTGGCCTAGCATTTTTAATATCTGCCAAGTTGATACCTGCTGACTCTGGCACACTTCTGCAATACTGAAGTCAGAGATGCTCTCTGCTGCTGCAGGACAAATGCACAACTTGAGCTATGTCTAACAGGACTCCTATGAACTCCAATCCTTGGGTCAAGTAGACTGGGATTGACGATAATTTGTGGCAACCCATAGTAGTTCCAGCACCCAAATAGTCATGCACATTGATTCTTTTGCCCATTCTTCCGATGTGCTGTTGACCAGCCAATTATCTAAGTAGGGAAACACATGCACTCTGAGTCTGCATAGAGATGATGTGACAACTGCTAAGCACTTTGTGAATACCCTTGGTGCCGGCGTGAGGCCAAACAGCAGTATGTGACATTGGAAATAGTGAATCAATATAAATATATCATCCGCATAGGGAAAAAATCCTTTCTACAGAGAATAAAAATCATATTCAATGTATTCATAGAGATTATTAAATAAAAGGGATATCAGCGATCCCTGTGGTACACCACAGAGGGGTACCCAGTGTTCAGAATAAATACCATCTTTCAACACCTTATATCGCCTGAAAAGTGTTAGGCACGCCCACGTCCCGCCTTTGCTATGCCTCCGACACGCCCCCTTGAACTTTGGCCGTCCCTGTGACGGAGTGCAGTTGGGGATGTCTAAAATCGGCTTTTGATTATACCGATTTGGATGACCCTGGGAGAAGGACGTTCATCTTCTGATTTATGTCGAAAGATGGGCGTCCTTCTCTTTCGAAAATAAGCCCAATAATGTAACTAGGGGGCATTATCCAATGACGATTTGAAGAAACAGAATGTGAGAGTGAAATGATCTGACCAATAAATGATTGTGTCTAGTGATAGCAAGGTGAACAGTGGATAATATATAAAGATATGGCTAAGAACATTAAAATGAGTGTCAACAAAAAAAAAAAAAAAAGGTTCATGCCACAAATGGGTTGCTGTAAATGAACACTGTGCTTCGTTGGCTATAGAAATGAAACTAGCAGTGTCAAATATAGGAAAAATCTAACAATTCTGATTGAGCTAAAAATGCCTATAAAAATATTACCACATAGGAACTAGTAAAGCATATAAAAACTAATGCTTCTATTTAATAATGTAAATTTAAAAAGGCGAATATAAGTATCATAACTATACAGGCACTATTGTTTTAGTTTGCACGCACTACTGGTAGCTAATTAGCCAATGGCACTGGCTACTTTCTGCATTGCTGATTCTAGTTTATGGGAAATCACATGATTCAGGAGAAACTTTAATGGCTGAGACAGTGTTAGCTGAGCAGTTTTTGTTATATAGTGATTGCATCTTGTTTTGCTGTCTGACAACCTGCTCCAGAGAGAGAACAATTACTTTGTATATGACTCAGTGAGATACCAATAAAGATGTTTACTGGTTGCGCCTATATCTGAGTCTGGTTGTCTCTCTCTTATTTTTCAGCCTACGAGACTGAAGTGTTTCCCCTCCCTGTGGGGGCTAAGGGCCAGGGAAAACACACCAGGTTTCTGAAATGACCACCAGGCCTGGTTGTTCTTCCGCTATCCGGTTCTTAATTGTACTGGCTTTGTTTACTACAGATCTGATGTTAATATAATAAACAGGTATAGGCGTAAGTTGAACTAACCTCTTGTATATGCCCTACTGTGTCAACCGGTGTGCAAAAGAGCCACGTTTCAAGTTTGTAAATCTGTCATGTTGATTCTTGTGTGTCATATGGTGATATTACTTCTGTTAAATCTGGCATAACCAACTCACAGTCAAGTAAAGCATTATAACTGTGTGATACATGATGTATTTATGGCCGAAGTGAGGAATAAATGATCAGTATCTGCCAACAAGACCGCAGAAGATATAGAGGTAAGATAAACAGAAAACATGCCAACTATCTCAGCTTCATGGCCATGCTAAAGTCACAAAATTATCTCACCAAAATAAAAACTTGCAGACTTCAGCAAAGTGCCTACAAGAAAATATCTGGTTAATACAGTCCTACATAACATTACTAAAACATATTCCAAACACAAAATCAAATTTAAAAACTGCACACAAAGTTGCGTTTGGAAGCAGTTTCTAGAACTGGATAGTGAGGCTTCTTTTATCAGGAAAGATTATCTTTCAACTAATTTGTTTCAATAAGGGATCCAGTTTCTGAAAAACTGCCACTATCTTACAAAGTTAACCCTGCCCCTTTGGTGGCATGCCTGAGGTAGTGTGCTTCATTGTTGGCGTGCTTTTCAGCTTGAACAAGCAGGAAATAAGACAGAATGGGTGGGGCCAAGACACATCACTGGAGACACTGCTGTGCACATTGAAAGATGTTAAGATAATGACGCTATTTTCTTGAGATGTCTTCAATAGAAATAAAACAAAATAAAACACGGAAAAGAAAATAAGATGATACCTTTTTTATTGGACATAACTTAATACATTTCTTGATTAGCTTTCGAAGGTTGTCCTTCGTGATTGGAAATAAGCAAATGTTGGTAGATGACAGTATATATGTGAAACATCAAAGCATTTCAGTGACAGTCTAACAGGATGGGGGTGGATAGGTGAGAGACAGGCAGAGTCGGGTGGATGAGGGACAGGGAGATATGCATGGAGACAGGAGGGTGACAAAGCAGTACAATTTTATGGTTTATAATGGGCTAGAAAACCCAGATCTTTGTTAAGTCCTGTCTGGTGGGTGTCAATATTTAATCATTCTGACTTCAAAGGTCTTACGTTCCTGTATTGTTTTAAAGTTCCCTTTCAGGATTCTTACCATGAAATCACCGTGATTGGTAGATTTTGTACAAGTAAGGTTCAACATCCTTTAAACGTCTGTTAGATGTATAGTTAAATATGGTTCTGTGAAATATATTTTCCAGTCACCTTTATTAATAGTAAAAAGGAAATTTGAGTGTAACTCTTGTTTTAAGATTTATCCCCACCAGCCTTCTTAACACCATCTCCCCTACTGTCACCACCCCCCCCCCCCCCCCCATCTGTCATATCCTCAACCTCTCTCTCTCCACTGCAACTGTCCCTGACACTTTCAAGCATGCTGTAGTCACACCACTCCTCAAAAAAACCTTCACTTGACCCTACCTGTCCCTCCAACTACCGCCCCATTTCCCTCCTACCCTTCCTCTCCAAGATACTTGAACGCGCCGTTCACAGTCATTGCCTTGATTTTCTCTCCTCTCATGCTATCCTCGATCCACTTCAATCTGGCTTTCACCCTCTATACTCGACAGAAATGGCACTATCTAAAGTCTGTAATGACCTGTTTCTTGCCAAATCCAAAGGTCATTACTCCATCCTCATACTCCTCGACCTATCCGCCGCTTTGACACTGTCAATCACGATTTACTTCTTGCCACACTGTCCTCATTTGGGTTCCAGGGCTCTCCTGGTTCTCTTCTTATCTCTCCCACCGTACCTTCAAAGTACATTCTCATGGATCTTCCTCCACCCCATCCTGCTCTCTGTTGGAGTTCCTCTGGGATCTGTCCTTGGACCCCTTCTCTTCTCAATCTACACCTCCTCCCTGGGCTCGCTGATCTCATCTCATGGTTTCCAATATCATCTTTATGCTGACGACACCCAGCTTTATCTCTCCACACCAGACATCACTGTGGAAACCCAGGCCAAAGTATCGGCCTGTTTATCTGACATTGCTGCCTGGATGTCCAACCACCACATGAAACTGAACATGGCCAAGACCGAGCTCCTTGTCTTTCCACCCAATCCCACTTCTCCTCTCCCTCCACTCTCTATCTCGGTTGATAACACCCTCATCCTCCCTGTCTCATCTGCCCGCAACCTCGGAGTCATATTCGACTCTTCCCTCTCCTTTTCTGCACATATCCAGCAGATAGCCAAATCCTGTCGCATCTTTCTCTATAATATCAGCAAAATTCGTCCTTTCCTCTCGGAGCACACCACCCGAACACGCGTCCACTCTCTCATTACCTCTCGCCTGGACTACTGCAACCTTCTCCTCACTGGCCTCCCACTTAGCCATCTATCCCCCCTTCAATCCGTTCAGAACTCTGCTGCATATCTTATCTTCCGTCAGAACTGATATGCCCATATCACCCCTCTCCTCAAGTCACTTCACTGGCTTCCGATCAGGTACCGCATACAGTTCAAGCTTCTCCTACTTACCTACAAATGCACTCGATCTGCAGCCCCTCACTACCTCTCTACCTTCATCTCCCCTTACGCTCCTACCCATAACCTCCGCTCACAGGTCAAATCCCTCCTCTCAGTACCCTTCTCCACCACCACCAACTCCAGGTTCCACCCTTTCTGCCTCGCCTCACCCTATGCTTGGAATAAACTCCCTGAGCCCATACGTCAAGCCCCCTCCCTGCCCATCTTCAAGCCCTTACTCAAAGCCCACCTCTTCGATGTTGCCTTTGGCACATAACCATTACACTTCCATTGAGGAAATCTAGACTACCCCAACTTGACATTTCGTCCTTTAGATTGTAAGCTCCTTGGAGCAGGGACTGTCCTTCTTTGTTAAACTATACAGCGCTGCGTAACCCTAGTAGCGCTATAGAAATGTTAAGTAGTAGTAGTAGTAGTAGTTTAAGATTTATCTGTTGTAAATCTAAATGCTCCTGGAACACAGTACTTTTTTGCTGTTTTGTTTTATTGCTGAACTTATCTTCTTAATTTTCTGTCCTGGTCTTCCTCCTACTGTGGGCTTGATAGATGCTATTGATATTTTTTTCTTTATTATACATAATTTCATTTGTAATAGTTTGTACCTTTAGCATTACATATACTGTAATATGTAAATTGCATTTACATTGTCCACTTCTGACTGCTTTGGCATCTGTGGCAGGTATTCATGCAAGTTCATCACTTCTATAATATTGATCTTTTCACCACATTTCTTCTCCACTTTTTGCCAGCATATCTGGTGTTCTTACTCATTGGTCAAGTTCTCATTGACCATGAGTGCATCCCTTGGGTGGTGTGGACCATCATCACAGAAAAGCCAAAAATATTTTTTTGTAGAATTCTAGGGATGTATCTGTCCTAGTTCATCACTTCCATCTTCTACAGTGCATCCTAGTAAAGAAAGGAAAATGAATATTAAATTCAGACAGCAAAAATATAATAGAAATATATATCAATATAGTACTTATAAACTGCTAATTTCCCTAAAAGGGCTCATTGACGTGTACAAAAAAAAATAATAAACAAGATATCAACTTTTCGTTCATTACATTGCTGAGACACCCATAAGAAAATGATGGGCGTCTCAGTATTTACTGCCAGCTGATTTTTACCACAAGCTAAAAACACTAGCATGACTTTGTAAAAGGCCCCTTAGTGTTTCAGAAAAAGATTAAATTTTTTTTATTTGAGCGACCTTTGTAAAAGACCCCTTAAATAACTCATTGCTGGATTTCTAGTTAACTACACAAATGACTACTAAATACCCAATTCAGTTTCCTTCTAAATGTCTGGCTTATGAATTTAAGCCAGCCATTATAGCTTGTCTATATAAAGGCTGAAAAGCGCTTCTGCTCCATTTTTATTATATTTTGACAAATGTTGAAGACAAAGACTTCTCAGCTAAGTAAAGTGCCTTAATGGCCCTTTCCAATTTCTATTAGTTTACATTCTGTTTTGGATTTACTTAATAAGAATGTTTGCAGATGAAGCATTCAAATGGATTTCATGACCTGTTTGCACAGCTAGGAAACACTCTTTTACCTTTAATTCTCCCATAGCCCTTCTTAGTGCTGTCAAGGTCATCAGAAGACTCTCACATAAACAGAGTAAAAATCCATGTCTTGTGTTCCCACTGTTCCAATGGAATAGGACCCTTCCTTCTTGTAACTTCCCAGTGCTCTGGAGGGAGGAGGATGGTGGTTGAAGCAAAATAAGCACTGTTTCCTTAACCTGGTGACCTTCCACTGACACCTCCAGTACTTCTGGACAGTTCATCTTGATATCATGTACTCTAGGAACCAACTCACATTCAGGGAACCTTCCCTCTTGACAAACCTGTTCTGAAAATTAGAAAAAAAAGAGTAAGAAACTGAAAAAGATATTAAAATAAAAAAAAAACCCACACACAACTGAATTCAATGGCTTTTCATAGCCAAGGATGGAAAATTGGCACCTATCTACCATGATGCCAGTTTAACATTCTTGGGAAATTGGTCTTGAGGGATATAGATGATCATTTTGACAGAGAACGTTGGCGTTTCCATGATAATCTCACCAAAAATGAAAGGAACATGATGCATGATTTACAAAGAAGAACAGATCTGGTAATTAAATGGGCCGACAAAGGCGGCGCTGTAGTAGTACAAGATCGCAATTCTTATGTAAATGAAATAAACAGACAATTATCAGACACTTCCACATACCAAAAACTTGATAAAGATGCCACTGAAGATTTACAGATAAGATATAGACAAACCTTACTCAACAGGGATTACAAGAAGGTTTCTTAACAATTAAAGAATTCAAATACCTTAATAGAGAACATCCTACGATACCAGTTTTTTATGCACTGCCAAAGATACATAAGAGTTTACAATCCCCGCCTGGTCGTCCTATAATTTCCTCCAATGGTTCAGCTTTGGAAGCTTTATCTTCATTTATTGATGCAATTTTAAAACCTTTTGTTAACATCTGTCCATCTTTTGTGAAAGACAGCACACATTTTTTGATACTTTTGGACACAAATAATCACTTGATTAGAGATGATATGCTCCTAGTGACTTTGGATATCACTGCATTATATAAATCGATTCCACAATCAGAAGCATTGGACACAATATCTGAAATTTTTGAAATAAGAAGTACACCGCGTAGAATTCCGTCAGATTTCCTATTGCACCTTGCAAAACTAGCACTGACTGAAAACTATTTTTTGTTTGATGAGGAATTGTATTTACAAACATCAGGTATCGCTTTGGGAGCTACATTTGCCCCCTCCATTGCGAATTTATTTATGGCACAGTATGAAAAGAAATGGCTGAATAATTCTCCATACAAAGACAATATAGCTATGTGGAAACGCTATCTTGATGATGTCTTCATGTTATGGTACGGTGATGCGACATCTTTAGGTCAGTTTATTGATTGGCTTAACTCCTGCCATCCGAACATTAAATTCACTCATGCACATTCTGCATGCAATATACATTTCCCAGAAGTCAGTATTGTAAATTATAAATTCAACACGAAAGTTTATAATAAAACCACCAACAGAACCACATTCCTCCAATATCATAGTTGTCATCCCATGAATCTTAAGAATAGTTTGCCTTTCTCACAGTTCTAGAGGTTTAAAAGAATTTGTGAGAAAGAGGAGGATTTTAAAATATGTGCTAAGAATTTTCGGACTGACTTGGCTAAACGAGGATATCCGGAAAGGGTAGTGAGAACAGCATATAAGAGAGCCAAACACAACAATAGAGACCTTCTCCTTCAGGGATCATCACAAGCTCAGACAGATTCAAATAATGTTAATACTTCTGTGATTCAATTTCCCAAGGGAGGGGATTGTATGAGGAAAATCATAAAAAGAATGCCATTTTACATGATCATCAAATAAGAATTGCTTTCTCCGGGACATGCAGTCTAAAAGAAATTATCAGCCCAGCTAATTTACAATCTTTGATACATCACACAGCCACAGGTGGACATAGAAAATGTCACCATTGTAAAACACAAAAAAGCAACACTGGGCCTTCAAGAGACAGATAACAGCCGTCCTTTATTATTACAAAGACCCGACACGGGTCGTGTTTCGGCGCACAAGCGCCTGCCTCAGGGGTCTGACATAAAAACACAAAGATAAAATTACAAAGATAAAATTAAATTTTAAAAAACCTTGTAAATATACATATATACAACAAAAATATTGAATATTAAATCATAAAAACGTGCTATAAAAAGTAAATAAAGAATAAAAATATGAACATGGAGTTACTGTGTCAAAGATAAATAAAATGTACAAACGTGCATGTATATATAAGTCAAAGAACATTGACAATAATGAAGATGAAAGCAGTGTTACAAATATCTGCATGATAGGGAGATAAGTTTAATGCACTGATAAAAACATGGTGTCATGTGTATTGGAATGTTAAAAGTGATTGAAATATTGAAAATAGTGCATGTATCTATATAATGAAAGGGTAGGAATAGCTTACCAGCTAAGGTCTTCGTATTGTATAAGAAGCAGTAATCAGACAAATGTACGAAGTCGTCTGGTTCCAAATAGAGTAGTCTGTTAGGTTAACATTAAATGGTGAAAAATAAAACTAAGTATTCGTTCAATTCAACCAACCCTGCGATGTCAAAGACGTTCACATTAATTACTAAATCAGCCAGCAAACCGCCGACGAGTGAATAAACAGTAATAAAAACTTAACTAGAAGAAACAGGTGGCATAAAATTGCATGTGTGAACGTCATCCAGTTATATATGCCTACCGCATTAATAAATATTACCAGTAAAACTACTCATCCACATAAAATGAAGGCGTGTCAACTTTCCTAAATGAAAAAGCACCCTGCAACACTGATAGCATCCGATTACAATCCAAACAATAGAGATTCCTCTGTGAGTCAGAATACTAGCTAATACATGAAAGGGAAGATAAAATAAACAAACTTACCCTTGAGATACAGGTATTTGGGAACCTGGTAGATGGTAAAATATACAAATTGAATTATGACACAGATTGGCAGACAACATATGTCATATAAATATGTTGTTATGTCATATACATAGGTTGTTAGGCTGTATAGAGAGAGGTGTGACCAGCAGAAGAAAGGGGGTGTTGATGCCCCTGTATAAGTCGTTGGTGAGGCCCCACCTGGAGTATTGTGTTCAGTTTTGGAGGCCGTATCTTGTTAAGGATGTAAAAAGAATTGAAGCGGTGCAAAGAAAAGCTACGAGAATGGTATGGGATTTGCGTTACAAGACGTATGAGGAGAGACATGCTGAACTAAACATGTATACTCTGGAGGAAAGGAGAAACAGGGGTGATATGATACAGACGTTCAAATATTTGAAAGGTATTAATCCGCAAACGAACCTTTTCCGGAGATGGGAAGATGGTAGAACAAGAGGACATGAAATGAGATTGAAGGGGGGCAGACTCAAGAAAAATGTCAGGAAGTATTTTTTCACGGAGAGAGTGGTGGATGCTTGGAATGCCCTCCCGCGGGAGGTGGTGGAAATGAAAACGGTAACGGAATTCAAACATGCGTGGGATAAGCATAAAGGAAACCTGTGCCGAAGGAATGGATCCTCAGGAGCTTAGTCAAGATCGGGAGGCGGGGCTGGTGGTAGGGAGGCGGGGATAGTGCTGGGAAGACTTATACGGTCTGTGCCAGAGCCGATGGTAGGAAGCGGGACTGGTGGTTGGGAGGCGGGGATAGTGCTGGGCAGACTTGTACGGTCTGTGCCAGAGCCAGTGGTTGGGAGGCGGGGATAGTGCTGGGCAGACTTATACGGTCTGTGCCCTGAAGAGCACAGGTACAAATCAAAGTAGGGTATACACAAAAAGTAGCACATATGAGTTATCTTGTTGGGCAGACTGGATGGACCGTGCAGGTCTTTTTCTGCCGTCATCTACTATGTTACTATGTTACTATATGTCCTTGCCATTAAATATATGTAGCCAAAACCAAGAGACAATTACATCATCAGATTACTGAGCACCGCTCTTGCATAAAAATGTTGAAAAGAGGTGCCCCATTAGTGATACATTGTCAGGACAGGGGCCACGATTTTGAGTCTCTCCGATGTTTTGCAATTGATTATGTTCCACTTAACATTAGAGGTGGGGACAGAGATAAGAGTTTGATCAAAAAAGAACAAAAATGGATTTACAGTGGGGGAAATAAGTATTTGATCCCTTGCTGATTTTGTAAGTTTGCCCACTGACAAAGACATGAGCAGCCCATAATTAAAGGGTAGGTTATTGGTAACAGTGAGAGATAGCACATCACAAATTAAATCCGGAAAATCACATTGTGGAAAGTATATGAATTTATTTGCATTCTGCAGAGGGAAATAAGTATTTGATCCCCCACCAACCAGTAAGAGATCTGGCCCCTACAGACCAGGTAGATGCTCCAAATCAACTCGTTACCTGCATGACAGACAGCTGTCGGCAATGGTCACCTGTATGAAAGACACCTGTCCACAGACTCAGTGAATCAGTCAGACTCTAACCTCTACAAAATGGCCAAGAGCAAGGAGCTGTCTAAGGATGTCAGGGACAAGATCATACACCTGCACAAGGCTGGAATGGGCTACAGAACCATCAGTAAGACGCTGGGCGAGAAGGAGACAACTGTTGGTGCCATAGTAAGAAAATGGAAGAAGTACAAAATGACTGTCAATCGACAAAGATCTGGGGCTCCACGCAAAATCTCACCTCGTGGGGTATCCTTGATCATGAGGAAGGTTAGAAATCAGCCTACAACTACAAGGGGGGAACTTGTCAATGATCTCAAGGCAGCTGGGACCACTGTCACCACGAAAACCATTGGTAACACATTACGACATAACGGATTGCAATCCTGCAGTGCCCGCAAGGTCCCCCTGCTCCGGAAGGCACATGTGACGGCCCGTCTGAAGTTTGCCAGTGAACACCTGGATGATGCCGAGAGTGATTGGGAGAAGGTGCTGTGGTCAGATGAGACAAAAATTGAGCTCTTTGGCATGAACTCAACTCGCCGTGTTTGGAGGAAGAGAAATGCTGCCTATGACCCAAAGAACACCGTCCCCACTGTCAAGCATGGAGGTGGAAATGTTATGTTTTGGGGGTGTTTCTCTGCTAAGGGCACAGGACTACTTCACCGCATCAATGGGAGAATGGATGGGGCCATGTACCGTACAATTCTGAGTGACAACCTCCTTCCCTCCGCCAGGGCCTTAAAAATGGGTCGTGGCTGGGTCTTCCAGCACGACAATGACCCAAAACATACAGCCAAGGCAACAAAGGAGTGGCTCAGGAAGAAGCACATTAGGGTCATGGAGTGGCCTAGCCAGTCACCAGACCTTAATCCCATTGAAAACTTATGGAGGGAGCTGAAGCTGCGAGTTGCCAAGCGACAGCCCAGAACTCTTAATGATTTAGAGATGATCTGCAAAGAGGAGTGGACCAAAATTCCTCCTGACATGTGTGCAAACCTCATCATCAACTACAGAAGACGTCTGACCGCTGTGCTTGCCAACAAGGGTTTTGCCACCAAGTATTAGGTCTTGTTTGCCAGAGGGATTAAATACTTATTTCCCTCTGCAGAATGCAAATAAATTCATATACTTTCCACATTGTGATTTTCCGGATTTAATTTGTGATGTGCTATCTCTCACTGTTACCAATAACCTACCCTTCAATTATGGGCTGCTCATGTCTTTGTCAGTGGGCAAACTTACAAAATCAGCAAGGGATCAAATACTTATTTCCCCCACTGTATATACTTCAGTCCATAGAACCGCGCAGACTAAATATGCAAATAGAATGGTCTGCGTTTTTCTAAATAAATGTTTTCTTACACACCTCACAATTAAAGTAAATTATACCTAGTTAAATTGGTAGACACGGGGTGTTAATCACATTGATGCCTTTAAATAGCCTGACCCTGTTTCTGGGTCGAGCTTTCACTGCCGGTGTCATAGAGAAAGTGGACGCCATTTCGTAAGGTTGGTGGGATATTGTTGGTTATATGAATATGCTTTCACCATAAGCGATAATGTAGTAATTTTGTGGTATCATTCCATTTCTAGGCATTGTGACTTGCCATTAGTTACTTGGCCCCCTGAGGAAGCTCAACTACAGAGTGAAACGGAGAGTCCTGTTGGGCAGATTTAAACCTAAGTAACATTATTTAGATTATTTAAATTCTATGCAATACTGTAAACTAGTTACAATTTACTTACATTAATTTGAAGTGGAGTTTTTTGACCAATGATAAGAATGGAGTCATATAGATGCGTGCATTGAGTACATTATTTGTTCTGCTGCCACGCGGTGACTCCTGGAATAATTCACCATCTGTCTGAGAGGTTCCAGCAGTGCAATGACAGAAGCTGTCATTTCCTTGGATTCCTGTTCTGAACTTGCTTGTATGAGCCAGTTGTCCAGAAGAGGGCAGACCCAAACCTACTGACTGCAAAGAAAGGCTCTTACTACCACCATAACCTCAGAGGTGATCTGAAGTGTCATGGCCAGTCCAAAGGGCAATGCTCTGAATAGAAAGCGGCTACCCAATATGCAGAACCAGAGGAAATGCTTGTGCGATTCTGGAATGGGAATACTAAGGCAAGGCTCTGCAAGGTCCAAGGTGGTAAGAAATTTGCCTTAACAACTGTGATGACAGACTGCAGTTCCATGTGAAAATGAGGGACATGTGGGGCAACACTGACTCCCTTGAAGTCTAGAGTGGAAAAGAAATAGCCCCAGGACCATGAAGTAAATGGGTCGGCCCAGCCCCTTCCCCAGGAAGGGAACCAACTCCACAGCCCCTTGGTCCAACAAGCATGAAAGTGTGGCCTGGACTACCTCTCCCTCTGAAGGCATCGAGAAGACGTCTTGCAAACTCTAAGACACAACCCTGACTTAACACCTGTAGCATTTGCTGGTCTGAGGTGAAAAGGGCCCACTCGTGTTTGAAGAGGAACAACCTGCTCCCCAACCTCGTGGGTATCAATGACACAGGAAAATGTGAGAGGGAGGTTCTGGAAGTCAAATTTAAGCTCCTAGGTAGAAAGCTAAAATCAAGATCCTCCAGGGTAACATTTTCAGAAATGCTCCCCTTTCTATGCGCAGAACCTAAGAGACAGGCAGAGCTCAAAAGTTTAAATGTATGGTTGAGAGGATGATGCAAGGATGAGGGATTTAGATTTGTTAGGAACTGGGCAAACTTCTGGGGGAGGGGGAGCCTGTTCCGAAAGGATGGGCTCCACCTTAACCAAATTGGAACCAGGTTGCTACCATTTAAAAAGGAGATAAAGCAGCTTTTAAACTAAAATGGGGGGGGGGGGGGGGGGGAGCAGAGACCCAGGAGCTCATGGCTTCGTGTGGAGTATCCTTGAAGGATACTACTGAAACAGGATCTTTAGGGAATTCCGATAGAGAAGTTTCAATAATGGTGAAAGAAAACAAGGATTGTTCAATGGGAGAACAGAATAAAGGATGCAAATTATCCCCATTAACTTCAAAGCAGCCCGTAGAGGCAATGAAAAAAGACAATTTGAAGTGTCTATACAGAAATGCTAGAAGCACTAAATGAATAGGTATTTTAGAGGCCTGGTGGAAGGAGGACAATCAAGGGGACACTGTGTTAGCAGGGTGCAAACTAAACTATATTGCAATGAGAGTGGATCAAATTGGAGCGGGGTTGCACTATATGTTAAAGAGAAAATTGAGTCATACAAAATAAACATTATACATCAAAAAAATAGCAGTGTGGAATCTTTATGGATAGAAGTACATAAGTAATGCCACACTGGGACCAAGGGTCCATTGAGCCTAGCATCCTGTCCACGACAGTGGCCAATCCAGGCCAAGGGCACCTGGCAAGCTTCCCAAACGTACAAACATTCTATACATGTTATTCCTGGAATTGTGGATTTTTCCCAAGTCCATTTAGTAGTGGTTTATGGACTTGTCCTTTAGGAAACCGTCTAACCCCTTTTTAAACTCTGTCAAGCTAACCGCCTTCACCACGTTCTCCAGCAACGAATTCCAGAGTTTAATTATGTGTTAGGTGAAGACACATTTTCTCCGATTTGTTTTAAATTTACTACACTGTAGTTTCATCGCATGCCCCCTAGTCCTAATATTTTTGGAAAGCATGAACAGACGCTTCAAATCCACCTGTTCCACTCCGCTCATTATTTTATATGCCTCTATCATGTCTCCCCTCAGCCGTCTCTTCTCCAAGCTGAAAAGCCCTAGCCTCCTTAGTCTTTCTTCATAGGGAAGTCGTCCCATCCCCGCTATCATTTTAGTCGCCCGTCGCTGCACCTTTTCCAATTCTACTATATCTTTCTTGAGATGTGGCGACCAGAATTGAACACAATACTCAAGGTGTGAAGGAAAGGAGTAAGGGTTGTACTACAGTCCATCAGGACAGAACGAACAGACAGATGAAAGAATGTTTACAGAAATTAGAAAAGCTAGCAAATTGGGCAACATTATAATAATGGGTGATTTCAATTATCCTAATATTAACTGGATAAGTGTTATATCAGGGAGTGCTAGGGAGGTAACATTTCTAGATGTAATAAATGACTGCTTCTTGGAGCAGCTGGTCCAGGAACCGATGAGAGGGGGAGCTTTGTTAAATCTAATCTTTAGTGGAATGCGGGGCAAAGTACGAGAGGTAACAGTGTTGGATCCACTGGGAAACAGTGATCATAACATGACCAAATTTGAGCTGACATCTGGAGTGGTCACTAAGGAAATCTACTGTAGCAGCTTTTAACTTTTGAAAGGACGACTATGACAAAATGAGGAAAATGGTTAAAAAGAAGCTAAAAGGGTCTCCCGCAAAGGTTAGGATTCTGAATCAGGCATGGATGATGTTTAAAAATACCATCGTGGAAGCCCAAACTAGATGTATTCCACGTATTAACAAAAGTGGAAAAAGGAGCAAACGACAGCCAGCGTGGTTAAAAGGTGAGGTGAAAAAGGCTATTAGAGCCAAAAGAACATCCTTCAAAAAATGAAGGTTCTGAATGAAGAAAATAAGAAGCAACATAAGCACTGTCAAGCCAGAAGCAAAGCACTGATAAAGAAGGCTGAGTTTGATTCCCACTGCAGCTCCTTGTGACCTTGGCAATTCACTTAACCCTCCATTGTCCCAGATACAAAAAACAAAACTTAGATTATGAGCCCTCTAGGGACAGAGAAAGTATCTGCATATAATGTGTATAGCGCGGCGTACGTCTAGTAGCACTACAGAAATGATTAGTAGCAGTAGTAGTAGTCACAGAGGATAAGGCCATAGTGGAGAGAATGAATGAACTCTTTGGACAAGTTCCAGGAGGAAAAGTCTATAGCCTGCTATTGAGATGGACATGGGGGAAGCCACTGCTTGCCCTGGGATTGGTAGAGTGGAATAGTGCTACTAATTTGTGTTACTGCCAAGTACTTGTAACCTGGACTGGCCACTGCTGAAAGCAGGATATTGGGCTGGGATGGACCATTGGTCTGACCCAGTATGGCTTTATGTTCTTATTGAGGGGCTGGCCTAAACATTGCTGGGAACACCTGCAGAGTGCAGTCCCAGAATCCTTGGGCCTTCTTGCACCTGGAAAAGGACTGCTCCTTAACACCCTTGGGGGCAGCAGAGCCACAGCCCAGTCTCCTACCCAGAAGAAATCTCTCCCAATCTGAAGGTCATGACTTGCCAGGCCCAGGATGAGTCAACATCTTCAGCTGGTCCTCTGGCAGCTGCTGAGGCTTCACCTTGCACAGACCCTTCACCAGCATCTCCAAGTCTTCCTTGAAGAAAAGTCATCTCTGAAAGGGAAATTTACTGAGTTGCAACTCAGAGGCTGTATCCCCCACCAAGTTACAGCCACCAATGCAACAGACCTGATGAACCCCTATTCCATACTGGCCAAGACACTGCAGGGACCCTCACCAGCTAGTCCAGCAAGCTGGAACCTGTGGGCTGAAGTGACGGGCAGGAGATTGAACAGTACTCCTGGCTCTGCTGGGATACGGACTTTTGTCCGAACATCCAGGAGCAAAGGCCCACATACCATCCCCAGGGATGCAGGCCTACCTCACCATCTGCTGGAGGTAAAGAAATACTAAAGAATTACAGCAAGCACCATGTCACTTGAAAAGTTCAGATTCTCTACCTTCATCTGCTAGTTTAAAACAGGAGCTCAGTAAAGTAAAGCAGGAATTGGATACACTTAAAGCAGCTTCTAGGACTGCACAAAATCATACTGCACAGAATCATACCAAATTCTCACAACTGCCTCAAAGAATAAAACCACCTAAGAATTGATGGTTCACGGTAGGCTCAGGCAGACTTCGTTATGTGACACAGAAGCATCCACCCTCACAAGTGTTGCCCCTACAGAATACTTTTGCTCCATTACAGCACTGTGATGTTACTGAAAATAGAACTGAGGCGGAAGAAAAAGCAATGACGGTGGAACAAAAATATATGAAGGTACCCAAAGAGAAAAGACACCCCCAAATCACAAATGCTGAAACACATACCAGGAAATGTAGATGGAAAGCGATGACCACAAATGCTTGTAGTCTAAGCAATAAAGTTCATGACCTTCAAGCCCTGATATTGGAAGCAGACTTAGATATTGTTGCAATCATGGAGACATGGATCAATGGTTCCCATGAATGGGATGCAAACATACCAGGCTATAATCTATTTAGGAAGGATAGAGATGGTTGTAAAGGTGGAGGAGTAGCTCTGTATGTGAGAAATGATATTGCAGTGCCTGAAATGACAGGGGCCTGGGGAAAGGAAGAAGCGATATGGATCACCTTAAAAAGAGATGATAGAACCTCTGTCCACATGGGTGTTGTCTACAGACCCCCAACACAATTGGAGGAACTAGATAAAGATCTGATCGCAGATATTAAAAAGTTGGGAAAGAAGAGAGAGGTGCTGTTGCTGAGAGATTTCAATCTGCCGGATGTAGATTGGAAGGTTCCATCTGCGGAATCGGAAAGAAGTAGAGAGATCGTGGATGCTTTTCAAAGTGCTCTGCTCAGACAAATGGTGACGGAACCCATGAGGGAGGGAGTGACGCTGGATCTGGTGCTCACAAATGGGGATAGTGTGTCAAATGTCCGAGTGGGTGCCCACCTGGGCAGCAGTGACCATCAAACGGTTGGGTTTGATATGACAGCTGAAGTGGAGGGCGGCCACTCACAACTCAAAGTCCTGGATTTCAAGCATGCTGACTTTAGTAAAATGAGGGAATACCTGAGGAAGGAGCTGATGGGCTGGGAGAGCAAACGAGAAGTGGAAGGACAGTGGTCCAGGCTGAAAGAAGCTATAAATATGGCCACAAACCTTTATGTAAGGAGAGTAAATAAAAGCAAGAGAAAAAGGAAACCGATATGGTTTTCCAAGCAAGTAGCTGAGAAAATAAAGGCTAAAGAGTTGGCGTTCCTGAAATACAGAAAAACTCAAGAAGAGGAACCCGGAGAGGAATACCGGATGAAACTGTAAGAAGCCAAGAGAGAGATATGTCTGGCGAAAGCACAACGAAAGAACAAATGGCTAGAAAGGTAAGGAGGGGTGACAAAAATTTCTTCAGGTATATTAGTGAAAGGAGGAAGACTAAAAAGGGAATTGTGAGACTGAAAGATGCTGTGAACCGCTATGTAGATAATGATGAAGAAAAAGCAAATTTGCTAAATAGATACTTTTGTTCGGTTTTCACAGAAGGACCGCGATTGATTGGCAAAAGCACGAATGAGAATAGAGTGGATAGAGCACCGTTCACTGAAGAGAGTGTGTATAAACAACTTGAAAATCTAAAGGTGGACAAAGCCGTGGGACTGGACGGGATCCACCCCAGGATAATGAGGGAGCTCAGAGAGGTTCTGGCGGGTCCTCTTAAAGATTTATTTAATAAATCCTTGGAGACAGGAAAGGTTCCGTGGGATTGGAGAACGGCGGAAGTAGTCCCTCTTCACAAAAGTGGTTATAGGGAAAAAGCTGGAAACTACAGGCCGGTAAGCCTCACTTCGGTTATTGGAAAAGTAATGGAAGTGATGCTGAAGGAAAGGATAGTGAATTTCCTGGAAGCCAATAAGTTGCAAGATCCAAGACAACATGGTTTTACCAAAGGGAAATCGTGCCAAACGAATCTCATTGAATTCTTTGACTGGGTGACCGGAGAATTGAATCATGGACATGCTATAGATTTCAGCAAAGCTTTTGTCACGGTTCCCCCTAGGAGGCTCTTGAATAAACTTGACAGGCTGAAGATAGGACCTGACGTGGTGAACTGGATTAGGAACTGGTTGACGGACAGACGCCAGAGGGTGGTGGTTAATGGAATTCGCTCGGATGAGGGAAAGGTGAGTAGTGGAGTGCCTCAGGGATCAGTGCTGGGGCCGATTCTGTTCAATATATTTGTGAGTGACATTGCCGAAGGGATAGAAGGTAAAGTTTGCGGATGATACTAAGATTTGTAACAGAGTGGACACCCCGGAGAGAGTGGAAAACATGAAAAAGGATCTGCAGAAGCTAGAAGAATGGTCTAAGGTTTGGCAATTAAAATTCAATGCGAAGAAATGCAAAGTGATGCATTTAGGGAGTAGAAATCCACGGGAGATGTATGTGTTAGGCGGTGAGAGTCTGATATCTACGGACGGGGAGAGGGATCTTGGGGTGATAGTATCTGAGGATCTGAAGGCCACGAAACAGTGTGAAAAGGCAGTGGCCATAGCTAGAAGGTTGCTAAGCTGTTTAGAGAGAGATGTGACCAGCAGAAGAAAAGAGGTTTTAATGCCCCTGTATAAGTCGTTGGTGAGGCCCCACCTGAAGTATTGTGTTCAGTTTTGGAGGCCGTATCTTGCTAAGGATGTAAAAAGAATTGAAGCGGTGCAAAGAAAAGCTACGAGAATGGTATAGGATTTGCGTTACAAGAAGTATGAGGAGAGACTTGCTGACCTGAACATGTATACCCTGGAGGAAAGGAGAAACAGGTGATATGATACAGACATTCAAATATTTGAAAGGTATTAATCTGCAAACGAACCTTTTCCGGAGATGGGAACATGGTAGAACGAGAGGACATGAAATGAGATTGAAGGGGGGCAGACTCAAGAAAAATGTCAGGAAGTATTTTTTCACGGAGAGAATGGTGGATGCTTGGAATGCCCTCCCGAGGAGGTGGTGGAAATGAAAACGGTAACGGAATTCAAACATGTGTGGGATACATAAAGGAATCCTGTTCAGAAGGAATGGATCCTCAGAAGCTTAGCCGAGATTGGGTGGCAGAGCCGGTGGTGGGAGGCGGGGCTAGTGCTGGCCAGACTTCTACGGTCTGTGCCCTGAAAATGGCAGATACAAATCAAGGTAAGGTAAACACAAAAAGTAGCACATATGAATTTATCTTGTTGGGCAGACTGGATGGACCATGCAGGTCTTTTTCTGCCTCATCTACTATGTTGCTAGTCAAGAAGGGACACGACCCATTTGTGTGGATTAGTCTAACCAGATGATGAGAAATACTTGTTTACAAAATATTGTGCCTAGATTTATTAAATAAAACACATAACTGTTCTATTTCAAAGACTTTTGACTAGTTCACCATGACACTTCACCCGCTAGACAAGGGCACCTGTTAATACAGTCATGGAGTACCTCGCTCATCATGAAGGGAGGATACAGATAACTTTCAGTGGCCTAACATGTGTTGCCAAATTTATACATGTGGGAAGTAATTTTGCAACAAAGGGTTAATTAAAAAAAGAAAAATCATCCCACACTTGTATTTTTTTTTATGTTTAATTCTGTTTATTAACAGTAACATAACTTGTACATATTCTCACTGCAAAACACAAACACAGTGTGTCATCCTTTTAACTAATGTCACCATATAAGTTTACATTTTTCACCACTTACACCCAAGCCCCTTCCCATGTCCAACTCGGACTCCACACTTATTCTATAGTTCCATCTTATTATACTTCAACATTATATGCGTGAGTCTGCTTCCAACAGTATACAACAGGATATCATCAGCAGAGTGGACACCAAAATGTCGGCAACAGGATGGGAAAATTAGGTTCTTACCTTGGTAATTTTCTTTCCTTTAGTCATAGCAGATGAAGCCATTACGTATGGGTTGTGTCCATCAACCAGCAGGGGGAGATAGAGAGCACTCAACTTTTCACAGTGCCTCATGGCCAGCCAGCTCCACTGCCTCTTCAGTATTTGAAGCTTCCAAAGCAGTATGGCAAACCGCAATGGGAATAACATGAACTTTCCTCACAGCGAACGATGGCCCCTTAACAAGGGCATGAACTCAAAAAAGGAGGGAATGAACTCATCCTCCTGGAGGGAATAAACTCATTCTCCTTATTGTATAACTGGAGGGGATACACGCAACCTCCTGGAGGGAATAAACTCATCCTCCACAACATAAACTGGAGGGAATGGACTCATCCTCCTATAAGTGAACATGAATCCTGAAGACTGTTTTCCAACTTTCTCCTAAGGAAGGAACTTCAGGAAACAAGAACAGAACCTGAAACAGATTCACAGCATACAGACGATCATACAGGGAGGGCTCATGGCTTCATCTGCTATGACTAAAGGAAAGAAAATTACCAAGGTAAGAACCTAATTTTCCCTTCCTTGTCATCAAGCAGATGAAGCCATTACGTATGGGATGTAACAAAGCAATCCCTATATAGGGTGGGAACAGGTCACACCACGCGCTAGCACTTGTGCTCCAAAACGCGCATCCCTCCTAGCAGCCTGTAATGTTGGGCAAAAGAGAGCTTAGAAGCCCATGTTGCTGCACTGCATATCTCTTGACGAGAGAGTGCTCCAGTTTCAGCCCAAGAGGAAGAAATCGCTCTGGTAGAATGCGCCTTAAAGGCAACAGGCGGAGACTGGCCGGCAAGCAGATAAGCTGAAAAGATAGTTTCTTTGAGCCAGCGGGCAATAGTGGCTTTAGACGCTGGAGACCCTCTGCGAGGACCTGATAGCAAAACAAACAGATGATCATAGATCCTGAAAGAGATAGTAACTCGCAGATACTGCAGCAGAGTCCTGCGCACATCCAACAGGTGCAACTTCCCAAAAGATTCTGGAAACTCCTCCTTATCAAAGGAAGGCAAGAAAATAGGCTGGTTTAGGTGAAACCACCTTAGGCATGAAGGAAGGCACGGTCCGAACAGTGACCCCAGACTCTGAGAATTGCAGAAATGGGTCTCTACAGGATAGCGCCTGGAGCTCTGACACCCGTCTCGCCACAGTAATGGCCACAAGAAAAACGGCCTTTAGTGTCAAATCTTTCTCCGATGCTCGCCGAAGCGGCTCAAAAGGAGAAGCCTGCAGGGCCTTCAAAACTAGCCCCAGGTTCCAAGCTGGACAGGGTGCTCGCACGGAAGGCCGGACCCGAAGCACCCCACTAAGAAACCGTGCCACATCTGGATGAGCAGCTAAAGACACGCCTTCAACCTTACCACGAAGGGAGGCCAATGCTGCCACTTGCACCCGCAGGGAATTATAGGCCAAGCCTATTTGTACACCATCCTGCAAAAAGTCCAGAATCGGCGAGACAGGAGCCCGCATGGGTGTGATCGCTTTTGAAGCACACCAAGACTCAAACTGGCGCCAAATCCTGGCATAAGCCACGGAAGTGGAATGCTTGTGGGCCTGCAGGAGAGTGGAAATGACTGTGTTTGAATAGCCTTTGTCCCTCAATTGCGCCCTCTCAATCGCCATGCCATAAGACCAAAGCGGCAGGCTTCCTCCATGGCTACTGGGCCCTGTGACAACAGGTTCGGTACCAGAGGTAAAGGAAGGGGAGCCTCCACTAGCATCTGTCGGAGGTCCGCATACCAAGGCCTCCTGGGCCAATCCGGGGCAATGAGGACCACTTCTCCTGGGTGCAGCCGAATCCGCAGGAGCACGCGCCCTATCAAGGGCCACGGAGGGAACATATACAGTAGGCCCGGAGGCCAGGGCTGAGTCAAGGCATCCAACCCTGCTGAGCGAGGATCTCTCCGTCTGCTGAAGAAGCACGGGACTTTGGCATTTGAACTTGTCGCCATAAGATCCATCACGGGCTTGCCCCATTTGGCACATATCTGCAGGAATACTTCAACTGCTAGTTCCCATTCTGCTGGATCGATCTGATGCCTGCTTAGATAATCGGCTTGCACATTGCTCTGACCTGCAATGTGAGCTGCCGACAGAAACTGAAGATGCAGCTCGGCCCAGTGGCAAATCTGTTCGGTCTGCGCGGCCAGTACTCTGCACTGAGTGCCGCCTTGTCGATTTATGTAGGCCACTGCTGTCGTGTTGTCCGACATCACTCTGACAGCCAATCCTTCCAGGGTCACTTGAAAGGCCAGAAGCGCCTGAAACACCGCTTTCAACTCCAGGCGGTTGATGGACCACTCCGACTCGGGTGTCCATAGACCCTGGGCATGCTTCCCCTTGCAATGTGCGCCCCAGCCCTTCAGGCTGGCATCTGTCACTACTAGACACCAATCGGGGAGCGCCAGCGGCATTCCTTGCCGCAGCATGCTGTCTGAGAGCCACCACTCCATGCTGAGTCGGGCCGCAGGGAGCCAAGAAAGTCTGCATTGATAATCCTGAGAAACTGGAGACCATTTTTGAAGTAGGGAATACTGTAGAGGTCTCAGGTGCGCTCTCACCCAGGGCACCACTTCCAATGTGGCTGTCATCGATCCCAGCAGCTGGACAATGTCCCAAGCTCGCGGGCGGGGCATCCTCAGGAGCAGACGGACCTGATTCTGAAGCTTGCACCGCCTTAGCTCGGGTAGGTATACATAGCCCGAGTCTGTGTCGAACCTGGCCCCCAAATATTCTAGAGATTGCGAGGGGATCAGGTGACTTTTGGCCATATTGACGACCCAGCCTAGAGATTGAAGTACTGAGACCACTCTGGCTGTAGCTTGATAGCTCTCTGTTACAGAATCTGCTCTGATGAGCCAGTCGTCTAGGAACGGGTGAACCCTGATACCTTCTCGCCTGAGCAAAGCAGCTACTACCACCATTACCTTTGAAAAGTTTCGGGGAGCTGTGGCGAAGCCAAAAGGCAAGGCCCGGAACTGGAAATGTTTTCCCAACACCGCAAACCTCAGAAACTTCTGGTGCGGGGGCCAAATCGGTATGTGCAAGTAAGCTTCTTTCAGGTCTACAGACGTGAGAAACTCTCCTGGCTGTACCGCAACAATGACGGAGCGCAGGGTTTCCATGTGGAAATGCCGCACTCTCAGGGACTTTTTTAATTCTTTTAAGTCCAGAATAGGACGAAAAGACCCACCTTTTCGCGGCACCACAAAGTAGATGGAGTATCGGCCGTAGCCGTGTTTGGCGGGAGGTACCGGGGACACGGCCCCTAACTGAATCAGACCTTGCAAAGTCTCCTCTACCGCCGCCCGTTTGGCGGCAGAACCGCATCAGGACACCACAAACACGTCTCTTACTGGGGCGTTGAATTCTATTCTGTAGCCATCTCTGATCAGGTCCAGAACCCACTGATCTGAGGAAATATTGGCCCACTCCTTGGCAAAGAGGGAAAGACGTCCTCCGATGACAGGAAGCGAGGAGGGGGCCGGCGCACCATCATTGAGAGGGTCGCCCCTGAACTCCAGGCCTAGAGCCGGTGGCTGCGGAACGCTTGTCCGAGCGAAAGGAGTTCTTCTGCTGAAAAACGGGCACGAGAAGTGAACCCAGCAGAACGCCCCGGGCGGTACCTTCTAGCTTCACGGAAGCGAGGTCTATAAGAGGAGTGGACTGCCTGGCCCTTGGAGGAAGGCCTCGGCCTATCTTCGGGCAAGCGCTGGGGTTTAGGATCTCCCAGGCCTTTAACAATTTTTTTTCCAACTCCTCACCAAATAGGAGAAGGCCTTGAAAGGGCAACTTCACCAACCTTTGCTTAGAGGCCATGTCCGCTGCCCAATGTCGTAGCCAAATAAGATGGCGAGCCGCCACTGCTACTGCCATTTGTTTAGCCGAAGCTCTGACAATATCATAAAGGGCATCAGCCAAAAAGGACAAGGCCGACTCCAGCCGCGGAGCCACATCCGAGAAGGGCTCCGCTCCATCTCCGGGCTGTTCCACTGCCTGTTGCAACCATGCCAGGCAGGCTCTAGCAGCATAACAACTGCATGCAGACGCCCGAACAGTAAGACCTGCAATTTCAAAGGACCGTTTAAGTGCTGCTTCCAGCCTACGGTCTTGTATATCCTTCAGGGCAACTCCTCCTTCCTCAGGGAGGGTAGTTCTCTTTGTCACCGCAGTGACTAGGGCATCTACTTTAGGCCTTGCAAAGCGACCCAAATGCTCCTCACGCAGAGGGTATAATTGCTCCATAGCCCTGGAAACTTTCAAAGGTCCCTCGGGGTCAGCCCACTGAGCGGAAATAAGCTCTTGGATGGAGTCATGCAAAGGAAAGGCTCGAGCAGGCTTTTTGGTACTAGCCATCCTAGGATTCACAGAGGAGGCCGTGCCACTGTCAGGCTCTTCAATAGAAAGGACCTGTAGGGCATCTGAAATAAGCGCTGGCAGCTCATCACGGTGGAAAATCCTCACCACGGAGGGATCATCCAGATCCTGTGGTAATTCTGCACCTGACTCTGGCTCCTCACACCACGAAGGCCTGCCAGAACTCTCCGAATCCTCACAGCCCGACCACGGGGGGGGGGGGGGGGGGGGGGGGGGGGGGGAAAGGAGGTGCACCACAATCTGAAGGGGAATTAGCCCTTCTACGCTTTTCTTTATGCCAATTATCAGGGAAAATAGCCTCAGCGGGCAGTCCCAGGCCAGAATCCACGGGGGGGGGGGGGGGGGGGGGGGGGACAATAGAAGGGGCCTCAGACGACCCTTGAGGGAGAGCTCTTTTCAGCATGTATGCTTTATGCAATAATAACACAAAATCAGGGGAGAAAAACTCGCCCTGGGCACCCAGATCCCGTCCGGGGCTAGCCACTCCCTGAATAGCCTCAATTTGAGGTCCCCCCCGGGCTCAGGGCTCTCCGTCTCTACGGAGGCCGCGCCATGCGGAGAATTCAAAATGGCGTCCGCTGCCAGCTCTGAGCGGGAAGAATCATCGCTCGCCATGCTTGGGCCGGCTCTTACACATGTACAGCATGATTTACAGAGCCCCGCTGCTGATTTGCGCTTGCCACACCGGGAACAGCGCTTTACATTCTCTGCAGCCATTGCCGAAAACGGCGGGAAAATTCAAAATGGCGGTTTCGCACCAAAAACGCCCCAATCGCGGGCCCATCCCGGAGGAGTTAGAAAACACTCTTACCTCACCGGACTGAGTATCACAGCTCCGGTCCCATAGAAGAATCAAAGGAAAACCTCTGTTCCATTTTTTTTTTTTAACACTGTGAGGAAAGCAGAGGTAATAAGAACTCCGGAGGCTCAGATGAGTGGGAAAGGCAGGGAAAGGCAAACCAATGTGCCTGCATCCACTGAGTGGGAAAGGACAGGGAAAAGCAAGCTAATATGTCCACATCCACGGGGGCATGGGTAAGGCAGGGAAAGGGCTAACCTATGTGCCTTCAAAGTGAAGCTGCTATAGCCTCTAACACCCCGGCTAACAACTGGCAAGCCAGGAGCCACCCCCAGGCAGATTTTTGATGGAGCTCGAAGAAGCTGCAGCCACCCTGCTTGGAGAGATAGAGAATACTGAAGAGGCAGTGGAGCTGGCTGGCCATGAGGCACTGTGAAAAGTTGAGTGCGCTCTATCTCCCCCTGCTGGTTGATGGACACAACCCATACGGAATGGCTTCATCTGCTTGATGACAAGGAAATGTATCTTCCTACTGCATGAGGCCGACTACCATTCAGTATGATATACTGCAAAGGGCCTTGTTTCTTAGAGCCCTTCACCTAGAGGTGTCGCTTCGTTTATGATTATGTTGCAACGAACAGTTGATTTCCAATCAATACAATTGCAAATGACAGAACATACCGTCCATGCAGTATAAAATGTCCATCTTGTTTCCCCCTCCCCCCAAACCCCCCTCCCTTCCCCCCCAACTGCCCCCTCCTCCCCTGCTGCCATGCCATACCATGCCGGGAGACTGAGCACCTCGCCCCTTATGAGTTAAGAATTGTACTCCTTGCCACGGATGTCAGGGAATCCCAAAACGGGGCCCACATCTGACGTTTATTTTATAAAGACAAGTTACTCATTTAACTGCCTTTAACCAAGAGGCTCCTACAATAATCCCCAATAGCGGACAAATGCTCTCATAGTTCAAGGAAAGTGAATCTATGTGCATGAACTCTAATGCGGGAACATACCTATTTTATAAAATACAATAGCTCCACCTCAGAACACCTACAGGCTAACCTCTTAAAAGTATAAATGTTCCTGCTGGCATGTGTACCAATGTTCTCTCTAAGGACTGACTTGACACGAGCAAAAATTTTTCTCCGCAAGCAACGAACTGAGTTGACGTGAGTAAAACTTTTCCGTTACATTACCTTGTGAGCACTTCTTACAGATACACACACACACAGGGAAGTTGGAAAGAATGTTATGAGCCATGCTCTGCAGTGGCGTTCCAGTGTTGGCTGTCACCTGGGGCAGATCGCCGCTGTGCACCCCCCCCCCCCCCCCGGTGCAGGGATCAGTCACGCGGCTTTTAGCTCCATCGGTTCCCTGTCCTGGAACAGGAAGTAATGTCAGAGGGAACAGGGAACCGGCAGAGCCAACAGCCGCACAGCTATTCCCTACACCCCCCTTGCAGCGTGCACTTGGGGTGAACCGCCCCACACCACCCTTGGTATGCGACTGATGCCGGTTACCTGCCCCTGAACAAGAAGTAATGTCAGAGGGAACAGGGGAACTGGCAGAGCCGACAGCCACATGGCTGCTCCCTGCACCCCCTTGCAGCATGCACCCAGGGCAGACTGCTCCCATCACCCCGCTCTTGGTACGTGACTGATGCTCTGCAAGCTTTCTCTACTTGTTCGCCTATAGTTTACAGTAACTGTGTTTATAGCTTATCTGAATTTTACTCAGCTACAGGATGTTTAGCACACCTTAAAAGCAGCATCACTAAAAAAACGACAGGAGAATTCTGAACGCAGCAGGGAAGGACCCCTTCACTAACTACCATCTGCCTCCCCCAGTAACTTAATTACTGATGGCATTATGCGCACTATAGTCACTCCAGGGAATTATGTACCAAAGAAAATAAAAACAATACACAGCAAAATGAAACATATTAAACAGAACAGTATTTGCATGAAATATATGCAAGTACTTGGCTCTCAGTCAGCACTAGCTTCCCAGTCCAATATCTTCCTGTTGGCCATGCGAACAGTGATTTTCAGCAGCACTGTAACAAAAATCCTGAGGTCACTGGCATCCATAAAATAATAATATACTGGGACAGATGAGGCCCATGTTACCTATCAATGTTTTTGGTAGGTTGCCAAAAGGGCCACCAGTTTTCGTCTCCACTAGTCTTTAGTTTGCTGTTGAGTTACCAAACATTAGATACCGTTAGTATGTACCTAATGGTTAGAGCAGCAGGCTGAGAATCAGGTAAGCACTCCGCTCCATGGATAAAGCCTTCTTATCTGTTCCCTTCTCCACTACTGCCAACTCCAACCTTTGCGCCTTCTGTCTCGCTGCACCCTACGCCTGGAATAAACTTCCTGAGCCCCTACGTCTTGCCCCATCCTTGGCCACCTTTAAATCTAGACTGAAAGCCCACCTCGTTAACATTGCTTTTGACTCGTAACCACTCGCCTCCACCTACCCTTCTCTCTTCCTTCCCGTTCACATTAATTGATTTGATTTGCTTATTTTATTTATTTTTTGTCTATTAGATTGTAAGCTCTTTGAGCAGGGACTGTCTTTCTTCTATGTTTGTGCAGCGCTGCGTACGCCTTGTAGCGCTACAGAAATGCTAAATAGTAGTAGTAGTAATTCAACCACCACTGCTGCTTTGAGATCTTTGACAAGTCACTTAATCCTCCATTGCCTCAGGTACAAAACATAGGGGCCCTTTCACGAAGGCGTGTAGGCACCTACGCACGTCCAATGTGCATCAAATTGGCACTACCACCCAGCTACCGTGTGCCCCAGGCGGTAATTCCATTTGTGGCGTGCGCCCAAAACACACAGTAGAAAATATTTTCTATTTTCTACTGCATGGTGCTTATCCAGCGGTAATCGGCAGTTGATGCGCATTGAACACTTACCATGCGGTTAGAACATGAGACCTTAAGTCAATGGGTGGCGGTATGGTCTCAGGCCAAAAATGGATGCGCACTGGCTTTAATTTTGCTGCACGTCCATTTTTCGGTACAAAAAAAAGCGCCCTTTTTTCCAGGCACGCTGAGAAAATGGACCAGCACGCATCCAAAACACATGCTTACACCAGCGCAGGCCACTTTTAGGCGTGCCTTAGTAAAAGGGCCCCTTAAATTGTAAATCTTCCAGGGGATAGGAAAATACCTCCTATATCTAAATGTAACTTGCTTTGAGCTATTACCGAGAAAGGTGTGATCTTAATCCAAATCCAAATTCTAGTACTAGGAATACGGTGAAGTAACAAAAAAACAAGTGGGCAAACGTCTGCGAAATCCAAAATGTACAGCAAAATAGCAGATTGATGAAAATCAAAGTCCAACTTTATTCCCCACATACAATCATAAATAAATATTTAAAAGCCCAAAGTGATACTTTTTATTTTATCAAACAATCTATATAAGCAGTAACTCCGTCACCTTTTATTTAGTTGGCTTAAGTTGTATTCAAAGGAGCTTAATTTCATTCTCTATAAATGATGCTGGCCTCTAGTCTACCCTTAACTACCTAAGCAGCGCAAATTTTAAAAAGAATACAATAACTCCCCGTGCATTAACAAACAGCACCGTGCAACAAGTTTTCGCTTCAATAATTCAGCACAGCCGCACTTGAGCTCTCTCTGCCCGAGCAGATGCAAGGACCAACGTCCAGCCCGAGGGTGTGGCAACCTCCACAAGAGACAGAGATCTGGCGGTACGTGGAGATCGCCATACGCTTGCGCCAGTAACCAGGTGACCTTTGATGCTGCTGGGCTGGCCTCCTGGCACGTGGATGCAAGTGTCAGTGTGCCTGTGGTCTGTTTTAATTTCCCCCTCTTGGACCTCTTTCTGACTCCAGATCACACGGGGGACTAAAGATACCTATTTCACATAACAGGCTCTGTCTGATTTCTCCCACCTTCATTGTCACCCAATCACAAGGAGGTCTGCTCTGGGTTTGCATTAGGGGCTGTAATCTAAATCTAATTCCCATAACTACTGCTTTCTGTCTTCCTGGATCTAGGTATACTCTGGGCCATTTATGTTCCCAGATAATGCTTATTAAAAATCTGTCTAAGTTTCTCCAGAAACTTAGTGTATGTGATCTGCCTTGTAAGCTAAATGTAAGGTAAAGAGAAGATAGAATAAAGACAGAGATAGGTTTAAATAGATAGATACATTTTATTTCTTACCCAAAGACAAGTCTTCAAGTTGGTACAAGTACAGGCATCAGACTTTAATCAGGTACATTCAGCAGATAGATTCTGGGTACAACCGGACAGAGCTTCGCCGTCTGAGATAAGCGTTGGGGCGGATACCAAAGCTATGGCAAATTGTCCCCTCTTTTATACACAAACTCTCCATAGAAGTCAATGGTGGGAAACCTAGCTCTCAATTTCTGAGATGATACGTTCCCACGCGGGCTTATCAGTATGTTTTGGGAACAAGTTCTTTTTTTCACATCTCATTTCTGAGACACCTGTTCCCTGTTGCAATAGTTTTCACATACTTTTCACACCATCTTAAGAACTCTGTATAACCTTTGTAGCCTTCTATACAAAACTAATAGACTCCATTTTGTTCATCTGATTTAAAGTGACAGTTGTACCAGTTTGTGTCAGAACTCATGGTTCAGACCTGCTTTTTACAGATATTTGGCCTAGTCAGTACTTTTTCAGTTATTTTAGCTGTTAAAGGTATGTAAATTGACCCATCATTATTCCAGTGGATGGATCCCAAGCGGGGACACATATTAGCTTACAGGAAAAGCAAGTCCTTGCGCAGCCAGTCATAGATTTTTAAACCTAGCTGGTATTTTTACAGCCTGCGTCCTAAAATCTGGCCTTCCCACCCTTCCGGTGGATCCAGTGAGGGTCTCTTGCTGTACTATAATTATACAGGTCATAATCTGCAGTTTGACATAGTAGAAAAATATACAAGCCGCTATCCGTTGCGGCAATGTGAGTGGTTGAAAGCACCTGTAGCGAAAGAAAGAACTGAGATGGGCGGCCAGGGCATGTTGTGCGAGTTAAATAAACTGGTAAGTGCTCGCGCACAATCTAAAGTATGATTAAATCAACGCTGGTTAGCATCAGTAAGAGCAGGTGGACAGAATACTGGAAGTATTACGGAGACACCACCTTAGGAAGAAATTGTGGGTGTAGTCGGAGTATCTTATTGTGCAATATTTGAGAATATATGACTCGTAGAAAACCGGCGCTTGAAATTCAACAATACGGCGTGCTGATGTGATTGTAATGCCTGTGATATAGTCAGCGTAGCCGCACTCGCTTTTTCTGCCAAGGCTGATACAGCGAACCTTATACCAACAAGGAGATTTATTATTTTTGGACATGCCGCGTTCTCTTTTGACGCAACTTCCTGTTTCCGACAAGGATGTAGAGAGAGAAGAGAAAGGTTGTGCGATGTGTGTAGTGATTCTGATGTGTCATACGGGACGGGGCACCGGAGAAGGAAAACTGGGGGATGTTAGTTGGCGACCTCAGGTAGGAGCTTGATTTTTGGGGGGAGTTGGGGTTGAATGAGAGGTGCCATATTGCGGATAAGGAGGAGAGTGGAAGATAGATGTAGAGATGGCAGATCATGCGCAGGGGACGCCGATCTCCGAATGCGTGTGTGAGGAGAGGTGCTCGGCGTGTGACTCGGTATCTTTGCATTGTTTTAAAAGTATGGCCATGTAATTTAATTGAATGACCCCTGGTGTATATATTTTTTGAAAGCGTGAAAAATCAATTTACTTTAAGTCTTCCTACTGTGCTCAGGATTTTGTAGACCTCAATAATACCCCCCACCCTTTTTTGCCGTCTGTTTTCCAAGACGAAGAGGCCTCATATTGTGAGGAGTTATATATCTCCTTTATAATTTTGGGTGCTGTCCTTTGAACCATTTCTAATTCCACTAGAAGTGAATGCAATATTCAAGGTGAGGTTGCACCATGGAGCAATACATACACATTATAATATTCTTGGTCTTACTTTCCTAATAAGTCTTAGTGTCCTGCTTGCATTTTTGGCCACTGCTGCACACTGGGCAGAAATTTTCAGCATATTGTCTATGGTGATACCTAGATACCCCAGCATCAAGTAACAATGATTTGAATTATTCTTCCCAATGTACGTCACTTTGCATTTGTCCACATTGTTTGGATGCCCAGTCTTCCAGCTTTCTAAGATCTTCCTGCAATTTTTCACAATCTGCATGTGTTCTGACAAATTTGAATAGTTTTATGTCATATGCAAATTTTATAACCTTGCTCGTCGTTCTGATTTCCAGATCACTTATAAATATGTTAAATAGTAGCGGCCCCAGTACAGATCCCTGCAACACTCCATTATCCATCCTTCCCCATTGTGAAAAATGGCCATTTAACCCTACTCTTTCTGTCAATAACCAATTCCCAATCCACAGAAGGACACTGTCTCCTATTCCATGAGTTTTTGATTTTCTCAAGAGTGTTTTTCTGAAAATCTAGATATGCTCCATCAACCGGCTCACCTTTACCCATATGTTTATTCATGCCTTCAAAGAAATGAAGCAAATTGGTGAGGCATAACAAGGATACCATATGTCCTCTTTTGGACTTCTTCAGATATGTCCTCCAGGTGTGTTTAAGTTTTAGAAAAATGTCCTCTTTTTTTTTTTTTTTTATGTGCCAGGGGGTGCAAGGATCAGTCACGCAGCTGTTGGCTTCACCAGTTCCCTCCCTGCAACAGGAAGTAACGTTAGAGGGAGCAGGAAACCGGCATATCTGACAGCTGCATGGCTGCTTCCTACATCCCCTTGCAGTGTGCACCCGGGGCACAACGCCCTGACCCCAACCTCGGTATGCGACTGATGCTGGCTCCTTGCCCCTGCCTATGACCTATACACCTACCCACATGAGAGAAATCTGTGGCACATGAGGGTGCTAAAGAGAGAAAGACATTGGTGATCTTTTTGCAGGTTGAACCAAAGGAATTTTGTTTGTACAGCACAATTTTAAGCATATGCCATGCAAAGACTTTCACACGTATCTCAGTAACCAGTCAAATTTGTTGAGGTGATGAGCTGCTCTTCTGATAACTACTACTACAAATAATTTTATAGCGCTACCAGTTCACAATTAAGTATGCTTGGGCTTAGACTTGGTCAACTTCAAATCTGGAAGTTTTCGAAAAGTCTATTGTCTACTGTTGTACTGTAAAGCAGTAACTGTTTGTGTGTTCCTTAACTAAAACCATTTACACATTATTCCTTTAGCAAAGGTAGCAACTATTTTTATTTTTTGTGTTCTTTTTCTTTTTTTGTGCAACTATGGTAACGTTAATAGAGCACTGTACACAAACATGTAAGACACAGTCCATTGACAGAGCTTATAATCTATCCGACAGAGAAATAAGAAATTAGGTTTATTATGGGAATGATTAAAACAACATGAATGAATGTGAGTCTTTCTGTGGCATTTCTGGGACATAGACCGTAGAAGTCTGCCTGTCTCTGTCCTTATGTTCCACCTACTGGAGTTGCAATCAAAGCTCACTCCAGCCTATCCAAATCCATCTTGTATTTGCGGGACCCAGACTGTAAAAGTCTGCCCAACACTTTCCTCGATTCCAGCTACTGACGTTGCCATTGAAGCCCTTTCTAGCCTATCCTAAACTGGATTGCCATATACAGACACAGACCTACAAAGTATGCTTGGCACCGGCCTTAGTTCTTCACATCCTGGGTAGCCATCTAAGTGTTGCTCACACATCCACCACCTGCAGCCATTTAAGGATTTTTTAAAATGTATTTTTGTTTTCTACCATTGGGAGAAGATAAGTCATGGAGCAGAATTTTGAACATTCTGAAGGGGAGAGATGGTTCAGTGGGAAACCTGTGAGGAGTAGGATTTTTTAAAATGTATTTTTGTTTTCTACCATTGGGAGAAGATAAGTCATGGAGCAGAATTTTGAACATTCTGAAGGGGAGAGATGGTTCAGTGGGAAACCTGTGAGGAGTAGTAGTCTAAGTGGGTGGTGATGAGAGCGTGGATAAGAGTTTTGATAGTGTGTTCAGAAAGGAAGGGATGAATTTTGGTGGTGGTATAGACCAGTGGTGTAGCCATAGGTGGGCCTGGGTGACACTCATTCTGTGCCTAGTGGGGATCCACAACCTTGCCAGCTGAAGATTTTCTCTCCTTGGACAGCCAGTGCGCTTCCAAATGTCATCCAGCAGTATTTGTCTTGAGCTGACGCTGAGACCGACCCTTCTGCACATGCTCAGTTTTTGCGCATGCAAAAGCACTGAATATGCACGACCTGCTGGCAAGAGTATTAGTTTGAGGCAAGTGCTGCCATTTGGAAGAGTTCTGGGTTCAAGAGGAGGAGGAAATCTTCAGCTGGCAGTGTTTGGGGATCCCCGCCAGCTCAAGTATTTAATATTTGGGGTTTGTGGGCAGGGAGAGGTGGAGAGAGGAGCAAACCGGAGGGCTCAGGCCCACCCAGAATTGGCCATCTGGCTATGCCCCTGGTATATACACACAAAATGATGACAGGTTTTAGCAGTCTGTTGGATATGTGCAGAGAAAGATGAGTCAAAGATTAGCCCAAGGTTACTAGCTGAGGAGAAAGGAAGGATATCTGTATTATCTATACAAACAGAGAATGGGGAAGAGGAGAGCTGGGTTTAGTGGGAGAAGATAAGTTCAGTTCTGGCCATGTTCAGTTTGATGGCGGTGGGACATCCAGGCAACAGTGTCAGACATGCAGGCTGAGACTTTGCCTGGAAGTCATCAGTGTAAAGATTGTTCTGAAAACCATGAGAGAATATAAAATCACCAAGGGAGCAAGTATATAGAGAGAAGAGGTCACAAGATAGAGCCCTGAGGTACACCGATTGATAGTGGAATAGCAATGGAACATACAATAAAATATTAGGGAAGGTGGATTTCTGGCCACCTGGAAGAGGGTAGGGATGAGAAGGAGGATACTGACCACATTGCTGCTCAGCCACTTGCAGGCCCACACAACTGTGAAGATAAATCCTTCAGTGTTCACCAGATGTAGTGCAACCTTTTCCATACAGGAACCCAACTGCTAGCTGTTCATATGAATTCCTGCCAATGGTTTCATGTGGACTGATTCCCCAATATTCAACTCGTGCATATTTCTTGTAGATATGTTAACTTAAAAACCTGCCTGTTATGTTAAAGCTTTCCTGATGTACCTTGTATCACATAGGGTTGAAGTAGCTTGCTACCTATTGCAGAGACATCTTCACTTCTCTGTCTTGTGTGCAGTATTTTCCTCCTAGGGCTTCCCTGATATTCCCCTGCCATTGTTGCTCTACCTCTTTCCAAGCTAAAGTCGCAAACAAATGTGGGGCCTTTAAACACAGGCCTGCAGTCAAAGTACTGCCATGTTGTGCTCTCCCTTTGACAGGAGCACTTGTGTTGGGAAGAGAGCAGGATGCAGTGGCACTTGAGAATGGGCCTGTTATAATATATGGTAAATTTATCATTTTATACTTATATTGATATCTTTGTCCTGGATCTAAAATTATATTTACCAATTCTTTTTTGTTTTCCATTCCTAATAATTCCTAACATTCTATTTTGCTTTCTTAGCTGCTGCTGCACACTGAGCAGAAGGTTTCAACATATCAACGGTGACACCTAGATCCTTTTCCTGGGAGATGATTCCTAATGTGAAACCTTGCATCACATAGCTATAGTTTGGTCCCTCTTTCCCTCATTCATCACTTTGTACTTGATCACATTAAACATCATCTGCCATTTGGATTCCCAGTCTCGTAAGGTCCTCTTGCAATTTTTCACATTCCTTTTGCGATTTAGCAACTTGGAATAACTTTGTGACTTGTCTCCTGTGCATTTATTTATATGTCTCTATCATATCTTCCCTCTCCTGCCTTTCTTCCAAAGTACCCATACTGAGATCTGTCTTTCCTCATGGGTCATTCCATGCCAAGTGGTATAAAATTAAAAAACGTTCCCACCATTATGTTCTCCAATTTTGTTCAAATTTTATCTGTTGCGCGAGTCAGGTGTTAAATGAAGTTTCCCAAACTTTGAGGTCTCTAACTGCAATAGTTGCAGATCTAGACCCCCTTTTCTGAAAGGTTGTCAGTTCATGAGTGCGCGACATTTACCAAAATGCCATTTTTGGGGTCTAATAAAATCCAAACATATAAGAATGGCTAAAAAAATTCAAATCCTGTACAGTTTTTGATGCTAATTCCGATGAAATACATTTTAACATTATGGATTTAAAAATCCAGTCAAACAAGTTGACTCAAAGTGTGCATCAAAATTGGTCGCGACTCATTGGAACATATTTGGACCAATATTCAGACCGCAACAACTTCCATGCAAACAAAGATACGGACTTGAAATTTTGAACAAGCATTATGCTTATGCTGGACATAATACTGCCAGATTTGCAACTAACCAGCATCTATAACTGCCCTGCAGGATCTCTTCAAAATTGGCACTGTCAGCGCAAATGGTAAAATGTACCAAAGTTCAAAGCCAATTATTAAAAAAGTCTGCCTGAATCAGCTTTTGAACAGTATCATCTGAAAGAGAAAATTGTGCGCTACAACACTGATATGTTTTTGTTTTGCAATGCCACCATTAAGTTGACAAATGCAAAGTGATGCATGTGGGAAGGAGGAACCCTAATTACAGCTATGTCATGTAAGGTTCCGCTTTAGGAGTTACGGACCAAGAAAGGGATCTGGGAGTCATCGTGGATAGGACGTTGAAATCTTCAGCTCGATGTGCTGCGGCGGCTAAGAAGGCGAACAGAATGTTGAATATTATTAGAAAAGGGATGGAAAACAAGCATGATGTTATATAATGACATTATATCACTCCATGGTGCGACCGCACCTGGAGTATTGTGTTCAGTTCTGGTCGCTTCATCTCAAAAAAGATATAAAGGAATTGGAGAAGATGCAGAGAAGGGCGACAAAAATGATAAAAGGGATCGGACAACTACCCTATGAGGAGAGGTTAAGACGGATAGGACTCTTTAGCCTGGAGAAAAGGCAGCTGAGGGGGTGATATGATAGAGGTCTACAAAATAATGAGTGGGGTAGAGCAGACAGATGTGAAGTGTTTGTTTACACTTTCTAACATTAATAGAACCAGGGGACACATAGTAACATAGTAGATGACGGCAGAAAAAGACCTGCACGGTCCATCCAGTCTGCCCAAGAAGATAAATTCATATGTGCTACTTTTTTATTTGTACTGTCCTCTTCAGGGCACAGACCGTATAAGTCTGGCCAGCCCTATCCCCGCCCCCCAACCCCGCCTCCCACCACCAGCTCTGGGACAGACTGTATAAGTCTGCCCAGCACTATCCTCGCCTCCCAACTACCAGTCCCGCCTCCCACCACCAGCTCTGGCACAGACCGTATAAGTCTGCCCAGCACTATCCCTGCCTCCCACCACCGGCTCTGGCACAGACCGTATAAGTCTGCCCAGCAATAGCCCCGCCTCCCAACCACCAGCTATGCCACCCATTCTAGGCTAAGCTCCTGAGGATCCCTTCCTTCTGCACAGGATTCCTTTATGTTTATCCCACGCATGTTTGAATTCTGTTACTGTTTTCATCTCCACCACCTCCCGTGGGAGGGCATTCCAAGCATCCACCACCCTCTCCGTGAAAAAATACTTCCTGACATTCTTCTTGAGTTTGCCCCCCTTCAATCTCATTTCATGCCCTCTCGTTCTACCGCCTTCCCATCTCTGGAAAAGGTTTGTTTGCGGATTAATACCTTTCAAATATTTGAACGTCTGTATCATATCACCCCTGTTCCTCACACAAGATGAAATTAGAATGTGGTAGGTTTAAAACAAACCGGAGAAAGTTTTTCTTTACTCGGCGCGTAGTTAGACTATGGAACTCATTGCCAGAGAAGGTAGTGACGGCAGCTGCCTTGCTGAGTTTGTTTCAATCTTGTTTATTGTAACCAACCACAGTAACATAATAAACAGTGACTGACCAACAGTTCAAACATGTACAGATATATTCAACTACGAAATTATGCCTTTTGCCGAGTTATCTCTTATCTGGTTACAACATTTATTCTTTTCCCCCTGCCCCCAACTTATCCGTCTTAACCCTTCCCCCCCTTATCTCTCAAATCTAAGGCATAAGAATCTAAGCATCACTTCTCTCGCTTAAATATAGTCAAGGTAATCTCTAGAGATTGTATAATTATGGTACAGCCAGAGACCCCCCACTGGAATGGTGGCGGGCCCAGTCATAGAGCTCAGGCTATTACAGACCTTGGCCGAGTCAGAAATCTGATGGCTGACATAACTGGGAGCTTACTGGAAAAGTATGGCCTAGTTTGTAGCCCACATTGAGGCCTAAATAAGCTAAATTAGGAAAAGTTAATAGATATGGAAACAAAATGGAGGATTTCAACACAAAATGGAAGCCCGTATCTGTTACAAAGTGGAATTTTCTCTAATGTAAGTTAGAAAAACAAGTTGAGCAATGAGTGAGTCATGCCAGGTGCAGAGAAAAGAGGGAACTAGCTGTCCAAGAGAGGAGGGAGACTTTCCTGTGAGCAGGGTCTTGCTTAAGAAGCGAGCTAAAGATAAAACCATGTTAGCAAGATAGAAGCTACTCATTAGCATGAGCCAATCAGTGACAACCATGACATTAGCATAGATCCAATCAGGTATATCTACTGTCATATTACCCATATCCTGAGGGCACCTATAAAAATCAGGGTTTTTCCTGGTTTAAGCTAGAGAGAAAAGGGTTGGCACTCTCTCTCCAAGGGAAACCAATGTGTCCAGCAGAATTAACAAATTACCTAATTGCTTTCCCTTGTAAAACCTCTAATTGGTAAAAGATTATAAAAGATTAGCAAATAATTAACACCTGTTTGCAGCTTATCATATTCCTATAATTAATTGATTGTACGTGCCTGTTGTCAATCACTCATTTGACTTAAACCTTAGCAAATAAACTCCTCATTCCAAATAATGATTTGTGGGCTTCACTTAATGATGAAAGGCTGTAAGTATAAATGCTTTTGCTACATCAGGCTATCATTCGCTGCATTGTATAACCTGTAGCCTAAATCCAGTTTGTCATAAGGCTGGTATCTATTCCTTGCCAGTGCTGAGAGGCGGACTAATGCGGGTCCCTTAGATCTAACGTCTCTCTCAGTGGCAATTTCTCCTAGAATTTCACAATTCCCTGATTACCCCAGTACTAATGCTATTTGGAGATGGAGTCAGATTAAGGTCACTCTAGCCTTCTTGGGGGGGGCCTCGGGACCCCCCAATTCTCAGCATTGGTGACCTCGAGCGTTCGATTTAAACACGCTACCAGAATTTTTGTCAAAGTGGGGGTTACTTATGGCTCTTGACTAAAATTCAACAATACCAGTGGCTCAGACTATCGCTCAGTCGCCCACTGTCACAACTGCTCCAACGATGCAAGCAACTACCCAGACCCAGATAGTTACCCCACAGCCACCACATGTCTATCGTACTATTGGTGGTTATGAGATCGAGATACCCCCCCCATTATTGAACAATATCCTTGTGTCCCGAACCCGCCGGTTCCGGTCATCACCCACTGTCCATCTAACAGCGGAATAGATGCCGCCGCTCAAACAACTACCTACCCGGACCTGGAAAAAGGTCATGTCTCACACATGACCACCCAAATTCTTCATCATTGTAGAAGACTTATTAAAAGCAAACAAGATGAAGCTCAACATCGTAAGACAGTACGCACTAATTTAGAAGTGCTACAGACTGAAGATCTCAAAGAGAAAAGAGCCACTAAGAGCTCTGACACTGATCCCAATACCCCTGAGACCTCTCCCCCGGTTATCGTCATGTACGCTGACCAACGGTACGCCAATAACACCCGTAATCAGGGCCCGCGGCCCTACCGCCCTGACCGTAGAATTGATTACCCTGAAGAACGTGGTCGCTGCTCTCAACCTCAAAGAGGCCCCCCAAGGGGCCCGTCTGATTCCAATAGACGACCCAGAGACTACCGTTCCCAGCCTAGTCCTGATCGCTTTCCAGATGTCCAGTGTTATCGCTGCCAACAATTTGGTCATTATGCGGCACAGTGTCCCCAGCCACCGCCTCATAGAATTATAAAACAGTTCCGCCAAAACCCTCCAGAACGGCAGTCATTCCCTTTGTGGAACCCAGACCAACGCCGCCCACAGTGACTAGGCGTAGTCCACACTACAGCAGGACTGGATGATCCCATGGTCACCCTGCTTATCTGTGATGTTCCCGTCCCCTTTTTAATTGACACAGGCGCTTCTCGCTCTGTGCTGGCCCACGTTCCGCACAAACTGCAGAAACTTCTCAAAGTATCTCCTGACAATATTACCACCACAGGATTTGATGGTGTCCCAACGGACACACCACTGCTTGAACCCCTGCCCATTAAATATGCCGATCTTCAACTTTCGGCCCCCTTTTTGTATGCTCCGCTATGCCCTGTTAATTTGCTAGGAAGAGATCTGTTGACATTATTTCACTTTGACATTCATTTTGATTCTTCCCCTACTGAACGCACTTCACTCATGATGGCTGTCGCCTCTATGGTTGAGAAACAAATAGAGGTTGCTCTGAATGACCTACCGGGTTTCCTTTGGGCCACACCTGACAAACCCTATGGTGAAGCTACAGGCCCTCCCCACCGTATCCAGCTGTTACCTGGTTGCAAAGGCCCTAAAATTGCCCAGTACCCACTGAAACCTGAAGTTATCACTGGAGCTCAGGAACAAATTGATTCCTTATTACAGCATGGTATTATTGAGAAGTGTAATTCTCCATATAACACTCCATTATTCCCAGTTCCTAAGAAGGAACCTGGCGCCTTCCGCATAGTACAGGACTTGCGAGCGCTAAATGACCTCACTTACGCAGTATTCCCAAATGTGGAAAACCCGACTACGCTCCATACTTTGGATACACCTCCCTGCCCTCCTCTCTGATGCTCTACCGACTCTTGCACCTCTTTATTTTTTATTTATTTTTTTTTTCCCTCCCTCCAAAATTGTCCCTCCTTGCTGCTACTCTTGTATATTCAGTTTAAGGGGTAATCATTGGGATGTATCAAAAGTAGTAGCATTTAAATGTATGACCTTCTATAGATTATTGTTATTATACTTAGAATTGATACTTTGCAATGTAATATTGGGAACTGTAATTGTGTGAGTCCGTTTTTGAATTAGGACACATATATGCAGCATTTGTTTTGCCTTGAAGGGGTAATGGAAGTGACTGTTTGCAATGTAATTTCATGATAATATAACTTAGCCCTTATTAATGAGGTATTTTTGGCTCCGGGACATAGTTTATGCCATTGTTTCTGAACGGCATGATTAATATGCACTTATTTCCTGTAGAACTGCTTGCCCGTAACTTTTCAGGATGCAAGTTAGATAGTAAACTACTGATTAGCTTTACTGTGAGAAGCTGGGGTTTTTCATTTTAGCTAGGGCTGCGAGACTGTGTTCGCGTTCTGTAAATATATGGTGTACGGCATTGTTTTCAGTTCAATCATATATTCAGCTTTCTGTAAGTTTAACCTTGTTTTATGGTACATTTTCTCAGCATGCATAATGATATTCCTATGTAATGGTACATATTCTTTTAAATCACTTATCTTTTCATAATCCAGTTGCCGGTTCTCTAGGTTCTTTGTATGTGCCCTCTCCCACGAACAGCAGTGTTTGAATGTTTTCGGTTTCATTTTTGCAGTTGCAGCGCTGGATCGTTGCTTGTCTAGTGTGGGCTTTGTTTCTGCAGTGTAATATTGCAAGTTCCGGTGTAAGAGTCTGCCATAAAGGTGCCCAGCACCGTTGAAATTTCTTTCCCGCTACCGAGTCTAAGGTGAAATGTTCTTGACACTCCAGGCGCATTAGGTACAACATTCTGACTCTCCATGACTGCTGGGTGGGCGGTTTCCTTGTTATCCACTCCGCCAAAATCACTTGCTTGGCAGAGATGGTTGCTTTTATCACAAATTCCATGTATCCTTTTCGGCTTAGGCGTGCTTAGTCTAGGGTGTCCGAACAGCAGGGTAGTGTCATATGTCCACTTTGAGCCCCATATTTGAGATACATAATTTAGCAAGTCTGTCCAAAATTTCTCTACTGCCTTGCATCTCCAGAACATGTGCCCCAGTGTTGCTCCCTCTCTTCCGCACTTGCCTTGCTGAGTTTAAAGGGGGTCTGGACAGATTCCTGAAGGAAAAGTCCATTGATCATTATTAAATTTGTGTTTTTTGCCAGGTTCTTGGGGCCTGGATTGGCTGCTGTCGGAGACAGAGTGCTGGGCTTGATGGACCTTTGGTCTTTTCCCAGCGGGGCAGTACTTATGTACTTACTCTTTTTCTGCTGTTCCACCCCTCCTGTCCCCTGGATTGGCTTGAAATTCTTGCCAATCTAAGGGTCAGGCTGCGTCCTGCCACCTCATTGAGCCAACTTCATGCCTTTTACCAGATCCTGGCTCCTATTGGCCACCTTCCACACTGCCCCTCAGGCTTGCCTCACATGCCCCTCAGGCTCCCAGCTTTCCCTGGGGCCTCAGACAGCCAATCAGGAGCCTTGTAACAAACTTCACTGCACATCCCCCCCACAGTTACAAACTCATAACATTTAAACACACCTCTAGCATCTATGGGTACCTGAATTCTTAGTTTTATAACAGTGCTGGAGCATTTTAAACATTTTAACTAAAAGGTGTCAGTGCTGTTTCTGGGCTGCCCTGAGACCTCTGTACCTCCCTGTCCTCGGCAAGATGCCCCCCTCTCAGGGAAAAGGGGGGCAAGGTAAAGGCTTCTTTTTTTCTATATTTACAGTAGCATGGAATGGAGCTACTAATTGAGTTTCTGCCAGTTATTTGTGGCCTGGATTGGCCACTGCTGGAAGCAGGATGGTGGGGGTGGGGGGGGAGGGGATCTTTTACTAAAGATTAGCTCGAGTTATCTGCAGCAGGGCCCACAGGAATAAAATAGGCCCGGCTAAAGATAACTCGAGCTAATCTTTAGTAAAAGACCCCCCTGGGCTAGATGAACCATTGTTCTTAATTTCTATAGATGACTTTTATGACGTCTATCCTAAGGACTATGTTTGTTTTGCATTTGTTAACATCTGTGATTTACAGGAAGATTTTGAAGTGGTAATATGTCAGAAGGTGAGAGATGTAGCACTAACATAATCATTTATTTGCAGGAAGGGATGTGGATCCAGTAGACGTGAAGAAGATGAAACTTAATATTGGAATTCAAGAAAGAATGAGATACTACCGAGTATCATCTGTTCATGAGGAATTATGGGTAAAGTTCAAGAAGAGTATGATGTGCTGTATTACAGTATGAAAAGATAAATGGGCAGATGAGGTGGGCTGTGTGTTTTATTTGCTAGTCATGTTCTATTTCTATGTACATAACTAAAGTATAACTGGTACATTCTTTTGTAACATTATTTATATTTGTTGTAGAAAGAAGATTGAAATAGGATGAATAACATTCTCCCAGATGGAATTTTCTCAGTCATGACATGGCAGCTCTTGTGATTACTGAAAAGGAAAAGGCCCATACTCTCCTAGAGACCTTCAGCACAGGCTCAGTCCTCTCCAGCTTAGGACTGGGGGTTTTCTGTATCCTAGTAGATAGATTTCTGCAGCTTTCTTTCATTCAGCAGAATGACTGGCTGCGGGCGCTGTCTGACAATGTTGTGCATGGCCTGGTGGGAATGTGGTCCTGGGCCATTGTAATTGGGCTCAGAAAGAAAAATGACTTGTGGGAAGTCTTGATGGCTGGTTTCTTTTCTTCTGTCATTGATGTGGACCACTTCTATCTTGCAGGTTCCTTCTCCCTTAAGGTAAGCAACACTAGGCTGAAGTAAAGCAGCATTTGACATATTGTCGTCTTGGGGATACTTTTAGTATGCATATGCTTTCTTGAATTTATATGCTATGTGTTTCAGATACGTTTCATGTCATCTTTAGTAACAGTTATTATATAATTCTTAGTTCTTTTCTATCTTAATGACTCGGTTAATTTTTTTAGAGGTACTTTTCAATTTGTCTAGTATTTTAACTGGCAAAGTTACTATAAAAATATGTCCAAGAATGGATTCTTTGTTTTCCTTACTTATATCGGTATAGAAGACATCATGATGTAGTCTTTGCCCCAGATGACCCACCAATGAGAAGTAATGGGTATCAGAATGCTCTTTTCTCAAAGGACAAGCAGGACAAATAAATCTCACATATATGGTGGGTGTTTTTCTCAACAGCTTGATTCGGGCCTACTGGGCCTTGAGCTCCCGTCCAAGTACTTATTTTTCCACAACATTGAATCATTTGATTTCGCTGCCTATTTTCTTGGACCACCAGTGTCTACAAAAGGTGTTCCTGGTTCTATATGACCATATCTGTTAACAGATACTCATAGTTGGTGCTTGCAATTCTTAGGACCTGACTTCCTGTTCCCAGATGTCGTAGAGAGAGCTTTGTGTAAGAGAAAAGCAGTGTTAAAAGCTTTTTGCTACACATGAGATTGGTCCATTGATTTCATCAGAAGAATCAGTCTCCATAGTCCTGGAGTTTCTTTGGATGCTGGGGATGCATAGATATTGAGATTGTTGTGATCACCCTCAACATAAAGCATTGATGAGGCAATCAGGAGAGGTCATTGTCAGATTCCCACTCAAAGAGAAGGAAGGATTCATCCTCGACCATCTGTGCTAAAGGAGCACGATGCTAGTCATCTGGCAGAGGTTGAGGTGCCTCAATCTCCCCTTGTCAATGTACAGCACCAAAGCCCTGAGATCACTGATGTCATCCACATTCACTTGACATAAGGCCCACTCACCATCCATGATATTGGAGACGATGCAACAGCTTCCATGGACCTGAGACCTTGGTTTCAAGTAATTAAGGAGGACTTGGCTACTCCTACTGTGATGGCTGTGCTTTGTCGATGGCAGCCTTCAAAACGAAGCTCATGAAGTATAAGGAAAGGATGGAGTTCTTATTTCCTCAGTGCAATACTGCTGCTTCAGCTTCATCAGTGTCAAGTCCTAGAATGATCCAGTTGACCCTTGAGACTCGTTCAACACCTTGACACAGAGGCCTCAAAAGGACTCCAAGCCAATCTTGGCTGCACTGATGTTTGTTTTTAGTACTTCGGGGGGGAGGAAGCGTTGTGAACATCATGAATTCTTGGTGCCTGACAGGCAAAAACTTAAACAACTCCTAGAGTATTTTTAAGAGTCTGACTGTGAGTGCTCCTGGAACTCTGAAGAAGAGCCAGAGGTCTTCTCAGAGGAGGAGGTCCCTTGGCCTCCATTCATATCCCTCTCCACCACACAAGAGGCATGAATCTCTGCTTGAGGAACTCAAGTTCATCAGGTAGGTGGTGTATACTATCCCATTTAAGCTAAATACAGAGAAGAAACCCAGGGCAGATGCATTAGATTTCCTCCAATTCCTCAATCTACCAAAGAAGCTGTAATTGTGCCCATTCACAGAATCCTGAAGGAGATACAGATGAGAATGTGGGGGACTTCTCTCTGTTTCTCCTATAAAGAAGAATGTTAATTCTATGTATAGCGTTCAAAAGGCTCCCAGATTCAAAAAGCAGTAGCTTCCTCGCCATTCCATGGTGGTCAAATCTACTTTCAAAAGAGCTAAAAGTTCTAAGATGTACTCCTTGGGTGCCCCCTGAGAGAGAAGCTCAAACATTGGACTTTACTGGGAGAAATCTTTTTCAAACTGCTAAGCTTTTGTCCCACGTAGCATCCATCAGCTGTATATGGGTATGTACTTGTAGAGTATTATGCGCAGCATAGTGGAGTTTGCTGATATACTCCCTAGGGAGAAGGCTGAAGTACTTTGGTAGTTAGTAACCAAAAGGGAAGGAAATACATACGTTGTTATATTACAACATCAAGAGCTTCTGCTGTGGGTATTGGTGCCTGCAAATTTGCTTGGCTGAGAACCTCGGACCTAAGGTTTGACATGCTATCCTTGGGGAGAATCTATTTGGCGATAATGTGCAGGAAGAGACTACTCTTTTCAAGCAGCATGGCGATACCCATAAGACCCTTTCCAGGCCTAGTTCCAACTCATCCTCCTCTTCCAGGAGGTATCGGAGTTCTAGGCAACAGAGATCCTACTATTCTCAGTGTGTAGGTATCCTCCACCCACCTGCTCCTCCCAGACTAGACAGGCAGCTCTCTTGTCCCAGGAAGTTCTGCCACCAAAAACTGGGAAAGAGTTTTGACTGTCTGCAGGAGAGCATAGCTTCACTCCCTGTATCCATTCCAGATAACTTTTTTAAAAACACATTTCAAGTGTGGCAGTTACATTTATTGTGACTATGCTTGGGAAATCTCATCTATGCCTATTCCCTGTAGCCAACGACCCTTCCAGTGTATACAGTATACTGACTGCAACAGTTCCCAGGTGGTGTATATCATTTAAGTGCCCTTGTAACCTATTTTATATAGGTCAAATGAGAAGAAGTATTCAGGTTCATATAGCAGAACATTTAAGTTCAGTACAAACATGCAAATAGGAATCTCCATTGACTTCTTGCTGGCAGAGTAAGAGTTGGAGTAAGAGTTATCTGTTGAGCGATTTAAGTTTCGCTGTTCTTTTATGTATACAAACTCCACGAAGAGACAATGTGTCAAGAAGGTTGTTCTTAAAAGAACATTTGGTTCATTTTTCTATGGAATACTGTTCCGATGGGCTTAAATAAAGAGGTGGAATGGATTGTTTGATTCTGACGCATAGGTGCACATGTGTATTTATACTTCCGGATTTTGAATTGGCGGTCTCTTCTGGCAGTTACGGATATGATGAATTATTTGATTTATTTTACAAATTGAACCCAGTTCCCCAGGATCAGAGTCCACTGTACTAACCACTAGGCTTCTCCATTCTGAAGAAGTTTAGTTCATCTGGAATTGCATCACATGTTTTTTTTTTAGCAATCTTTCTTCTGAGGAAACACTTAGCAAAACCAGATCTGTATTGAAGAAAGGAATGCAATATCTATTTTTTGTTTGGATGTTTAATGATTTGGGTTCCTGTATCAAGTGTGACTGAGAGACCCTGGCATCCTTCAGATTAAGACAATCATAACAGATGAGTGAATTAATAATTTAACTACTTTTGGTTACATCACAGACTACATAAGCTCCAGGCTATTTTCAATTGGTTAAACAGTGTATGGACAGCCATTTTTGTGTCATCAGATGTGTTTATGGTATATCATAAGAAATCTGGGCTTTGGTTGCAGCGATATTTAATCTAAGATTTGCCTTATGGTTAATACATGGCATTGTGGAACACTTGATGTGCGATGATGGTTCCCAATCCAATTTTCACTATATATACACATAAGTGATCACACTGGTGAACTGAGCACATTACACACATATACAGTGGGGGAAATAAGTATTTGATCCCTTGCTGATTTTGTAAGTTTGCCCACTGACAAAGACATGAGCAGCCCATAATTGAAGGGTAGGTTATTGGTAACAGTGAGAGATAGCACATCACAAATTAAATCCGGAAAATCACATTGTGGAAAGTATATGAATTTATTTGCATTCTGCAGAGGGAAATAAGTATTTGATCCCCCACCAACCAGTAAGAGATCTGGCCCCTACAGACCAGGTAGATGCTCCAAATCAACTTGTTACCTGCATGACAGACAGCTGTCGGCAATGGTCACCTGTATGAAAGACACCTGTCCACAGACTCAGTGAATCAGTCAGACTCTAACCTCTACAAAATGGCCAAGAGCAAGGAGCTGTCTAAGGATGTCAGGGACAAGATCATACACCTGCACAAGGCTGGAATGGGCTACAAAACCATCAGTAAGACGCTGGGCGAGAAGGAGACAACTGTTGGTGCCATAGTAAGAAAATGGAAGAAGTACAAAATGACTGTCAATCGACAAAGATCTGGGGCTCCACGCAAAATCTCACCTCGTGGGGTATCCTTGATCATGAGGAAGGTTAGAAATCAGCCTACAACTACAAGGGGGGAACTTGTCAATGATCTCAAGGCAGCTGGGACCACTGTCACCACGAAAACCATTGGTAACACATTACGACATAACGGATTGCAATCCTGCAGTGCCCGCAAGGTCCCCCTGCTCCGGAAGGCACATGTGACGGCCCGTCTGAAGTTTGCCAGTGAACACCTGGATGATGCCGAGAGTGATTGGGAGAAGGTGCTGTGGTCAGATGAGACAAAAATTGAGCTCTTTGGCATGAACTCAACTCGCCGTGTTTGGAGGAAGAGAAATGCTGCCTATGACCCAAAGAACACCGTCCCCACTGTCAAGCATGGAGGTGGAAATGTTATGTTTTGGGGGTGTTTCTCTGCTAAGGGCACAGGACTACTTCACCGCATCAATGGGAGAATGGATGGGGCCATGTACCGTACAATTCTGAGTGACAACCTCCTTCCCTCCGCCAGGGCCTTAAAAATGGGTCGTGGCTGGGTCTTCCAGCACGACAATGACCCAAAACATACAGCCAAGGCAACAAAGGAGTGGCTCAGGAAGAAGCACATTAGGGTCATGGAGTGGCCTAGCCAGTCACCAGACCTTAATCCCATTGAAAACTTATGGAGGGAGCTGAAGCTGCGAGTTGCCAAGCGACAGCCCAGAACTCTTAATGATTTAGAGATGATCTGCAAAGAGGAGTGGACCAAAATTCCTCCTGACATGTGTGCAAACCTCATCATCAACTACAGAAGACGTCTGACCGCTGTGCTTGCCAACAAGGGTTTTGCCACCAAGTATTAGGTCTTGTTTGCCAGAGGGATCAAATACTTATTTCCCTCTGCAGAATGCAAATAAATTCATATACTTTCCATAATGTGATTTTCCGGATTTAATTTGTGATGTGCTATCTCTCACTGTTACCAATAACCTACCCTTCAATTATGGGCTGCTCATGTCTTTGTCAGTGGGCAAACTTACAAAATCAGCAAGGGATCAAATACTTATTTCCCCCACTGTATAATGTATATTTTTTAATATTTAATTTTTGCTTTAATAGTTGGGGAAAAGGTGCATTAAATTCATATAACATTTTAAATATTGCACTAGATAGTTTAGAATTTTTGCTTTTTTTAGTAATTTGAGAAATCTGGATGTGACAAAACCAGGTATAACCAAACAAATATTCTGCACATATAGGTGCTGGATAATGGTAAAGCATATATGTAAATATGCATATAGCTTATATTGGTAACTTCAGTACATGTACAGTGCCACTGAAAATATGTAAGCTATATGCGAGGGGGGGGGGGCAGCCTTGGAAGTAGTAATGGGGAGATGTGGGTTGTAGCTGCAGAAACAGGTCAGAGGATGGAGACGTTGCTGCTATCCAGGAGAAGGGTGATAGGCTGATTTTTGGTACTCTGAGCCAGTGCCTCACCTGGTCTATGCCTTGAGCCGGCCTTGATGAGTAAACAGTGTTAAAGTAGGAGGAAGTGAGCAGATGGGATGGGGCAGAAGGATTAAGGGTGAGAAGTGAAGCTACTGGGAATGATGTGCGGGGGAGAAAAAGTATTGATGAATATTACTAGTGAGGGGGGTCGAGGGGAGAAAAGGGGTGAATCTCTGCTTGGAACAGTGCAGAGTGAAGGGGAGTGGTGGGGGGGGGGGGGAGAGAATTGAAATTTGGAAGATGTTATCTTGGGGCCGCCAAATGTTCATTTTTGTGAGGGATGGCCGATGTATTGGGGCGCTCTTGTCTCCTCTTTCATTGTCCTTTCCTTCCTTTTTCTCAACCGCTCTCTCTGTTACCAAGTCTTCTTTCAAAACTGTAGTAAAATATTTGGCACAGTACTAGGTTCATACCTCTTGCTGGAGGACCATATGAAAAATTTCTGAACGTTGGCTAAACTTGCTACTTAAAAAATTGAGAAATACTGATTTAGAGGATAGATTTGTATAGGTCACATAGGTAAGAACATGAATGCTTAGGTCCGCGCATTTAAAGCTACACTGGTATTTATAAAATGCTAGATGAATGAGGAGCCTTCTTAAAATATGTATAGCACTGTAAAGGAAGCATGTATATTTAGCACCATGCACAACAGAAACTTGTTTTTATAGCTGACACATTTAAGATCACTATTGGTAGAGAGTTTATAGGTATAAGTAGCACCACCTACATGTCTAGGTAATAGAGTTTGTAAACCTGCATGTCCATGAGGCTGGTTAATGAACATTTTTCAGAGGCTAGTGTTTTTGAATGTGAGAGAGATAAGTATAGTCGTCCCCCCCCCCCCCCCCCCCCATTCACAAGCTGTCCTCCAAACCTCCAGTCTGAACAAGAGATTGCTAGGAGTTATGCATGACTCTGAGCATATATAGATGTCTATAGGGAAATTTTCCAAAGTCATAAACACATGTTGTATACCAGGGATGTCCAAACTTGGCCCTCACTAGTTTGGGTCTTGAGGATTTCCACTATGAATACGCATGAGATCTCATGCGTACTCATTGGGGAAATCCCCAAAACCTGATTGGATTGTGGCCCTCGAGGACCAAGGTTGGGTACTGCTTTTGTATACTTTGACAGTCTGTCCAAACCACACTCAGACTACGCCTCCTTTTAAAAAAACCTACATGTTGCTAAATAGTGCACTTTTTGTAAAATTACTTAAAATTATATGATTTATATGTGTACATGGCACCTGGGATTTCTGAGGTTTCATGAGTTAGCAAAACACTTTACCGTTGATCATCCCTGATCCCTTTACAGTTTAGGACTTTCATTTTCATTAATTTTTCTTGGTAACTCCCTGGCAAGCTTGATCTGGTTATCTTTTTGCAATTGAAATGGCATGATCTGTTATGTTCATTCATCTATGGTAGTTAATATTTATTTGCTAGAGTGTGTTTTTTTCAGTACTGCCAGCAGATGGCACTCTTGATTAGCATGGCCCTTTTAAGGCAGAATACATTTTTTTTCTTTTTTTGTGTTTAGAATATAGGTGGTTAAATGTGAACCCCTCAGGGAAAACATGACAAAAGTTGTTTTGTTTCTGGTGACTTGAGAGGTCACAAATAAAATTGTGTAACAGTTTTTTTTAATAGAGTATTCTGTAAAGTGTCCAGTGAGAACAGTCTAGTCTAAAAAAAACACAATTTTGGATTACAAGTGCTCTCAAGCAGTGTGATTTTCGATCCAGCAAATTGAAAGTGCTGGAGGAAAGGGTCTAGAAGATTTAACAAATCCAAAGTAATATAAGAAATGGTATATAGCTTAAAAGATAGTGAAACTACATATGACATCAACTCAGTGAGAAATATCAAACAAGCAGGGTCACTGGCTATTTCCAAATGAACCAAACTAGCCTCGGGTAAGATGTTGATCTCGATGGACCTTTTTGGTCAGATTCTTACCAAATAGTATTCAAATGATCTTAAGTACTTTTACTAGTTACTCGTTCTATATGCAACATATGACCATATTAGGACTCTTCTGGAGCAAAATGTTGACTTTGCTATTTAATAGTCTCAGAAAAGGGGGGGGGGGGGGCAAAAAATAGGTAGAGAATCGAAAATACAATGAGGACAGAAGTAAAAAAAATAATACTTTTTTTTTAATATATCAGTGTAATTTGTATAGCACATGCCAGCAAGTAGTAGATTATATACATACACATGCTCATGATGAATGAAATTACATTTCTTGAAATTGCCGAGCTTGTAGTTGTCTATTGCATGAAAAGTCCATTCAGCATTATTCCTTCAAAAAGCATCAAAAAAGCATATTATTTATCTTTATTAATGCAATAATCCATTTGAACTTGATTTATAAATGATATCCAGAAAACCAAATGCCCCCAAAATGGTCCACATTTCATCAGACAGGCTTCTTCAGGAAGGCACAGTCTACTACTGAAAAGTCTTTAAACATCCTAAAAATAAAAATGCAGTTTTATAGGTGCTATATCAAATAAAGTGGAACTATGAATTAACTATGGCGCCATTTTAGGTAAGGCCAACTGGGCTTACCACACGCTAATATGGAACTACCAACGGTACCAGCAATAGTTGCTTCCCCAGCGTGTAACATTTCCCTCACTATAGGGCTGTATTGTTTCAGTGTGGCACTAACCCGGTGGTAATCTAGCAGTGCCACGCACCACCCGGTTACTGCAGAGTTAGCATGGAGTCCTTACCACCACCTCAGTGGGTGGCGGTAAGTGCTCCCCCCCTAGCAGAAACCCAAAAGTGTGATACTGAATAGGAGGGGAGAGATTAGTAAGCTCGACTCAGGGAGAGACACCTTGGGGTGTTGGTGTCAGAGATTATGAAGGTGAAGAAACAATGTGACAAGGCGACGGCTTTGGCCAGAAGGATGCTAGGCTGCATAGAGAGGGATATAACCAGTAGAAGAAAGGAGGTTTTGATGCCCCTGTATAAGTCATCGGTGAGGCCCCACTTGTGTTCAATTTTGGAGGCCGTATCTTGCTAAAGGTGCAAAAAGACTGAAAGCGGTGCAAAGAAAAGCTACAAAAATGGTATAGGAATTGCGTTGCAGACTGTACAAGGAGAGACTTGCTGACCTGAACATGTATACTTTGGAGGAAAAGAGAAACAGGAGTGACATGATACAGACATTCAAATATTTCAAAGGTATTAATCCACAAACCTTGTCCTGAGACAGGATGGTGGTAGCTCATGAATTGAGGTTGAAGGGGGGCAGACTCAGGTGCAATGTCAGGAAATATTTTTTCACAGAAAAGGTAGTAGATATGTGGAATGCCATCCCGCGGGAGGTGGTGGAGATGAAAACGGTAATGGAATTCAAACATGCATGGGATAAACACAAAGGAATCCTGTTTAGAAGGAATGGATCTACGGAATGTTAGCCGAGATTGGGTGGCAATGTCGGTAATTGGGAAGCAAAACCAGGTCTGAGCAGACTTCTACAGTCTACACCCGGATTGTAACTGAATAGGTATGGATGGGCTGGAGTGTAAATTTTAAGAGCCTTCGATGTTAGCTTCAGAACTTCTAGTACAAGAACAATGCTAGGCAGACTTCTACGGTCTGTGCCCTGAGAATGGCAAGGACAAATGAAACTCGAGTATACATATAAAGTATCACATACCATGTGAAATGAGTTTATCTTGTTGGGCAGACAGGATGGACCATTCAGGTCTTTATCTGCTGTTATTTACTATGTTACTAGCACGGCCACATGGTAAGAGCAATCTTACCGCATGGCCATGTCTATTTTCAGCCTTTTTTACTCACTGTAGTAAAAAGGGCCACAGCGCGCAGCAAAATTGGCCCCTGCCTCTAGTGCTGGGCCCTTTTTTTTTTACCACAGCTTGGTAAAAGGACTCCTATATGACTTCAAAACCACAAACAATCAAGAGAGAGAATCAATTTAACATTTCAAATACCTATAAAATTAAAAGATGGTATTGGATGGCAGCAAACTAACTTATGTCATTGTTGATCTACATTTGTAATGATGCAATGATGTATTCCTATACTGTTTCTATTAGGGTAGTTCTTATATGGTATCCATCATCACAAGATTCCAGGTTGCAATGTTTCAGACTGTGGTTTTCTTACAAAGGGGCCTTTTTACTAAGCTGCGTAGGTACCTACACGTGCCTTAATTTTCAGTTACTGCCCGGCTACCGAATCACCCTTGCGGTAATTTCATTTTTGACACGTGTCCGCTACACTTGCCAGAAAATGTTTTTGTTTTCTGTGTGTGTGGGCGGTAATTGGCTTTCTATGGGTGTAGACCATTACTGCCCAGTTACCGCATGAGACCTTACCACTAGACCAATGGCTGGCAGTAAGGTCTCAGTCCCAAAATGGACGTGCGGCAATTTTCATTTTGCCGCACGTCCATTTTAGGAAAAATGTAAAAAAAAAAAAAAAGGCATTTTTTTACAGGTGCACTAAAAATGATTCTGCGCGCACCCAAAACACATGTCTACACTACCGCAGGCCATTTTTCAGAGCACCTTAGTTAAAAGGACCCCATAGAAAAGAACATGGCCTATCTGAACCAACTTTTCAGTACTGCAGTCATTTTCTATTGCTAGAGATCCTCTGTGCATGTCCCATGTTTTCCTTAATTCAGGTATTGTCCTTGTTTCCAGACTTCTTGGATCAGTTTGTATCTGTTCTCTTGGGCCTCACTGTAGATCAGTGATCATTTTGTATTTTTATGTTGCTTTTGCTGTTTGATGTTATACAAGAAATGAAATGTATTTTATTCATGTGCATACAAAAAAAAAAGTAAATTTTTTATATTGCAGTTTTTATCTTGCTCCTTTTACTTGAATATTAAATGGTTTGGAATATATGATACTCGTACTATTTTATTTTGTGAGAATATTCTCTTGTAATGCCTGCCATGGAATGCAGATGGCCTTATAGAATGAAAGCGTTACTATGTATAAAGTTGTTTTTACCCTGCTGATTAGGTAAAGGACGATAAATTGGAAAAGATTTATTTTTTGTACCTTTTTGTGAACACTTGCAGGAAGGAACAGTGACTGTGTTTCTCTGTTTCCCAGGCTGCTCTGCATCTTCCCCGACGACCCCCTCTTCACTGTACTACCCTGATTCCTGTTGCAACTCTAATTTTGAAGTGTGTTATGCAGATTTTCAGGCTAAAAGACTCCTGGTGCTTCCTTCCATGGATGGTCTTTATTTCCTGGACTTCTCACCATGTCCGAGATGGAATTAGGCATGGCCTTTGGATTTGCCCTTTCGGACACACTGCTCCTTTGCCATACTGGCTGTATATAGCAATCACATCATCCTTGCCTCTTCTGTGTTCATTTGGCATGTACTTAACAGGCACACAAGAACTGATGTCTATTAAACATGGAATTCATATTGATGTTTGATGGGGCAATTTAGTGGTGCTCTATAGAGTCCACTATGTTTCAAGTGTACCCATTTTCCTTATTAGTGAAAGATTGCTGACAGAGCTTATTTTGACTTCAACGCAGATTTAGGTTTGTTTCTTTGCAGTGTTGTTGCACAAATTGTACAAGTGTAATATTGTGATGTAGTTCATAAGGCACTTGGAGGTCTTATGGGCAATAGGGCTACCGGAGGGGTAGCGCGCTGCAAAATGGCACCATTGTGAGAGGCACTGAGGTGTCCTGCAGTATTGCTGTGATCAGCATGCGCCAATCCCTGTGCTAGAAAATAGAAATTATTTTCTAGGGTAGTAGGTGTGCCCTGCAGTAATCGGGCAGCACATGGCCATTGCTGCACGTTGCCCGATTACTGCAGGATTAGCACGTGAGCCCTTACCACCAACTAAATAGGTGGCAGTAAGGATTCAGTTGGGAATGGCCATGTGCCAATTATAAAATTAGCAAATGGCTATTACACCAATTACACTTACAGCATTTTTCAGCCATGCTAGAAAGTATCCAGAGCGTGCAGCAAACCTATGCATTAATTGCAACCCCAGCCACGTTCTAGCATGGCTTGGTAAAAGGACCTCTAAGTGGTCCTTTTACTAAGCTGTGTTGGATGTAAACACCTGCCTAACGCAGCTTAAGAAGGTGTAGCGTGGGATGTGCTAAGACACCCTGTACTAACTGCCAAATTAGCACATTCTAATCCACCAGCTAAATAATATTTGCATTCTTTTTAGGAGAGGGCATGTTAGGGGGTAGACTGGGCATCGGCATTAGTGAATACTAACAGGTTAGTACAGGATTACCTCATCAGCCCTTACCACCTACAAAACATGTGGCAGTATTTTTCTTATTTTTAATAATGGCTGCACGATAATGGCAACATCTAGCACATGGCCATAAATACAAAAAATGAAAATCGACCATTTTGCAGCTGCAGTAAAAAGTGGCCTTAGGACATAGGAGAAACCTGCGCAAGGATGCGGTAAGGCCACTTTTTACTGTTACATAGTAAAAGGACCCCTAAATTCCTGTTACTGCCCCCTCAGTTTTATAGGTTTTTTTTCCTGTTCAGGAATCAGTCATTCATAGTCTTTAAATTTAATATCTTTATTCTTCATATCATTTGCTAAAGTTAAACAAACAGTTGTTGCTTTTTTTTTTTGAATCTTTGGAAAAATCTGAAATGTTTTGCTGAATTCCAAACTTGTGCTTTTTGTTCTGTGTATAAGGTTCAATACTCATCTTGTTGGTCAGGCTAACAGTCACAAGGGGTATATTATTGGCCAATCCTTAACATGGGACATGTCATTTCTGCATAGCCGATGGCCTTCACTAGCTCTTCAGCTTGTGACTCATAGAGGCATATTTTCAAAGCACTTTGGGAGGCTAAGTTCCATAGGTTTCTATGGAACTTTGGGAGGCTAAGTGCTTTGAAAATGAGCTTGATAGTCACTCTATTTAGGATGGTTTGAATCAGTATTTTGTGCAGTCTCGGGTTTTACAGATTTAACATTAGGAGCCATTTTTTCACCTATAGTTTTCCGAATATTATTTGAAGACACTATCTGTGCGCTAATGATAGGAAAGGTTCCTGCAAGAATACCTCCTTTTTCGGAAAGGATATACTATGTATTGGTAGAAAGCAGCAGTAGATAACCCAATGTGGATTATGACCACTTCAAAACATGAAAAAAAATAACACACAAATAACACGGTTTATTCTAGCCAACCTTTTTATTCTCTTTGCATTACTAGTGCAGTATTACCACAGAGTATGATGTAATGCACTCTTCACAAATGTGTGAATCCATTATACAATGGCTATTTTCAACAGTTCTAGCTTTTGTCCCTAAATCCTCTTGCATTGCACTCTGGACTGATTGGGTTGATGAGGCTGTAATATAATATCAAACGCTCTTCCATTCTGCTTCAGCAAAACATTTATCCTTTTAAAAGATATGTAAAATTCTTCCTGTTAAACAAGAACTTTAATCAAACTGATTATTCACCGAGTAATTTCATTATTAGAGAAATGAAATGGTCATCAAGACGCAATAACTAAAATGAGTTATACATGAACACCATACACGTTCCTTATTCAGGTATAGCTATTTGTAATGAAGATAAGCTGTGTCCTTCAACGTAAGTCTGGTAGTCTTTGAGTAGCTGTTATATTCTGCTCTGGCACTTTTTAAAATTAAACTCCCCTTTCTAAAAATAAGAATGTTAAATTAAGGTTAATGACTTGTTGATGTCATGGTAGATATGCTATGGCAGTGATTTTCAGCCTTTTTATCTTGTGCCACACAGATGCAAAAATTGTCAGTGCACACCACTGGACTCTCTCTAATCCATACCTGCCTGTCCCCGCTAAGATCCGTTCCATCCTCGCATGTAATCTCTTCCATCCCCACCTGTATTTTCAGAAGTAGTTATTTCATTTAATTATGCTACTGGACTCTTAATTATGCTACTGGACTCTTACACATTCCTACATAGACAGCAGACTCCTTTACTTCAGATGCAGAACATGCTTCTTACCTGATACAAAATAGGGAACTGCAAAAAAAAAAAAAAACCCACCAAAAAAGCATGCAGACAAAAAACTGAAAGTAGAGATACAGGCCTGTATGTTATGCAGCACCAGACAAACAAAGAAATGCATGTCCTCTTGTACAGTGCAAAATAAAGTCAACAGATGTAATTCAGTCACTAAACTGAAAATTAAAATCATTTTTCATACCTTGGTAGGCTGGTGATTTTATTATTCCAATGGTTTTGTTCCCAATGCTTTTCTCTGTGCTCTGAACTCTTTCTAGGGTCTCCTTTCCATTTGCTATTTCTATTCTCACCACCTGCCCTGTCTGTCTGGTTCTGAACTTTCACATTTAGGTTTTTTTTAATTTCTCTGCCTCCTCAAATCTATCTTGTTCCCTCCCCCCCCCCCCCCCCCTTCCCTTTATGTACAGCATGTCTCATCTCTGCTGTGGGTCTAATATTTTGAACCAAAACTTCTTTTTGGATAATTGTGGGATATAAGAAAAAATAATAGCACTCACTGTTCTATGCTTCTGTCCAAGAAGAAACAAGTAATCCCATACATACGAGTTTATCTAGTTGGGCAGACTGGATGGACTGTGCAGGTCTTTTTCTGCCGTCATGTACTATGTTACTGTGTTGTATATTCTAATAGGTCGAGTTGTATTAAGCACTGTCATACTGGGCCAGGCCAAAGGTCCATCAAGCACCAGCATCCTATTTCCAACAGAGGCAAATGTAGAGCACAAGTACCTGGCAGGGTCTCAAGAGAGTAAATATATTCTATGCTGCTTTTCCCATGAATAAGCAGTGGATTCTTCCCAAGTTCACCAAGGTAAGGGTGAATGTTTAAGAGAATAACACTAACCTTGTCCTAAATCCTCAAAAGAAAAATGGAGAATATTGGTTCTAAAAATAAGTATTTTCAGAGCAAATATATTATGAGTGTATATATAAATGAAGGATTAATAGAATGGTGTCTCCTTAAATTGTTTTTAATGCTTTTGCAAATAAAATCAAGTAAACAATATACCACACATGTATAACATTACAGATGAAGGGAAATAACATTTAAACATTTAAAAAGGAGTTAGAGTAGCTTTTAAACTAGAATGGGTGAGAAAGCCAACAGTCGCTCGGGAGCATATAGGGCTTCTTTTACTAAGCGGCGGTAAGCCCAACGTTTACCGCTCGCTGTAATGGAAGTACCACCAGGCTACCACAGCAGCCCGGCAGTACTTCCCACCCCTACCATGCTGTCATTTCTGGCACTACAAAAATTTATTTTTGTACTGCTGGAGCTCTTACCACCACCTTAATGAGTGACAATAAGGGTGTCCCCGCCCCCCCCCCCCCCCCCACACACACACACACACAATGGCTGCACGGCAGGTGCTTTACTTGCTGTCCAGCCATTTCCTGCAGGAAAGCAAGACCTTCCCTTTTACCAGCTGTGGTAAAAGGGGGCCTTGGCACACATAAAACACACGCCAATGCCAGCGCTGGCCCCCTTTTCCTACAGCGTGGTAAAAGGGGTCCATGGTTTGGAGTGAGGTATCCTTGAAGGATACTATTAAAACAGGACATTTAGGAAGTCCCACTAGAGAAGTTTCAACAATGGTGAAACAAAGCCAGGAGTATTTAAGGGGAGAATAAAGTAAAGGATGCAAATTATTCTCATCAATTCAAAGCTTTTAGAGGCAGGGACACCCCCCCCCTCCCCCCCACACACACACAATTTGAAGTGTCTGTCCACATATACTAGAAGCCTAAAAAAATAAGATGGGAGAGTTAGACTGAAGGAAAAGTCCATTGAACATTATTAATTTAAAATGTGTTTTGTTTGGGTTTTTGCCGGGTTCTTGAGGCCTGGATTGGCCACTGTCAGAGACAGGATGCTGGGCTTGATGGACCCTTGGTCTTTTCCCAGTATGGCGGTGCTTATGTTCTTATGACTATATAGCACAAAATGAAGAGGTAATCTCTGAGACCTGGTGGAATGAGGATAATCGATGAGACACTGCTAGCAGGATACAAATTATATTGCAATGATAGTGGATCAAATTGGAGGGGGGTCATGCTATATGTTAAACAGAGACGTTGCGTCAAACAAATAGTATAACAAGGAGAGAGGGATGGGGATATCCATACCAATAAGAAACAAAGTCAGATCGTCAAGATCCTACCTGAACCTACACTACCCAAATTGCAAAGGACTGAAATACAAAACAACTTACGCAGCTGGCTTCTACATAAGCGCACAACTATGGAATGGGCTCCCAAAAGCTGTGAAAACAATCCATGGCCACTTGAACTTCAGGAAATCACTAAAAACCTATGTCTTCAAAAAGGCCTACCCCAATGACCCCACCTAACCCTCTTCACCTGTCAACACAGTATGACTATGATTGAATAGGACATCACGCAATCTTTATCCATTCCGACCCTCCACTTATACCTCATACGATCACTATACAACTTTGTTATCCACCGACTGGGCAAACGCCTTTGACGGTACTATGTACAGTGGTGGAAATAAGTATTTGATCCCTTGCTGATTTTGTAAGTTTGCCCACTGACAAAGACATGAGCAGCCCATAATTGAAGGGTAGGTTATTGGTAACAGTGAGAGATAGCACATCACAAATTAAATCCGGAAAATCACATTGTGGAAAGTATATGAATTTATTTGCATTCTGCAGAGGGAAATAAGTATTTGATCCCCCACCAACCAGTAAGAGATCTGGCCCCTACAGACCAGGTAGATGTTCCAAATCAACTCGTTACCTGCATGACAGACAGCTGTCGGCAATGGTCACCTGTATGAAAGACACCTGTCCACAGACTCAGTGAATCAGTCAGACTCTAACCTCTACAAAATGGCCAAGAGCAAGGAGCTGTCTAAGGATGTCAGGGACAAGATCATACACCTGCACAAGGCTGGAATGGGCTACAAAACCATCAGTAAGACGCTGGGCGAGAAGGAGACAACTGTTGGTGCCATAGTAAGAAAATGGAAGAAGTACAAAATGACTGTCAATCGACAAAGATCTGGGGCTCCACGCAAAATCTCACCTCGTGGGGTATCCTTGATCATGAGGAAGGTTAGAAATCAGCCTACAACTACAAGGGGGGAACTTGTCAATGATCTCAAGGCAGCTGGGACCACTGTCACCACGAAAACCATTGGTAACACATTACGACATAACGGATTGCAATCCTGCAGTGCCCGCAAGGTCCCCCTGCTCCGGAAGGCACATGTGACGGCCCGTCTGAAGTTTGCCAGTGAACACCTGGATGATGCCGAGAGTGATTGGGAGAAGGTGCTGTGGTCAGATGAGACAAAAATTGAGCTCTTTGGCATGAACTCAACTCGCCGTGTTTGGAGGAAGAGAAATGCTGCCTATGACCCAAAGAACACCGTCCCCACTGTCAAGCATGGAGGTGGAAATGTTATGTTTTGGGGGTGTTTCTCTGCTAAGGGCACAGGACTACTTCACCGCATCAATGGGAGAATGGATGGGGCCATGTACCGTACAATTCTGAGTGACAACCTCCTTCCCTCCGCCAGGGCCTTAAAAATGGGTCGTGGCTGGGTCTTCCAGCACGACAATGACCCAAAACATACAGCCAAGGCAACAAAGGAGTGGCTCAGGAAGAAGCACATTAGGGTCATGGAGTGGCCTAGCCAGTCACCAGACCTTAATCCCATTGAAAACTTATGGAGGGAGCTGAAGCTGCGAGTTGCCAAGCGACAGCCCAGAACTCTTAATGATTTAGAGATGATCTGCAAAGAGGAGTGGACCAAAATTCCTCCTGACATGTGTGCAAACCTCATCATCAACTACAGAAGACGTCTGACCGCTGTGCTTGCCAACAAGGGTTTTGCCACCAAGTATTAGGTCTTGTTTGCCAGAGGGATTAAATACTTATTTCCCTCTGCAGAATGCAAATAAATTCATATACTTTCCACAATGTGATTTTCCGGATTTAATTTGTGATGTGCTATCTCTCACTGTTACCAATAACCTACCCTTCAATTATGGGCTGCTCATGTCTTTGTCAGTGGGCAAACTTACAAAATCAGCAAGGGATCAAATACTTATTTCCACCACTGTAAGCCACATTGAGCCTGCAAATAGGTGGGAAAATGGGGGGTACAAATGCAACAAAAAATATTGTAAACCAGTGAATGATACCATTTGCAGCTTTATCCTATGTTAAGTTTACTACACTTTGATGATTGTTACATTTCTGAGTTCAGTGTTCTCTTATTCCTGCGCTGCAAATAAGAGGAAGCCCATAGGAATTGAATCAGTACCGTAGCTTTGTAAAAGAGGCCCCTGATCTGTTGGTTACTGGTGTTAAGACATTTAAACATAGACATTCTGCAGGTTATATATAGCAATGTGGAATCCTTATAGACAGAAATTCTATGTATGAAGGAAACGAGTATACTGGACGGGCTTTACTACCCTTTGCCAGGACAGAACAAACATGAAGAAATGTTAACAGAAATTAGGAAAGCTGGCAAATTGGGCAACAGTATAATAATGGGTGATTTCAATTACAAAGAGACAGAATAAATCTGAAAAATAAACCACAATTTCCTACTAATAAGCAATATGAGATCTGGAAAATCTTATTACATAAAAACATATAAGAAAAAAGTGGAGAAAAAAAGATCTCGGCCTAAGAGGAGTACTGATACTGCAGTGCAAAACGGTCCCAAATCGGTTCACTGTAAACATGAGTCTTAAGAAAAGCTCCATAAAAATTATTCCTGAAAAATAATCCAATTTCAAAAGTCCATTTATTTCTTAGGTATCATTGGATATGTAGCACAACAGAAAAATATAAAAGAAGAGTTCCTGTCTTAACTGCGAAACTTCAGGCCCGAGGCTATTCACATCAGCTGGTTAATGAGCAGCTAAATGGGCTTTTTATACTCAGAGAAAAAAATTTTGTTTTATTGAAAGAAAGAATAATCATCCAATGTACATACTTTTGTTACGAAATATACTGCAAGACTGGATAAATCTATGAAGTGACATTTAAAGCTTTCAGTATATCTGGCTTTTCAGGAAGTGGATATACTGTTTTCATATTCAAGAACTAGTAATTTGAATGACAGATTATGTGTGGCAGAGATATGGAGAAGAGACGCGAGGATGAAGGAGTGGGACAAAACTTGTCATTGCTTGATCAGTCATATCATGTTTGAACTAGCTGGTGTTTTTTTTCTGTTTGGTTGGGGGTTTTTTACTTTTTTTTTTTTTGCAAGTTAAAAATACAAACACAAAAAAACTAATCTTTGTACAGAAATATGCCCTCCATATGTGAAAATACAATAGAAAATAAGATATTAGAAACAAATATATGTAAAGGCTGTAGTCCATAATGTAAGGGAGACATGATCACAAAAATCATACCTTCCCCCATTTTTCTTTTTACAATTGCTGGTTAACTAATATCTTACTCTAAATTACCCTGAATACATTAAACCTATGATCCTATGCAAAAAATGATGAGCAGGATCAAAAACATAAGTAACATTTATTCAAAGAAATAACATATTTACAAAGAAAACAAAATTGATATTTGGCACCCAATACAAACATCTCCTGTCTCGTCAATAGAACTTTTTTCTATCTCTCCTGTGTTGATAAGTCAGGAAATATTCTAACTCTGTCTCAAAAAAAAAATAACAAAGGAAACTTGTCTCAAATAAAGCCTAAGCAGAACATCCCAATCTTGTAAAAAGACAAAAGATGCTAACAAAGCAGCCTTAAAGTTTACTTCATTCTGAGATCTTTCCAATACAGCAGAAGTATTCAAACTATCTGATGAAAGTTCCACCGCCAGAGGGGCCTCCAAAACTGTTCCTCTGGGTTACTGATCTCTGTAGAAAATATATCTTTCGCAGAAGTGGTAATCCATTTTCAGGGTACTTGAGAACTTTCAAAAATCTATTTAAAAAAGAATGACAAATTGGGAACAGTTGTACAGATGGAAAGTTCAAGTGAATGGGCTATGTCTGCATTGCTGCGTGACTTGTAAAAAAAAAAAAGGAGGTGGGGGGGGGGGGGGGGTGATAGGTCCAAAATTTCTAGTAATCCTATATTGGAAATGGGACTTCATATACCACCTTTCTGAGGTTTTTGCAACTTCATTCAAAGTGGTTTACATATATTCAGGTACTTATTTTGTACCAGGGGCAATGGAGGGTTAAGTGACTTGCCCAGAATCACAAGGAGCTGCAGTGGGAATTGAACTCAGTTCCCCAGGATCAAAGTCCACTGCACTAACCACTAAGCTACATTATTACTCTAGCCAAGTTTAAAGAATGCTTGAAGTCATTTTTTTCTACCACCTTTTCTTTTCCGGCAGCTCGGGTTTGGAATAAGTTGCCAGTTCGGCTAAGAATTGTATTCATCTATGGCCAATTTAGAAAGCTTATAAAAACATTTTTCAGAGATTTCTATCTTGTCAATTGTTATTACATGTAATTCCTCAGGATTTGTTTGAGTTGCTCTCTTTTTTTTTTAAATCCGCATAGGTTGGTGGTGGTTGCGGGCCATGGGGCCCTTTTACAAAGGTGCGCCAAAAAGTGGCCTGAGGTATTGTGGGCCACATGTATTAGACGTGCACTGAACCATTTCTCCACTGTGTCTGGAAAAAGGGGTTTTGGGGGGCTGGGAAATGAACGTGCGGCAAAATGAAAACTAGCGTGCATCTATTTATAGCCTGAGCCCTTAATACCACCCATTGACTTAGTGGTAAGGGCTCGTGTGTTACCCATGCGGTAACCATCCAGTGTGCGCCAACTGCTGATTACCACCAAGAACACCCTCGTGGTAGAAAATAGAAAATTATTTTCTATGCTGGTTTTCGGTGTGCACCAAACACAGAATTATAGCCAGATGCACGTTAGCCAGGTGGTTATGCCACTTTGATGCATGCTGCATAGGACCTTATGCACCTTTGTAAAAGGGCCCCTCAAAGAATAAATTGTAATATAATGTAACGTTTGAGCCCTTTTTTTTGGCCCAAAAATCTCTTTATATTCAAATATATACAGTACAAGCGGTCTTCCCCAGGGATAACTAGTGGTTTTCAAAAAGACTACCTTGTTAATAACATTTTATGGATTTTTCCTCCTAGAACTTTTTGAACCATTTTTTTAAACCCAACTACACTAACCACATTTTCCACAAACAAATTCCAGAGCTTAATTGTGCGTTGTGTGAAAAAATATTTGTCCAATTTGTTTCAAATGTGCTCTTTAATACCTTCATAATGGGTCTCTTAGTCTCTGTACTCTGCAGAGTAAACAACTGATTTGTTCTTACCCATTCCACTCTATCATATCTCCCCTCAGCTGTCTAGTCACCATCATGCTGAACAGCACTAACCTCTTTATCTTTTTCTCACAGAAATTCTGAAGGGGCAATATTGAGCCAGCAGAGGTCAGCATTTCTCCAGGTACTGCTGATATTCACTTTTGCTGTCCCAAGTTAACTTGATAGTTATCCAGGTATCACTAAATATTGCTGGTTTCTGGACAACTCCATCCTGACTCTACCCTTGCACCTCCCTGGCACTAACCAGATGGAATTGTGACGGTCAGGCAGAAGAGGGGGAGGGAGCACTTACTGACACCCATTGAGATGGCGGTAAGGGCTCCCGCGCTAACCCAGCAGTAACTGGGTAGCGCACAGCAGTAACTGGGTAGCACGCAGCGCTGCCCGATTGCTGCCAGGTTAGCACCTGTGGAAATAGTTTTTGAATATTTCCACTAGCGCTAGAAATGCACGCTGGGGTTGGAACTATCACCGGTGCCAGCGTTGGGACTGTGGTAGCTCCAGATTGGCACACGGTAAGCCCGGGGTGGGCTTACCGCCGCTTTGTAAAAGGGCCCTTGGTGAATAATTTGTCCACAGTGCTAAGATTGGAGGGTAAGGGAGAGAGGAGATCAGCTGCCCTGATCGTCATATGTAACAGGAAATGTCATCATCAGAGCTGTTTTTACATATGCATAACAAGGGATCCATTGCATGAGTGCACAGGGCTCTCTACCCCATAAATCTAGTGTCCAGGGCCCCAACCTCCAACAGCAGAGAACCCGCCATCTGCTTCTAACTTCAGCTTGTTACTTTCCAGGCAGTATGTAGTATATAGGAAAGAAAGGATAAACTTAGAACACAGACTCATGGCCATAGCTAGCTATTTGCGGCCAGTGTGGCCACACGGCATAAAAATTGTGCCCCTTCCATTGGCTTCCCTTGACAGCATGTCAAAAGTGGGTGAGGTAGAGGGGGTGCACCAGGAGCATTTCGGAGTGTGTTGTGCAGGGTGCGTTCCAGGTATGCTACGCTCCTGTAGAGACCACATCAAATAAAAGTCAATCTGTTCCCTAACCTAGTTACTCTTCTCATGTAATTCAAGGACAGGCATGGGAAGACAGAGAAGGTGATAAGTCTGGAAAGATATGCAGCTCAAAGAATAGTCATTCTGCTCTCTAATCCAGACCATCTCCTCTTGTTTCTCCCTCCCTTCCTGTCTGCAGGAGATAGGAAAGGAGGGAAATATTGAGTGGACAACAGAGTGAAAAGAATGTTGTTTTTCTCATCATATTTCTATTTCTGATCTGTGATTACTTATTTTATATTTGGTGAGAGTTAATATTCTGCGTGTATGACTGAGGTAGAGTAATTTTCTAGCTTGTAGTTTCTGTGTAGGCAGAGAACAGTTTTCTTTTTTTTTCCCCAATAGAAAGTATAAGGTATATTGAGACTTTAAGGCCTGATGAAATATTTGCAATGTTGCCTTTTCATATGGTTGCTGTTGTATGGGTCCTAGGATTTAGAAATGTTTTGGTAAGGTAGGTTTGCTGAAATGTTGAGGGTAACTTTGTGTGAAGGGGAGTCTATGTGACCATTGTTGAAGTGATAACAGAATTTTAATTTTTGTTCCAAATGTAATCCCTTGGTAAATTGCGTTCGGAAATTTCTTCAGTAGAACTCTCCAGATTCACTGGGGAGAGGGGGAACACCATGAGTGGGAGGGTGAAGAGCCCAGCCCAGAGGGACGATCAGTAGAGAGTAACTGACAATGTGTTATATTTGGGGTGGAGTTGGACGGTGATAAAAGTGATAGAATTAGTGAGCAGTGCACATGGTCTTTGGTTGCCTTCACCCCTGCCAGGACCCATGAGAAGAGGGGGTATCCTGGTCAGGCCCGATAACCTAAGGCTGAATAAAGAGGAGGTTTTGGCAACAAAAGCATTGACTGGAGTTTCAGGAGTTCACCGGATGGGTAGAAAGGGTTAACCCAGCCAGGGAGCAGAACAGGAAGAGCCTGTTCAGTGCTAGAGGCAGCAGCTTGTGGAGTGCACCTCTGGAGGAAGGACAGACAGGGAAACTAGGCCCTGAGTAGGTGCGGCAGCTGGGTACAAGCACAGCAAGACAGCTTGCCGCAGCAAGAGCGCAAAGCACAGCCTTGGATTTGTCTGCCAAAAAGGATGGGTATTGGAAGACTGGTGGTGCTGTAAATATATAAATACCCTAGGATTTATAAGAGAAAGATTATTAACTGAATAGTTGAGGTTTTTCACCAAGAGTTTTAGACTGGCACAAAAACCTCTTTCAGCAAATAGAACTGTTTGATACAAAGAGAACCGTTTATCAAAGGCAACGTATAAAGTTTGGATATCTGCCTATTGCAATGTTCCAGTAAAGTTATTTCATTTTATTATAAAAGCTGCAGTGGAGAGTTTCTTTAGAGTACAAATGAAGTCATTTAACTCCCAGACTGCTAAAGAAAAAATAATAAAGAGTGACTTAAAACCCTAGGGCTTACCAGAGTTATTGCACCCCTGACCTTGGCCTGCGCCCAGCTCAAGTGAAATTAAACATTTTTGTTTTTTGGCCTGGTTCAGGTACTGACCCGAAGAGCTAGCTAGTGCCCGTAACGTTATGGTGAGCCCAGGGTTACACAAAGGTGAGTAGTATGGTATGTGAGAAGAGGGGCTACAGAACAAGAAGTGGGAGGAAGGGAAAACAAATGGGGTGCTGCAGGGCAGGGGGCTGGGGGAGAGAGGAGGGGGAAGTGTTGAATTCTTTCAACATATCCCAATAAAGTTATAAGTCCCAATAAATGTATATACAGAGAAACAAAAATTAGAGAAACAAAAATTGTAGAATTTTTTCTTTTTATTCAACTGCCATTTGGATGACAGAGCTATGCAAGAATATTACATAGGAAGCAAGTATAGGAACAATCTCATCAAATACAGAGATGAAGTTGCCTGTTAAGAAGTTGCTTGCTAATACAATTGTCTCCTTTCTTTATGTACATAATTCTGGCATCATCACACATTCCTTGCATTTTAGTTAGCTCGTTACTAGGTTTATCTCAACCTTCTGGCGTCTAACTTTCTCTCCCCTTTTTTTCCCTTCTGCAGTACTATCAGACACCTGTTTCACATGTCTTGCCAACCTCTGTTCTACTTTCATCTCCATGGTCATGCTGTAGACATCCTGTTACTCTACTCCCTTCTTTCTCAGGACTCTCAGCACATTCTTAATAAAGGTTATTATAATGTCAGATTTTCAGTGTCAGCTATTCCAGCGCACTTCTGGAGTCCATTTATATTTGTGACTCCATTTTGTCAGTTTTAATATATACAATCCTCCCTTGAACGCTGTATGCAGCGTTCACATATTTAGGCAAACACTATAGTATGTCTAGCATGTTTGAGCTCTATGGGGATATAGTATTTCTCATTACTCCCTTTCTAGAGGCCGTCATAGCTAGCATACAGTTTCTGTCAAGTGTTATTCATGGTTAATCTTTGAATAGATTTTATTACATGCCATTCTTTCCTTTGTCTGTCCATGTCCTGGATATATGTTAACATGTTCCCTATGTGTTATCATAGTAGTATTTGTTATCTTTGTCATCATGTTCCCACATAGTTTCATACAGCATGGGATAAGACAAAGCAACAACAGTATTACAACTATGAAGACCATTGCAACTGAAACAAGACCCTTTAACCATGGGCTCAGGATCCAACCATCCGGTTATTGAATCCCACCAAGATGTGTCTAAATTCCCTTATAATCACTCACTTCAATTCTTGCCAGTGAAAGAATGCGCTGCATTGCATTTTAACAATATTGATTGATTTCTAATAAGTGAACAACACGATGTATTATTCACTATGCTGCACACTCCTCCAGATTGGGCTAACATAAAGTCAACCGCCATGCGTGTGTGCATTGCATATCTTGCTGTATCATCAATTTCCTCTTGAAGTGCTGTTATAGCTATATCTAATTCATGTGTTACAACATGTAATAGTGATTGTAAGCGTCTGATTGACATACCCATTTCAGCTGCAATAGCAGATCCTGCAAATGGAGCCATCCAGTGGCTGACAAAGCATCTAAACGTGTCTTAGTCATAGGATAGGTACTGTTAATATAATCTAATGCTAATTGTAAAGCTTGATCATCTCCTGTTAAAGCACTAAAGGAGGTACTAGAAACATCTCTTTTACGTTGTTTCTGACTATTAAAACTATGTGATGTGTCATTTAATGGAATAATCAAATCAAATAAATTTAGTTGAACAAGAGTGCAGAACTTATAACATGATGGAAGATAGGTGTACAGGATATTATCACATAACAGATAATCCCCTAACAGTAAAGACTGTAGAGAAGTTAGGTTATGATATAAAGCATATGTTTGAGAAAAAGGAAAAATAGGATTATTTAGTGCCTTAAGTGAAGAACACGCAGTAGGCATAGCAGTAATGGCTTGTATAGAAGAGGCATTAAATTGACATAATGAAAGAGAAAGGTCAAATTGTAAGAGTAAGGTTAGTAGAAGTCACATAAGAGGTTGTCAGTGTCCGGTTACAGAACATTTTGTTAGGACAGGCTGTAGATGTTGCAGTCTGATTTATAACATAGGATCCCTGTAACACAGTCCAATTTCGGGATTGTATGTCATAAGTATAATTACATAAAACATTAGGCATCTTACCCTGAAGTGAACTAGAGTTTATCAGACACCAATAGTTTAATGCAGGTATAGTATGAGCAAACAAAGAAGGCAGGCGTTGAGCAGTAACATTGGTCCAATATTGCCTGTGCTCATGTCCCCGACCCAAATAGCAGGTACCATTACTAAAACAGTTATGAATACCTTGTAACTTAATCATAGAGTAAGGGTGAATGTGTGCTGGAATAGTAAGTACGGAAGTGACAAGTGGAGTGCAAACAATACAGTTAGTCAGATTAAGAGTCTTTGAGGCATGTTGAATTTTCTCAACATATGTATTGAGTCCATAAGTAAGTCCTACCAGCAAATAGATTACAAAAGCCTTCATAATCCTTTTTCACTGGTAATGTTGTTAATCAATGTTCTCTGCTCTCTGGAGGTGCAATAGTGGTCTCTATTTCCTCAGGTAGTCCTAGATCATGAGCCTTACGTATATCAGATAAATGTACCCAAGTGGTATGGTCTGATAATCTTGCTGTTGTATGAGTTAATTCCTTGATCTCAAATGGTCCTACGTAGATAGGATCTTTCCAGGTTTTGTGTGTGAAATTCTTCCGAAGAACTTTCTGACCTACAGAAAAAGATGAACAAAAAGTCATGTTAGGAACTTCTTTAGATTTGGCTATTGCCATATCTCTGGTCAAATTTATTATTGGATTTATTTGTTTCCAATAGTTAGTCACTCCTTCATTATCGTTATTAATTTCTTCGACAGGTACCCCTCTGGGGTCTCGTCCTGTATGCAACTGGAAGGGTGAAATCTGTAGCTTTGTGCTAGGATGGGATCTTAATTGAAATATCGCCAATGGTAACACATCCATCCATGTATATTTCTTTTCCTTTCCTGCTAGTGCTTGCAAGAGCACACGTAATCTAGTCTTTAAAAGACCATTGTATCGTTCTACTAGGCCATTGGAAGTGGGCCTATACACTGCCACCCTTCGGTGCAGTATCCCACACAATTCAGTCATATCTTTGACCAAAGCGTTGACAAAATGACTACCATTATCTGTAACAAGTTTCTGAGGACAACCATGTGCTGGCAATATTCTCTGCAAAAAAGTGATACCTTTTACCTTTTACCGGTATTACCATATCTGTGAAATCCACATGCCATTCTACTCCAGGTCCCGTCGGTATTGGGATTGATCCAGGAGAAATAACTGGACCTCGATGCACTATATTTTTGGAACAAGCTAAACAGTTTAGTACAATTCTCATGGCATAAGAAAGCATATTTGGATGCCAAAATGAGACTTCCATTGCTTTACTCATGTCAGAAGCTGGTAAATGTAATGTCACATGCCAATAAATCAGAACAGGGCCTCTATATAGGCCTCAGGGCATAAATGATAATAATTCACTCAATATCTGGTCAAACCCTTAACAAAATGCCATTAGCTTAATTCTATACTCAAATTTCATGCTTCTTTTGATAGGTAATACAGAATAAAATGAATTGCTATTCTGGCCTATCCCCAAACAGTATAGTCCTGTTCAAACACTTCCACATATATCCACTTCCACAACCCTTCTATCTAACTTACAAGTGTACTTTCGTAGCACATAATCATGTACTCCTGCCATGTGGTTATTCACCCTATTCACACAACTTGCACATTGGCAGTATATCTTTTACAAGCTTCAAACATCTCAGTAACCTTTCAATGAATGGGAACTTGCTTCCATCTTCTTCACAATGTAATTCCCTGTGATTTAAAACTTACATTTAGGGACCTTAAAATCTTGGCCCGGATCTTAGCTGATCGGTTAGCCCCCTGTATGAATGCACTGATTGGGGAACATCAAGTGGGATTTATGAGGGATAGAAACTCAGTGCTCAATGTACGTAAAGTACTTTTGACAATTGCGCATTGCCATGCCGCAGACATTGACCTGTTGCTAGTCAGCTTGGATGCCGAGAAGGCGTTCGACAGAGTGCGGTGGGACTATTTATTCCAGGTACTAGCATACGTGGGAATAGGAGGCTGGTTTCTAGAAGCAATTAAAGTACTGTATAGAGAGCCTGAAGCCAGACTTCTAATTAACGAAACAAGGTCCCCTCCACTGCAGATCAAAGCTGGTACCAGACAGGGATGCCCCCTCTCTCCTCTATTATTTTTACTATATGTAGAACCATTGCTACGTACTTTAGAGAAAGACCCAGATATATGTGGGGTGCCTCTACCGGGTCAACGGGTAAAGGTCTTATCCTTTGCGGACGATATTCTGTTAACTTTGACCCATCCCCAGCGGTCTCTCCCCAGAGTCCTGGCTGCCATTGACGAGTTTGGATTATATTCAGGTCTTAGTTTGAATTTGCAGAAATCCACAGCACTCCCATCTAAAGCAGAGATTCAGTTGAATTGGGAGGGCCCTTTCCCCTTACAGTGGGCACAGGAAGAGGTGACTTACTTGGGGGTAAGGATCCCCATGGACTTGCACTCACTATACTCACGAAATATGGTACACCTGAAGAGGCGGGTGGCCCGGTCCCTCCAGGGCTGGCAGGACCTCCCAGTTTCATTGATGGGTAGAGTAGCACTCTATAACATGGTCCTTTTCCCTGTGTGGCTATATGCTTTCCAAACCCTACCTATGTTTTTGTCCGTTAGGGATGAAAAATGGTTGAAGGCAAAGTTAAACTTATTTTTGTGGCAAGGGAAACGGGCGCGCATGACCATAAACAGAGCCATCCTTCCAAGAATTAAAGGGGGACTGGGATTGTTGGATCTTCGCTTGTTCTCTGTGGCAAGTAACATGCGCCACATATCGACTGGTTTAGGTCCACTAACCACTTCTCCCTCGCAGCGACAGAGACTAGCTGGTTGGGTTCTCTACACTTTTCAAATTGGCTACACCAGGGTCAGAGACCACCCTCGAGTTTGGGAATGGCGGGCCCTGTGCTCTGTCCACTACGCCAGGCTTGGAGATGGTTATGTAAGTTCTTTAGTCTTAACAAATCGATCTCTCCTTTACTATCATTACGGGGTAATCCGGAATTCCCAGTGGGAGACACCTCTAGAACATTCCGTGAATGGGAGGCCAAGGGAATCTCCTTTCTGCATCAGGTGATAACAGATAAGGGCGAGATAAAAAGGCTTCCTGAAATCACCAGAGAGTTTCATTTACACAGAACTGATACATTTGCATTTTTACAACTTCAACACTACGTGCACTCTCTGCCCAAGAAAGACTTATCCATGGAAGTGTATGAATGTTTTAATTCAATGTTTGGTCTTGATGCACGACTACGGATCCCCTTAAAGTACTTTCATGCACATTTGAGAGACCATCTGCACTCTTCAGATTTCGACCGGGTGGCACAGCAATGGACAGTGGAATTGTCTACACAAATAACCCCGGAGACCATTAAGACTATCTTGGCTGGAACCTATAAATTGACTGAAAATGTTAGCTGGTGGGAAATTCAGTACAAGTTTGTTTTTCGCCTACACATCTCTCCCAGGAGGGCATTCCGGGCCACATTGTGTGAATCAGACCGCTGTCGCAGATGTGGGAAGGAAAATGCCCATTTGAGTCACATGTTCTGGTCTTGCCCCGCCATTCAACAATTCTGGATAGCCTTGGCGTCACACATCTCGACTATGTGGCAGGTGAGATGGCGACATACTCCTCCTCAATTATTTGGAGTCTATACTATACACGGACAATCTAAGCCAGGCTTACGTGCCTTCTTACATAGATCTGTATTGATGGGGAAAAAAACAATCTTACAACAATGGATGACATCGGACACCCCCACCATAGCCCAATGGCGTTCATTCATGATCTATATGTGCTCATTTGAACGCAGCGGGATTGCAGACTTGGCAGGGACTAAGGGAAACCTATTTTGTACAGCCTGGGCACCCTTTTGGGACACATTGACTCCAGTAGCCCGCAGCAGAATCTTAAATTCCTGACGAGGGAGAGGGGGGAGGGTGGGGTAGAAATGGGAGGGGGGGGGAGGGGAGAAAATGTTGAAAATGTTGAAATCTTGGAACTTGTATAAGATAAGACGGGTCAATTTTGTACTTGTTATATTTCTTTTTCCATGATCTGTGCCCGGCTTTTGTACTTTATGTTAATAAAGATGAGTTTAAAAAAAAAAAAAAAAAACTTACATTTAGATCTTTATCATGGTACACCTCACCTCTCTGGACAACCAGGTTTAAGCGTCCAGCTAAAATCATGAGACATATGATTTATGGAGAAAAGTTAGAACAAGGATGATGTCAGCAAAGTAGGCAGGTGCCTAGAAATGTTCTATAGCAGCACAAAGCATTCTCATTCAAGGTACATTAACAACTTCTTAATCTGAACATTCAGCTAAATTCCTTTACCCTGGAGGGGGCAATATCTCTGGAGTCACAATTGCCCAAGGTAAAGTAACACAGATATATATTTATCACAAGCATGATGAGTTAAACACATTAAGTAGTTTAGTAGACAAACGGTTCCTTGCATAAATCACATTATTAAAACAAAAGTCTGTAATTGTGAGTCTTGTCTGTCTGCCCTGGTTTAGACCGCAAGCTCCTTTGGGCAGGGACTGTCTCTTTTTTTTTTTTTCCAAAGCAACTTGTGCATGTAATACACACAAAGATCAGCAGAGGGAACAAGTCATCAATAAAAGAAAGAAGAGTGACATCATAAGTAAACAACTGAACACTGAAACAAGAAAATCCACATGAAACCTAAAACTTATCTCTCTGAAATCTCAATTACCTGGGGTACAGAACATACACGTGGGATATTTCACTAGACATTTATTGTACAAATCCTACTGAGGTAGGTACAGAGAATAGGCAAGAAATAGTCTGCAAGTCTCATGAATAACTTAGGAATTTGTATCCCTCCCCTGCAGTGGAGGAAAACAAATTTAGTGCAATACAATTAAGCAGCTGTGATTTGCACTGCCTACGAGACTCATAAGGTTTGCATAAAAGGCAAATGAATCATGGCTACAGGTAGCTGATATGTCCCTGAAGAAAAGCACAAACTGGACCCTCTTTTTTTTTTTTTTTTTCCCGAATGCAGGGTTTGTTTAATGTATCTGTGCAGAAGCGGGGAGGAAGCAAGCTCTCTCGGTAACTTTGACATAAGTTACAAATCTGAGTTTTAAAATCCAATGTTTTAGCTTTTGGGGTGTGGGATACCTTCTGTGGTTTTCTTTACATTCTTTAGGGACTATAGTCAGTAAATGAACACAATACCATAAATCTCACAGTAAATTACAACAGATGCAACATGCTTTGAACCCAAGTGCAGCATGGAGCTATAAGAATACAAATATTAAATCTAATGTAATAAAAGAGAAACAAAGTGAGGCAACCCAGGCAGTTGCCTAGAAGGGCACTGGGATAGCACAAAATCCTGGTATACAAGGTATATAAAATTTGTAATAACTCCATAATCCAAAAACTTAGCTAAATAATTCCTATTTATTTATTTATTTTAAACCTCAGAAAATGCCGTCATGCACCTTTCAGTAAATCACAAAGTTGAAAGTTAACATAGCGTGACAAAAACAGCTGGAGGAAAATCAAGGCTGCATTCCTGAAGGGAGGCTTTATATTTAACCTCCGTAATACTATACCCATAAGACTTAAAGAAAAGCATGAATTGTCATACCCTTTTTAACAATCAGATTCAAGAAAGATAAACAACATTATCCCCAGCAACGAAATCCTGGTGCTGCATATACAAAGCTTGCACCGTCTGCTGTAGAAGAGATAGGAACCTCAATATCAATATTAATATAAGCCATTTTACAACAAATACAATAATATTGTAAATAGTAACAAAGAATAAAAAGAAGAAAGAAATGAAAAAGGATCACAGCAAACAGGGTCAAAAAATACAGAAAAGTATGCAGTATGACGTCAATATACTCACCACCTAAGCAGATACCTCGGATCAAGTAATTGCAACGAACCTCTCACGAGCTGGCCAGTATCGCAAGACTGGGGCGTTGTTAGTCAATCACCGAAACAGGCATCGGGGGTCCCGCTTTCCTCACAAAAAACCAAGCAGTCCCCGTCTACGAATCAGAAGATTGCAGAGCACCTCTCACGAGCTGATCAGTATCGTAAGACCGATGCACCGTTGATCAATCAACCAAAAACAGATAACTTGTCAGCAGTCCTGCCGCTGACTCCTCACACGGGGCACCAATTGTTGAATTCTTTCAACATATCCCAATAAAGTTATAAGTCCCAATAAATGTATATACAGAGAAACAAAAATTAGAGAAACAAAAATTGTAGAATTTTTTCTTTTTATTCAACTGCCATTTGGATGACAGAGCTATGCAAGAATATTACATAGGAAGCAAGTATAGGAACAATCTCATCAAATACAGAGATGAAGTTGCCTGTTAAGAAGTTGCTTGCTAATACAATTGTCTCCTTTCTTATATGTACATAATTCTGGCATCATCACACATTCCTTGCATTTTATTTAGCTCGTTACTAGTTTATCTCAAACCTTCTGGCGTCTAACTTTCTCTCCCCTTTTTTTCCCTTCTGCAGTACTATCAGACACCTGTTTCACATGTCTTGCCAACCTCTGTTCTTACTTTCATCTCATGGTCATGCTGTAGACATCCTGTTACTCTACTCCCTTCTTTCTCAGGACTCTCAGCACATTCTTAATAAAGGTTATTATAATGTCAGATTTTCAGTGTCAGCTATTCCAGCTGCACTTCTGGAGTCCATTTTATATTTGTGACTCCATTTTGTCAGTTTTAATATATACAGAAGCTGTTGGCCAAGGGCTAGATGGTAGATTTAAAAATAAAAAAGGGATGCTGTGGATATGGAGAGAATGGGGAGAAATAGGTGAATGCAGAGCAAGGAATGTTTTGGGTGAGAAAGAGAAGGATGTAGAGCAAGAAATGGGTGGGGGGAGAGAAAGGGGGGCGCAGGACAAACAGTGAGGAAGGAGAAAAAAATGGTATCCAGGAAAAGGAATGGGGAAGAAAGAAGAATATGCAGGGGATGGAGAGAGAAAGGTGGATGTGGAGCAAGAGAGAGAGAGAGAAATGCCTCCCTGCCAAAAACGATAGTTCTGTGCCAGAGCAGCAACTGGTAAGCCAAGGGAGATGAGAGGCATAATTCTAAATATGTGCCTCAGGTGCAGAAAAGGCTGGTTCCAGCACTGCTCATCCATGCTGCCAACTTCCTTCACCCATTGCTCATCACATTTATTGATGCCACCAACCACTTATCCATCTACTTTATTCAAGATCTGTTCTGCTGCATTTTGTTTCATCCTTAAATTCATGGTTTGTTTTTTTTCTATTTGCATTCTCAGTCTATAGGGTTTAATTTTGCTACACCATGTGCTTATCTTCTTTTCTTCTGTCCCTGCGCCCCACGTCACCTTGTTTGCTTTTCTGTTCATCTCCTAATTCTTCTTTTTCAAATGCTAGCTACATAATTGTACATTTTCCAGATGTGACAGCTTCCTGTAATTACACAGCACAATTGCACTTGAACAATCATGCTTTGTGAAGAATGAAGAAATAAGAGAAATAAGGCTTGTACTGTTTATTATGTATTTTTCTCCTTCACCCTCTGTTCCCATAGCTGAACTACTGGATCAGTCTCCTGCTCTTGTCATCTCGATTCCATGCCAGTTCTCTTTCAGTCCCTATTCACTGGCAGAAACCTCCACCAGCTGTTCAAAAAGCCTCTTCTCTTCTCCAACTCTTTACTTTAGTTTTTATGAATTGCAACATACCCATAATAGGCAAAATGAAGCTGGACATACCAAGGTATTACAATCAAATTAAAATTACAATAAAACCACTTAAATTCACTTCCCTATCAAACTTTACCCAAATTATATCTTTCAAATAATATGTTTTATTTATTTATTGCATTTGTATCCCACATTTTCCCACCTCTTTGCAGGCTCAATGTGGCTTACAATACATCATGAATGGTGGAAATGTATTAGCAAATAGACATTTAGTGTTACAGAAGGGTCTTATGCAACACGATAATGAAAAACATGATATTAGTATAGCAAGCAGATATAATAAGACAGTCCTGAATATATGTGCAGGAGTTGTGTATATTCACATTGGTTGATCTTTCTGATATGCCTTGTTAAAGAGATGGGTCTTCAGTAGTTTGCTGAAAATTGGGTTGTTTCAGTTCTTCCTACCATCTTGAACGAGTTTGCACCTCATGACATTTTCAATGCTGATGAAAATGGACTCTACTGGCGAGCGATTCCTGATGGAACACTTGCATTCAAACAAGCCAAAACTACAGGAAGTAAAACGTTGAAGGACCGACTGACGATCCTCCTTTGCTGCAATATGGATGGGAGTGAGAAGTTGGAACCCCTCATCACTGGAAAGAGCAAACAGCCCTGTTGCTTCAAGAATATTAAGCGACTTCCTGTGTCATATGAGGCTAATGCAAATTCATGGATGACTGGGGAAATTTGGAAGCAGTGGCTAAAGAAGTTAGACACTAGAATGCGGGCACAAAAGCATCAGATTTTGTTGCTTTGTGATAATTGTGCTGCACACAGTGATGATGTCAGGCTGTCTAACGTCAAGGTGGTCTTCCTGCCACCAAACACTACCTCTCTGATCCAACCTATGGATCAGGGCATAATAGCCAATTTCAAACAACATTATCGGGCTCTTGTGCTACATCGTCTGATGAGCATTATGGATGACCAGACTGGCAAGGATAAATTAACAAATGCATCCAGCTTCTCCTACATATGCACACAAATTTGGAATGAATTACCAAAATCCATAAAAATAACCCACGACATAGTGAACTTCTGTAAACCATTGAAAACTTATTTATTTAAGAAAGCATACAGCAACAACTCATCCTAAATGCCAATTAACAAAGCTTATCTATACAACATGTATTCTATACGTCTTAACTGTTTTTGCTAAATCTTCTTGATTTGTAGTTTAATGTTCCTAATTGTTCAAGTTAATTTTGTCATGAATGAAGTTTAACCTAATACCTTCAGCTCTCATCATAAAACGAACTTTCCTCCTGTAACCTAATCCACTCTGTCCCCTCTACCTCAACTATGTATTTCTCCTATCCAGAACTGGTAAACACCACTTATGGAACTATGTAACCCACATTGAGCCTGCAAATAGGTGGGAAAATGTGGGATACAAATGTTATAGATAAATAAATAAACGTGCTGTTGAACTGGCTTGTAATCTATCACTGTTGGATTCCCTACATATGCAGAAAGAAGACTGGGATCATGTTACACAGGCAACCATTGTAAACCGCTACAAACAGGCAAGCTTTGTTAGGGATGTGGAGAGGGATGAAACAGATGCAGCTGATGCAAACACGTCAGATGAACAGGCTATTGACATCCCAGCTGGTGTTACTGAAGAGGAGTTTCATCACTACCTAGCTGTTGATTACGATCTACGAACAGCTGACGACAGCAATGATGTCAAGATATGCGCCTACACGCAGGCAACAGCTGATGATGAAACAGATGATGAAATCAGCAGCGAGGCACATGCTGACAAAATTCAACAACCTCATGTCACTTTTGCAAGAGCGCTGGAGAGTCTCAACACCGTGCGGACCTATCTGGAGGCCACTGGATATCAGGGCTATGACAGTTTTTACCATCTGGCAGGCATAGTCTATGGAACACACAGACACAAGAGTGTACAGAGGACTATGACTGATTACTTCAAGTAAGCCTAATGTCAGTTAATGGAGACTGTATACGGTACATGTAATAAACAGTACTGTACATATGTTTATCAGATGTCAAGCTTCTTTTTTGGGTCATGACGGTTAAGTGCACGCTCTGGTTAACTGCATGTATTTCTTTGGTCCCAGACCCTTGCACTTAAGCGGATTGCACTGTATTGCTTTAATCTCCTCAACAATTTCAGCTTAAAAAAAAACCATTTCTGAACTACAGCGGTAATATACAAATCCATAGATAATCTAGAATCAAGAATGACTCCTAGTAATTTAATATCTGATTTCAACAAAACTTCATCCCTGCTAGTTTTGGGTTGATTTGAAGAATTGTCTGGCGAGAATTTCCCACCCATAAAACATTTGTTGTAGCAGGGTTAATTTTAAGATGGTTCTTAGACATCCATATATACATAGAGTATACTTATACAGTATATACTGTAAGTAAGTCTATGTACATAGGAAGTAAGAGAATGATATCATCAGCATAAGAAAAATATGGAACTTTTAGAGATCGAAGCAAACTTACCAGACCATTAAGATAAATGTTAAATAAAATGGGAAAGAGTGGAGATCCCTGGGGAACACCTTGCTGCAGGCTTTTCTATCCACATGTATTGTGTTTGATTGTGACAGTTAGTTTGCCTGTGAGAGTATCTGCTGTAGTCCCTATTGTTGAGACTTTTGGCCCTTTTACCAAGTGACAGTAAAAGGTGGCCTGCAGTAGTATCGGCGTATGGGATTGCCGCACGCTGAGGCCATCTTTTACCACAGCAGGTGAAAAGGGTGTTTTTCCACAGAGGCAATAAATGGCCATGTGCTACTTTAAAAAATTGGCATGCAGCCATCTACTGCTGGAGCTTGCCCGCGTACCAGCGCTAGAAAAAAAACTATTTTCTAGTGCCAGAAATGGCACACGGCAGACCCAGAACTACTGCCAGGCTCCTGGGTGAGCCCGGCAAGAGGGCCAATTCACCACATGCAACCTCGGCAGTAGCCCTACTACTTTTTGGTAAAAGGGCTCCTTTGTCTTGGAGGGGGCGTTTAGCTTTGGGGCTATACTTCCCGTATTTTCTTTTCTTGCTTTATTCATCTGTGCCCTTTTTTTGCACTATATTTGAGTTTGTGTTTAGGTCACATGTATGCCAGCAAGTTGAGCAGGGAATTTTGTTTTTGATTGTATGGTAGTTTTCCTTGCTTCCTCTATGGATTGTGTTTTTTTCATATGCAGATGACAACTTTGTTTTGGCCCCTGTTAGTTCGAACTTAGATGTTTCCTCTACTAGTATTAATAACTGAAGTAAAAAAGTAATAGATCATTGGTCATCATCTCATTTTCTTACACTTAATGCTGATAAAACCAAACTTCTTTGATTTGGTCCGAATGTGAATGATAGGCCAAAATGTATTCCAAATATTTGGGGGACTTCTTCCAATTTGATATTAGACACCTCTTTCAGTATGGAGTCCCAGATTAATGATGAAGAAAACTTTTTTCAAACTTAAACAACTTAATTTAGTCCATTCGTATATTATTGTTTAACTGTTGGTTATTTTGCAACTGGATTATTGTAATGCACTTTATTCTGTAATTTCACTGAAATTGAGGAATAGAATTCAGTTGATACAGAATACAGCTGCTCAACTGATTTTTAGGAAGAAGAGATATGACCACGTCTCCCCTGTTAATACACCTTTCATTGTTTACCTCGAAAGCCGGCATTTTGTTTAAACTTTTCAGTTTAGTTTTTTAAACTTTAGAAGGACACTCCTGAGAATTTATATACCTCTATGCAACTACTACGTTCTAATGGTTCTTGTTGTAATACAGATAGTTTTTCCTGTACTTTCCCTCTGCGAATGGTTTAAAATTTAAGACCTTTCATGAGAATTCATTTTTTTAATCAGTCTGTAAAGACCTGGAATATTTTACCTCAAGAAATATGCTCAATTTCTTCTTATCTTCAATTCCCTAACTGTTGAAAGCGGGGACGGACTGACAGTGGTTGGGGCCACCAAACAGTAAGGGTCATTGAGGCCCCCCCCTGGCCAAAGCCCCACCACCGCCCCCCTCATGCCCTCCCCAGTCCTGCAAATATGCCACAGAATTACTACAGGATTTAAAAAATATTGTGTGGCATAATTTTGCAACCCAGAATCTACCTCTAGGCTGTCACAGGAAACCAGAATTGAAAACCAAACTATATCCCCCAGATACGCAGTATGTCAAATTCATAAATTGCATTACATGGAAATCTTTTTTATGCCTCTTGTTCTAAATGAAATAAGAAAATCTGAGATTTCAACATCTTCAGGGGTGGAGTGTTACCAATGTATTTACACCCAGCAATACTCACGCATAACCTAGTTATTTCTCAGCTGAAAACATTAGAGACAAATTGCATCACTTTGTTGCAGAGAGCACATGGAATCAAAAGGAGCTGTCTTTCTTATTGGAGCTACACTTCTACATTTGATTCAATTATATCATGGTGAGTTTTAAAACCTTTTGTTTGTTGCAGTCTCAGAATGGATGTACAGTACTAGCTGTGTGTATGATGCATGGATTGGGTAGGAATCTCATATATGGAAATAGAAAGCAAGACACTGAAAAGAGACAGAAAAATGTATGTGTGTAGGAGAATATTCTATAACTTTCTGCAAAATACAAAGAATTGATATTTTCCAAAATGTTTTATTTTTACATAGCACTAGCCGTATTTTAACATGAAAAAGATAGATACGTCAGGCTATGGGGTTCAATAAATAGGACATTATCCCCCAGATTCTTGTAGTACGCCTAGAGATCCATGCCGAAATCCAAGCTTATTCTATAACAACACATGTAACTTAATTGGCTTAACAAGCTATTCAGTGTTGATAACAGCTCTTAACAAACCACAATGAGCACTAAGTTTTACAAGGAGGGTGCCAACAGTTAGGCACCAAGAACACATGTAAATGATCAGACTACCAGCGCATACAAGGAGTGAAGGAGTAGCCTAATGGTTAGAGCATTGGGCTTGACATCTAGTGATGTCCAGTAGAGAATGACACGGGGACAAAGTTTGTCCCTGTCCCACCCCGTCCCTGTAGGTTCTGTCTCCATCCCATCCCCATCCCCGCAGGCCCTGTAACCGTCCCCGCAGGTTCTGACCCCGTCCTCGCTCCATCCTCATGGGCTCTGTCCTCATCTGCAGAAGCCTCAAACAATTATGATTTTATATTTAAATCTTTTTATTAAAGTATAAAAAGGAACAATATGCTGTGCAACTATTGTGTATAAATTACAAATAGAAAACAATAATAACAGCGAGCAGCTATAATAACCCTCCTCACCACCACCCACTACCCTTCCAATCCCAACAATAGCTGATTACTACCACCCCATGGAATACTAATCCACCCTGTTAAAATGTCCAGGGATACAAAATGCAACTCATTCTATATGCCCTAGAGGGGAGAAATATGCCCTATGTAGCACTGTTATGATTTTTTAATCTGCTAATGAATAATAAGTCATCAACAATCTCAGGATTCAATCTAGCTCTCCTGTCTTCTATAGTCCTGTCTTCCATGTCTTCTTAGAAGATATGCTGGTAGCACGATGTACAGAATCCTCCATGCAAATTTTGCTAGTTGTGGCCAGCATGTTTGTTGTCTGCATCACTCACCCTCCCCGTCCTCGTGGGCTCTGTCCCTGCCCCATCCCCATCCCTGTAGGATCTGTCCCTGCCCCATCCTCGCAAGCTCTGTCCTCTTCCCCATCCCCGCAGTTACTGCGGGTCCCCGTCCCCGTGTCATTCTCTAGTGTCCAGTTCAAATCCTACTGCTGCTCCTTCTGATCCTGGGCATGTCACTTACCCCTCCATTGCCTCAGGTATTAAAAAAAATTATTGTGAGTCTGACAGGAAAATACTTAGTATATATGAATATAACTCTCCTTGAGCTACTACTGAAAAAGGTAGGAGTAAAATCCAAGATAATAATGCTCCCAGGGGCGGCCCGACCATTAGGCCACCTGAGGCAGGGGCCTCGGGTGGCACTCTTCAGGGAGCTGAATCTCCCCTCTTTTCAGGGAGCGGCATCTCCCCTTCCTTCTTCTACCCCATTCGCGGCATTCACCTGTTTTGTCACATGCCAAACCCAGCAGTGGCAGCGATTCCCATACACTGCCCTACCACCAGCACCCACCTCTTCCCTTTACTGTGGCCGCCTCTCTGATGTAACTTCCTGTTTCATCAGAGGCTCAGGCAGCCGCAGTAAAGGAAACCGGTGGGTGCCGGTGGCAGGGCAGTGTATGGGAATCGCTGCCGCTGCTGGGTTTGGAATGTGACGAAACAGGTAAATGCCACGAACGGGCTGAAGGTAGGAAGGGGGGCAGCATCTCAGCATGGAGTGGGGAAATGAATCTTGGCCGGGGGGGGGGGGGGGCAGCATCTTAGCTCTGCCTCAAGCAGCATCTTTATTTAGGCCATCACTGAATGCTCTTGATTACTAAGCCGTGCTAACGGCTGTCCCTGCACAAATGTCGACAGAGCCCAATGAGATCTGCCAGCATTAGCGTTGGGACAACTGCCAGTGCGGCTAAGTAAACAGACTCCTAAATGTCAATATTCCAACTGCATGCTATTCTATCAAATGACACCTAAATAGAATGGCATGTAGTTAGAAGTGGGCACACCCACGAGCAGAATCTGGTGGCAGCAGTGCACACAGGAACACCCATAAATTATAGAATACTATAATTTATACATTTTTTTTAGCAATCTAGTTGTGAGCATTTACACTAGCTCTATATGGGCATAGCTCCCTGCCATGAGTATCTTGTAGATTTTAAGCCAGGGCTTCCTAATTTTGTCCCAAGGACCTTACAGACAGGTTTTCAGGATATCCACAATGAATACATTGGAGATCCAGCACATGTAAATTTATCTCATACAGGGCTTCCCTGGTTTAAGTGGAAACACATGAAACCATTATTAGTACAAGAAAAAATACAAATAGGGATCAAGTCACATCATATCAAGTAATGTACTTAAGATTAAAAACAAAATAGTATTACTAATCCTAAAACCTCACAGAGTCCCTTGGGTATTGGAAAGGACTCATGACTATATTAATGAGAATTACAAGCTGTTCATATGGTGAGATGAATTAATATCAGCATGTTTTCATGGAAGAAAAGTCACAAATAGAAATTAGAGCCATTTGTCTTTGGACACAGACAATATGGCATATATTTTATATGTGCTTTTATGTAAACAGTATTGGGGTCTCTACATACTTGCTGTAAATATCCATTTATTTTTTCAAATTACCTACTAAGTCCGCACCTTTTTCAGAACTTTAATTCCTACCATTAAGAAGGAAGCATACTCTGTACACTAGAAGCTAAAAGAAAGTAGGAAAACATATGACCACACAGATTTTTTAAAAAATTGTATTTCCCCTTTATCCTTTGCTCAAATTGATTAGAAAAACTGTAACAGCATCAGTCTGGAAAAGTTCTACTAGCCTGATCCTTACGAACACATTTGCATCTTTTAACCATGTTTTGCTTTTCTTTAGCCCTGCCTCATTCAGGCTTTAAAACTGCTGTACTCAGCTAGCCAAGGATGTCCCCAAAAGAGTTTTAAAAAGAACGCTGACATTTCATAATCAGAAAGCTGATGGGATATGTAGTGTCTCAGCTATAGTGTAAGTATTCAAGGAGAAAATATGGCATGATGTAACAATTTCATTCATTGTTTACGTACAATCTCACAGAAATTGCGTAGTAAAGAATTTTTAATAATCCAGTATAGGTCATATATTATCGATTTGCATCAATAGATCTAAAGATTTTCGTTGTAAGCACCTATAGGCAACTGGGGGAGAGAAGGAAGGAAGCTGTCCACTATCCCCGCCAAACCCCCCCCCCCCCCCCTCATTACCTTTGCTTAGATCCTATCCTGGCATGGCATTCTCTCACCTCCCATAGTCCAATTCAGTGATGCTGTCTTTGACCGCATCAGCATCACTTATAACAAACTCATAGTGGGCCTGCCCAGGCCCTATGGTGTTCTGCCATTTTCTCTTGCTGGTCTTCTGGTTACCATGGAAACCCTGCTAGAGACAAGGAAGGAAGGGTGCCACAGGGATTAGGCAGGCCCTGTGCTCTATTTCGTTATCAGGATCAGGATTGCTGAATTGGACAGCAGCACCAGGTCTAGATTGACACATACAGTGGAAGCAATGCTCTGGTGCCATCAAAATTTGGTGCCAAAGACAATTAACTATGGAGTTTATTTTCAAAGTTTATGGATGTCTCAAAATGCCCAAATGGATGTCTATGTGCTTGAAACATCCAAATCCTGATTTTGCAAAGGCAGAAAAGGGACATCCAACATGCAGTATTTATTTATTTATTTATTTATGTGTGACATTTATATCCCACATTATCCCAAACAAGTTTGAGTTCAATGTGACTTACAATAAACAGTATAGGATACATAACAAAGAATAATGCATAAGAAAGTAATTTTACAATACAGTATCATAAACATACGCCCAAATAGCAAGGGGGCGTGTTTTGGGCTGCACTAGGGAGGGCCCATAATTAGGACATCCAACAGCAATAACCAAACGGGAAGAAACTCCAAGTTTTAAAAGAAGGCCATCCTTAGTTAGACCTGTTTCAATCACACCTAGGGTTCAAAAAGGTGTTCTGATGGAGCAGCTGGCCACTGAAAGGATTAAGGGAAGACATGACACCTCCTTAATCCCTGAGTGGTTGCTGTCCCCTCCCTCTCCCCTGAAAGTGAAATAGGAAAGGAATACCAAGCTGTGACAGCTTCAGGTATTATGGGCATTCTGAACAGAGCAGCACATAGATCTAGGAGTAATCTAGTGGTTAGTGCAGTGGACTGTAAGCCAAGGGACCCAAGTTCAAATCCCACTTTGACTTGGTTTTATTTTTTTAAATTGTATGTCCTCCAGAAACAGAACAATACCTACTTACTGTACCTAAATATATAAGCCACCTGCAAGCCTGAAGGCTATTGAAGTGGTGTACATTCAGATGCAGTAGGTATTTTTCTGTTCCTGGAGGGCTCACAATTACAAAATAAGAGTTAAAGTGGAATTTGAACCTGGGTCCCTTGGCTCTACAGGGATGTCTGTGTGGCCATTCTTAAAAGAATATGTACAAAATATAGGATGTAGAAGTGCTCAATCGCAAGATCAATTACTCAAAACTTCCACAAACTGAAAATGCACTCGATATGAATATTGTTATAAAAGGAAAAATGGCCTCACAGAGCTCCTAGATCAGCATGATCTAATAGAACTAAAACAGACTTCAATTTAGTCCTCTGTTCATCATTGGCCACAAAAACCTTTGATCTAAAGATGGGTAGCTAATTGTCAAAATCACTCTTATTGCAATGGTGTTAACATTCTCATTGCATCCATCTAGATTTTAAATTCAATCATTTTTTTATTGATGACACACAAAAGTAGTCCACACCAACAGGTAAGTAGCATTCTAACAATAACATAGTTACTTCACGGTTATGCTTTCACTAAACAGCATCATCAATTTTTAGTATTCTCCCCCCCCCCCCTTCCCTCCCTTGAGTGTCCAAACTTAATGCCTAAAAGCAAAGTTCCGGATGTGGTAGTCCCTAGGGGACTGGACTCAGATGTCCCCCCAGGACCCCCCAAAGCGGCACATCATTATCAACTCAATCCCACCCTCCCCTCCCTGTGTCTCGTTATTCAAATCTGGGAATGAATGTCCGGGGCTCCATGAACCAGTCAAATGTTCAAGAGGGTACTCTTAGCTATTGGGGGCATAGAGTCCAAAAATGGACCCCATCTCAAGCAGAATTTATCCAACTCCATCGGATTTCCATCTTTTATCATCATTCTCTCAAAGCGTAATAGTTGCACCATCCGCATTCGCCAATTCTGGAGTGAGGGGCCTCTTGGGGATAACCAATCCACTAAAATAGTCTTTTTTGCAATCAGAATGGCTCGCTGTACAAAAAGAATAAGCCCTCTTGGCCGGGGAGCCTGCAGACAGGGCTTCCCGAACAACAGCATCGGAGAACACGACCATCTAGTTCTCCACAAGGTTGAAACCTGTTTTAGTAAAGCAATCCAGAAATTCTTCACTACCGGACAAGTCCAATACATGTGCCCCAAGGTCGCTCCCACAAAATGACACTTGGGGCACGCCCCATCAGGGGAAACCCCCACATGGAACGCCCGTCGAGGCGGCATATGCATCCGAAACACAAAACGGTATTGTAATTCCCAGTGATCTGTTAAAGGTGACACTCTGTAAAGGGCCAACACATGTTCTTTAAGCAGGCCGGATGAAATGACTACCTCCAGGTCTCTGCTACAGGCCTCAGCATATTTGCCAAAATCTGGCTCCCCAGCTGTGTCTTTGATATGTCGGAGGTGAAACCTCAGTGGAACTTTTTGTTGTGATCCCTATCCATCTAGATTTTAAACGACACAGACTACACTCAATACTATTAATATAAACTGAAAGAAAACTTATCTTTCAATTGTGGGACGCTACCAGCATGTTGTGATCTCTAGTACTGGAGCAGGTTTCTTCTCCCCCTCACCACTAGCTGACAATGGCCAGCATTTTGTGCCACTGCTTCAGGGTCTAAGTGGCGGGGTTATTTATGAAACAAGCTCTTACTGACTTCTACGTAGAAAGGTCTTCCCCAAACGCATCAATGGGCCTTATATAAAACAAGATGTAAAATAGACCCCAAAACATTTTGGCAAGAAATATATGATAACAACTAGGCACCAAAAAACGATTCAACTGACTTCTTCACTGTTTGGGATGAACGATACTATGAAATCCTTAACAAAATAGCGCCCATACATACAAAATCAGCACAAAAACACAATAAAAATACTCTGGTTTAATGAAGAACTAAAAATTCTAAAAACACAAACTAGAAAATTAGAACGAAACTGGAAAAAAACAAAAACGAACAATCACTAAAGGCCTGGAAAGAAAGTCAAACAAAATACAAATATAAAATAAGACAGTCCAAAAGAAACTTCTACAGAGAACAAATAGGCACAGATTACAAAGACACAAAGAAATTGCACAAACTAATAAACAAGGAGTAGCCTAGTGCAGTGATGGCGAACCTTTCAGAGACCGAGTGCCCAAACAGCAACCCAAAATCGAATTATTTATCGCAAAGTGCCGGTACTCATTATGGGCGGGGTTACCACATATGACTCCACCCCTATGATAGCCACACCCCCTACACCAGCCATGGCGCATATAAACAGACATCACTGAAAATATTATACTAGTATAGGAGGAAAAAATAACATGATTTTTTTTCATTATAAATCATTTCTGTAAGCTGTTACAGCTCCAGTATACCCAGTGCAAAATAAGCCAGCAGATGTAAATTCTCAAATTGGACATATTCTAAACACTAAAATGAAAATAAAATGATTTTTTCCTACCGTTGTCTGGTGATTTTGTTTTTCTATCCATATTGGTCCAGTCTCTGATTCTGCTGCTATCTGTTCTCTTAACTCCGTTTCCAGGTCTTCCTTTCCATTTATTTCTTTACTTTCCTCCTTTCTTCTTCATTTCTTGCCCTCCATCCATGTCCAGCAACCCTCCTCTCCCCTCCAGCCACCCATGTCCAGCCACCCTCCTCTTCCCTCCAGCCACCCATGTCCAGCCACCCTCCTCTCCCCCCTGCCCTCCCTCCCAGCACCAGGCTGCCCTCCCTCCCGGCACCAGGCCGCCCTCCCTCCCAGCACCCAACATCAGGCCACCCAGCACCCAACATCAGGCCTCCCACCCACCCAGCAGAAGCACCCAGTAGCAGGCCTCCCTCCCACCCAGCACCAGGCCTGCCGCCCTCCCTCCCAGCACCAGGCTGCCCTCCCTCCCAGCACCCAGCAGGCAGGCACCCTCCATCCCTCCCTCCCAGCACCAGGCAGGCAGCCTCCCTCCCTCCCAGCACCAGGCAGGCAGGCAGGCTCCCTCCCTCCCACCCAGCACCCAACATCAGGCCTCCCACCCACCTAGCAGAAGCACCCAGTAGCAGGCCTCCCTCCCTCCCAGCACCAGGCCTGCCGCCCTCCCTCCCAGCACCAGGCCGCCCTCCCTCCCAGCACCCAGCACCAGGCAGGCAGCCTCCCTCCCACCCAGCACCCAACATCAGGCCACCCAGCACCAGGCCTGCCGGCCTCCCTCCCAGCACCCAGCACCAGGCCTGCCGCCCTCCCACCCAGCACCCAACATCAGGCCTCCCTCCCACCCAGCAGCACCAAGCCTCCCTCCCAGCACCAGGCCTGCCTCCCGCCCTCCCTCCAACCCAACAAGTATCAGGCCGCCCGCCCGTCCTCCCTCCCTCCCAGCACCGGGAACCCCCCTCCTCCTGTGAAATTTTAAAAGCCTGCCGTTCCTCGGGGTTAAAGCAGCGTGCAGCGCCGGCAGCGAAGAAGCGCGTGTTCTTCGCTCGGCGCGCCTTCGGCCTTCCCTTCGGTTTCTCAAGCTCTGGTCCCGCCCCCTCATAGGCGAAGAAGCGCGTGTTCTTCGCTCGGCGCGCCTTCGACCTTCCCTTCGGTTTCTCAAGCTCTGGTCCCGCCCCCTCATAGGCGCTGCTTTAACCCCGAGGAACGGCAGGCTTTTAAAATTTCACAGGAGGAGGGGGGTTCCTGGTGCTGGGAGGGAGGGAGGACGGGCGGGCGGCCTGATACTTGTTGGGTTGGAGGGAGGGCGGGAAGCGGCGAACTATTCGGAGGGAGGGAGCATGGGCGGACCAGCGACAGGCGCGTGTGCCAAGGGAGAGGGCTCTGCGTGCCCTCTCTGGCACGCGTGCCATAGGTTCGCCACCACTGGCCTAGTGGTTAGTGCAGTGGACTTTGATCCTGGGGAACTGAGTTCAATTCCCACTGCAGCTCCTTGTGACTCTGGGCAAGTCACTTAACCCTCCATTGCCCCTGGTACAAAATAAGCACCTGAATATATGTAAACCCCTTTGAATGTAGTTGCATGTAATCAATAAAAATAAAACATAGAAAAGAAAATAAGATGATACCTTTTTTATTGGACATAACTTAATACATTTCTTGATTAGCTTTTGAAGGTTGCCCTTCTTCGTCAGATTGGAAATAAGCAAATGTTGGTAGATGACAGTATATATGAGTGAAACATCAAAGCATTTCAGTGACAGTCTATATGCATGAAGACAGGGCAACCTTCGAAAGCTAATCAAGAAATGTATTAAGTTATGTCCAATAAAAAAGGTATCATCTTATTTTCTTTTCCATGTTTTATTTTGTTTTATTTCTATTGATTACCTTTAAAAGTGGACTAACACAGCTACCACACCTCTCTACTTAATGTTGTTGCAAAAACCTCAGAAAGGCGGTATATCATGTCCCATTTCCCTCCCTTTCCCTTAACACCGAATGCAAACCTCCCACATGCAGACAATCTTGCCAAATACTTTGAAGAAAAAATTACCAATCTACACAAGAATCTGCATCAGGAAAATATGAATCCAGAAACCTTCATAAACAAACTAGATCCGAACCCAAGGGAATACCCGGCAGACCGTATTTGAAATAACTTCACTCATCTAAGCACCGAAATAGCTCACGCACTCAGATAATTCTCCTCCACCCATTGCCAACTAGACACCTGCCCCAACTATATAATGAACCCCCCCCCCCCCCAGAATCAATATGTCACAGAACTCACAGACCACCTTAATTATCTATTCAAAATAGGCCTATTCCCACAGGACAGAGGAAATATCCTACTAACTCCCATCCCAAAAGACACCCCCCAAAAAAGTAGAAGACACCTCGAATTATAAACCAATAGCATCCATACCCCTAACAAACAAATTGACAGAAGGCATGGTCGCCAAACAACTAACAAAATACTGCACGAATCTCAATCTGGCTTCAGACCTCAGCACAGCACAGAAACAATACTAACCACACTCCTGACCAGATTCAAGCAGGAAATAGCAAGGGGTAAAAATATCATCCTACTCCAATTTGACCTATCAAGTGCATTCGATATGGTCGACCACCACATACTACTGAGAATCCTCGACAAGATAGGAATTACAGGAAAAGTACTCTCCTGGATCAAGGGATTTCTGACATCCAGAACATACCAAGTCAAATCAAACTCAGATATATCTCCACCTTGGAAAGCGGAATGTGGAGTACCACAAGGATCACCGCTCTCACCTATATTAATCAACCTAATCATGACGCCACTGGCTAAATCTATATCCAAACAAGGCCTCAATCCATTTTTCTACACAGATGACATCACCATCTATATTCCCTTCAAACAGAACCCCACAGAAATCACCAAGGAAAAAACAAACAGCATGACCATCATGGAATCCTGGGCATCGGCATTCAAGTTAAAACTCAATAGAGATAAAACCCAATGTCTCATTCTTGCATCCCAATACAATAATGTTCCCCCCTCAGCAATTAACGCACAGGGTTCATTCCTCCCAAACTCAGACCACTTGAAAATCTTAGCAATAACAATTGACTGCATCCTAACGCTAGAAAACCAAGCTAAGAACACGACCAAGAAAATGTTACACACTATGTGGAAGCTCAAACGTATAAAACCTTACTTTCCCAGGGATTCATTCTGCAACATGATTCAAACCATGGTGCTAACCCATGTAGACTACTGCAACAGTATTTACGTAGGCTGCAAAGATCAAATCAAAAGAAAACTACAGACAGTACAAAGCACGGCTGCCAGACTCATCTTCGGAAAAACACGCTTCATAGTAACATAGTAACATAGTAGATGACGGCAGAAAAAGACCTGCACAGTCCATCCAGTCTGCCCAACAAGATAAACTCACATGTGCTACTTTTTGTGTATACCTTACCTTGATTTGTACCTGTCCTTTTCCAGGCACAGACCGTATAAGTCTGCCCAGCACTATCCCCGCCTCCCACCACCGGTTCTGGCACAGACCGTATAAGTCTGCCCAGCACTATCCCCGCCTCCAAACCACCAGTCCTGCCTCCCACCACCGGCTCTGGCACAGACCGTATAAGTCTGCCCAGCACCATCTCCGTCTCCCGCCACCGGCTTTGCCACCCAATCTCGTCTAAGCTCCTTAGGATCCATTCCTTCTGAGCAGGATTCCTTTATGTTTATCCCACACATGTTTGAATTCCGTTACCGTTTTCGTTTCCACCACCTCCCGCGGAAGGGCATTCCAAGCATCCACTACTCTCTCCGTGAAAAAATACTTCCTGACATTTTTCTTGAGTCTGCCCCCCTTCAATCTCATTTCATGTCCTCTCGTTCTACTGCCTTCGCATCTCCGGAAAAGGTTAGTTTGCAGATTAATACCTTTCAAATATTTGAACGTCTGTATCATATCACCCCTGTTTCTCCTTTCCTCCAGGGTATACATGTTCAGGTCCACAAGTCTCTCCTCATACGTCTTGTAACGCAAATCCCATACCATTCTCGTAGCTTTTCTTTGCACTGCTTCAATTCTTTTTACATCCTTAACAAGATACGGCCTCCAGAACTGAACACAATACTCCAGGTGGGGCCTCACCAACGACTTATACAGAGGCATCAACACCCCCTTTCTTCTGCTGGTCACACCTCTCTCTATACAGCCTAACAACCTTCTAGCTAGGGCCACCGCCTTGTCACACTGTTTCGTCGCCTTCAAATCCTCAGATGCTATCACCCCAAGATCCCTCTCCCCATCCGTACCTATCAGACTCTCCCCGCCTAACACATACGTCTCCAGTGGATTTCTACTCCCTAAGTGCATCACTTTGCATTTCTTCGCATTGAATTTTAATTGCCAAACCTTAGATATTCTTCTAGCTTCCGTAGGTCCTTTTTCATGTTTTCCACTCCCTCCGGGGTGTCCACTCTGTTACAGATCTTAGTATCATCCGCAAATAGGCAAACTTTACCTTCTAACTCTTCGGCAATGTCACTCACAAATATATTGAACAGAATCAGCCCCAGCACCGATGCTTGAGGCACTCCACTACTCACCTTTCGCTCCTCCGAGAGAATTCCATTCACCACCACCCTCTGGCGTCTGTCCGTCAACCAGTTCCTAATCCAGTTCACCACTTCAGGTCCTATCTTCAGCTCATCCAGTTTATTTAAGAGCCTCCTGTGGGGAACCGTGTCAAAAGCTTTGCTGAAATCTAAGTAGATTACGTCCATAGCTCGTCCCTGATTCAATTCTCCTGTCACCCAATCAAAGAATTCAATGAGATTCGTTTGGCACGATTTTCCTTTGGTAAAACCATGTTGTCTCGGATCTTGCAACTTATTGGGTTCCAGGAAATTCACTATACTTTCTTTCAGCATCGCTTCCATTACTTTTCCAATAACCGAAGTGAGGCTTACCGGCCTGTAGTTTCCAGCTTCTTCCCTATCACCACTTTTGTGAAGAGGGACCACATCCGCCGTTCTCCAATCCCTCGGAACCTCTCCCGTCTGCAAGGATATATTAAACAAATCTTTAAGAGGACCCGCCGGAACCTCTCTGAGCTCCCTCAATATCCTAGGGTGGATCCCATCCAGTCCCATGGCTTTGTCCACCTTTAGCTTTTCAAGTTGTTCATACACACTCTCTTCCGTGAACGGTGCTCTATCCACTTCAACCTCATTAGTAATTTTTCCAGTCCATCGCGGTCCTTCTCCAGGATTTTCTTCTGTGAAAACAGAACAGAATTATCTGTTTAGCAAATTTGCTTTTTCTTCATCATTATCCACATAGCGGTTCGCAGTATCTTTTAGTCTCACAATTCCCTTTTTAGACATTCTCCTTTCACTAATATACCTGAAGAAAATTTTGCCACCCCTCCTTACATTTCTAGCCATTTGTTCTTCCGTTTGCGCTTTCGCCAGACGTATCTCTCTCTTGGCTTCTTTCAGTTTCATCCGGTATTCCTCCTCGTGTTCCTTTTCTTTAGTTTTTTTGTATTACTGGAATGCCAACTCTTTAGCTTTTATTTTCTCAGCCACATGCTTGGAGAACCATATCGGTTTCCTTTTTCTCTTGCTTTTATTTACTTTCCTTACATAAAGGTTCGTGGCCCTATTTATAGCTTCTTTCAGCCTGGACCACTGTCCTTCCACTTCTTGTATTTCCTCCCATCCCATCAGCTCCTTCCTCAGGTATTTCCCCCATTTTACTAAAGTCAGCATGCTTGAAATCCAGGACTTTGAGTTTTGAGTGGCCACCCTCCTCTTCAGCCGTCATATCAAACCAAACCGTTTGATGGTCACTGCTGCCCAGGTGGGCACCCACTCGGACATTTGACACATTATCCCCATTTGTGAGTACCAGATCTAGCGTCGCTCCCTCCCTCGTGGGTTCCGTCACCATTTGTCTGAGCAAAGCACTTTGAAAAGCATCCACGATCTCTCTACTTCTTTCCGATTCCGCAGACGGAACCTTCCAATCTACATCCGGCAGATTGAAATCCCCCCAACAACAGCACCTCTCTTTTCTTCCCCAACTTTTGAATATCAGCGATCAGAGCTTTATCTAGTTCCTCCAATTGTGTCGGGGGTCTGTAGACAAACACCCACAGAAGGTGAGCTCTCCACAGGAAAACCAGTAAGGAAAAACAAACAGTGGATCCAACAAAAAGTCCTCTCACAATGAGTGTCTTCCTGAACAAGGTCTTTATTCACAATTGCACGAATGACCCGACACGTGACGTGTTTCGGCCGTAAGGCCTGCGTCAGGGGTCTATAAAATAATGTACATAAAAACACAAATATAATTGAAAGTAATTAAAACACACAATAAAAACTCCAAATGACATTTTGAACATATCAAACCATAAAAGACTCAAAATGGCATTTTTAAACATATTTAAACCATTAGGACAACTTAATAAAAAACAATTAAAATTACAAATATATATATCTCAAATGATGAAAAAATGAAAAAAATGGATGACTAAAAATTGTTATGGACATAAATAATATGAATATAGATCAATATCAAAAAATTAATTAATTAAAAATTAAAAATTATAAATTATTATTACATAGAGACGAATGAGGACAGGACATATAATAAGGTACACTAAAAAGTATAATTCGAAAATAAGGAACATACCAAGTGTTGTCTGAAGTCAAATAGCCTTGTAGATTAGATGAAAAAGATGAAAAACCAACACTGGAAATACTAAAAAATGTATAAAGTAAGAAATAAATAAATACATACTGCCCATACATTTATATGTATCAAACACTTAAATAATAAGAGAGACAGAAGGACTAAGACACTAAAGATGAACAGGGATCTCCAAGTTGATTTGCATCTAAATATAAAAGTATAAAACACATATGTTAATGGTGTACAAACTTACTCTTGTTGAATGCCAACGATGTGAAAAAAATAAAAATAATAATAAATACTTAAGCCAGCTAGTATCATAGCCTTGAAAAGACCGGATAAACAAGATGGATTCAAAAAGGTAAGAAAAAATTGTCAGATCGAAAAAATATATATATATAGATCAAAAACATAATAATAATAAGATCAAAAAGGGTAGATCAGAAAAAATGCCCATATGATATTGACGATAAAAAACTGGCAGCTAATGGCCCTTAAACAACTGAAAAAACTGAAAAACTAAAGATGCGTCTACATACTGTATAAATCTAGTGCACAATCTCCATAGATGACATGCATGTAAACTATATAAGCACAACTAATTGCCCAACCGGTATGGTCGCAACAAAAATGTATATATAAAAGTTCAGAAAAGGCAGGCTAACCGTCTGAAACGTAGCACTGTCCCGGAGACGCGAAGGGAAACAAAATGGCGAACATGCCTTCTAAAAACAAAAGCAAGGTACTATGCCGTCAGTGATAGTAGCGTGCCACATCGTGAATTAGATAGAACACAGAACTATCTAATCAAAATCGCTGGGGAATGGAGAAACGCACATGTATATATACATGTGCGTTTCTCCATTCCCCAGTGATTTTGATTTGCCTTTCTAAAAGTAGATTATTTCATAGTTTTTACAGTCACGAGGTCTGCCGTTTTCATCTTTTTAATTTGTTTTTTCTCAGCAGCGTGCATATTATTTTCTTCCCTTTTTCACACATTTCCGACCTTGTTCTGTGTTCTATCTAATTCACGATGTGGCACGCTACTATCACTGACGGCATAGTACCTTGCTTTTGTTTTTAGAAGGCATGTTCGCCATTTTGTTTCCCTTCGCGTCTCCGGGACAGTGCTACGTTTCAGACGGTTAGCCTGCCTTTTCTGAACTTTTATATATACATTTTTGTTGCGACCATACCGGTTGGGCAATTAGTTGTGCTTATATAGTTTACATGCATGTCATCTATGGAGATTGTGCACTAGATTTATACAGTATGTAGACGCATCTTTAGTTTTTCAGTTTTTTCAGTTGTTTAAGGGCCATTAGCTGCCAGTTTTTTATCGTCAGTATCATATGGGCATTTTTTCTGATCTACCCTTTTTGATCTTATTATTATTATGTTTTTGATCTACAGTGGGGGAAATAAGTATTTGATCCCTTGCTGATTTTGTAAGTTTGCCCACTGACAAAGACATGAGCAGCCCATAATTGAAGGGTAGGTTATTGGTAACAGTGAGAGATAGCACATCACAAATTAAATCCGGAAAATCACATTGTGGAAAGTATATGAATTTATTTGCATTCTGCAGAGGGAAATAAGTATTTGATCCCCCACCAACCAGTAAGAGATCTGGCCCCTACAGACCAGGTAGATGCTCCAAATCAACTCGTTACCTGCATGACAGACAGCTGTCGGCAATGGTCACCTGTATGAAAGACACCTGTCCACAGACTCAGTGAATCAGTCAGACTCTAACCTCTACGAAATGGCCAAGAGCAAGGAGCTGTCTAAGGATGTCAGGGACAAGATCATACACCTGCACAAGGCTGGAATGGGCTACAAAACCATCAGTAAGACGCTGGGCGAGAAGGAGACAACTGTTGGTGCCATAGTAAGAAAATGGAAGAAGTACAAAATGACTGTCAATCGACAAAGATCTGGGGCTCCACGCAAAATCTCACCTCGTGGGGTATCCTTGATCATGAGGAAGGTTAGAAATCAGCCTACAACTACAAGGGGGGAACTTGTCAATGATCTCAAGGCAGCTGGGACCACTGTCACCACGAAAACCATTGGTAACACATTACGACATAACGGATTGCAATCCTGCAGTGCCCGCAAGGTCCCCCTGCTCCGGAAGGCACATGTGACGGCCCGTCTGAAGTTTGCCAGTGAACACCTGGATGATGCCGAGAGTGATTGGGAGAAGGTGCTGTGGTCAGATGAGACAAAAATTGAGCTCTTTGGCATGAACTCAACTCGCCGTGTTTGGAGGAAGAGAAATGCTGCCTATGACCCAAAGAACACCGTCCCCACTGTCAAGCATGGAGGTGGAAATGTTATGTTTTGGGGGTGTTTCTCTGCTAAGGGCACAGGACTACTTCACCGCATCAATGGGAGAATGGATGGGGCCATGTACCATACAATTCTGAGTGACAACCTCCTTCCCTCCGCCAGGGCCTTAAAAATGGGTCGTGGCTGGGTCTTCCAGCACGACAATGACCCAAAACATACAGCCAAGGCAACAAAGGAGTGGCTCAGGAAGAAGCACATTAGGGTCATGGAGTGGCCTAGCCAGTCACCAGACCTTAATCCCATTGAAAACTTATGGAGGGAGCTGAAGCTGCGAGTTGCCAAGCGACAGCCCAGAACTCTTAATGATTTAGAGATGATCTGCAAAGAGGAGTGGACCAAAATTCCTCCTGACATGTGTGCAAACCTCATCATCAACTACAGAAGACGTCTGACCGCTGTGCTTGCCAACAAGGGTTTTGCCACCAAGTATTAGGTCTTGTTTGCCAGAGGGATTAAATACTTATTTCCCTCTGCAGAATGCAAATAAATTCATATACTTTCCACAATGTGATTTTCCGGATTTAATTTGTGATGTGCTATCTCTCACTGTTACCAATAATCTACCCTTCAATTATGGGCTGCTCATGTCTTTGTCAGTGGGCAAACTTACAAAATCAGCAAGGGATCAAATACTTATTTCCCCCACTGTATATATATATTTTTTTTCGATCTGACAATTTTTTCTTACCTTTTTGAATCCATCTTGTTTATCCGGTCTTTTCAAGGCTATGATACTAGCTGGCTTAAGTATTTATTATTATTTTTATTTTCATTTTTTTCACATCGTTGGCATTCAACAAGAGTAAGTTTGTACACCATTAACATATGTGTTTTATACTTTTATATTTAGATGCAAATCAACTTGGAGATCCCTGTTCATCTTTAGTGTCTTAGTCCTTCTGTCTCTCTTATTATTTAAGTGTTTGATACATATAAATGTATGGGCAGTATGTATTTATTTATTTCTTACTTTATACATTTTTTAGTATTTCCAGTGTTGGTTTTTCATCTTTTTCATCTAATCTACAAGGCTATTTGACTTCAGACAACACTTGGTATGTTCCTTATTTTGGAATTATACTTTTTAGTGTACCTTATTATATGTCCTGTCCTCATTCGTCTCTATGTAATAATAATTTATAATTTTTAATTTTTAATTAATTAATTTTTTGATATTGATCTATATTCATATTATTTATGTCCATAACAATTTTTAGTCATCCATTTTTTTCATTTTTTTCATCATTTGAGATATATATATTTGTAATTTTAATTGTTTTTTATTAAGTTGTCCTAATGGTTTAAATATGTTTAAATATGCCATTTTGAGTCTTTTATGGTTTGATATGTTCAAAATGTCATTTGGAGTTTTTATTGTGTGTTTTAATTACTTTCAATTATATTTGTGTTTTTATGTACATTATTTTATAGACCCCTGACGCAGGCCTTACGGCCGAAACACGTCACGTGTCGGGTCATTCGTGCCATTGTGAATAAAGACCTTGTTCAGGAAGACACTCATTGTGAGAGGACTTTTTGTTGGATCCACTGTTTGTTTTTCCTCCTGGGGGTCTGTAGACAACACCCACGTGGAAAGAGGTTCTATCCTCTCTTTTTAAGGTGATCCATATCGCTTCTTCCTTTCCCCAGTTCCCTGTCATTTCAGTCGCTGTGATATCATTTCTCACATACAGAGCTACTCCTCCACCTTTACGCCCCTCTCTATCCTTCCTAAAAAGATTATAGCCTGGTATGTTTGCATCCCATTCATGGGAACCATTGAGCCATGTCTCTGTGATTGCAACTATGTCCAAGTCTGCCTCCAACATCAGGGCATGAAGGTCATGAACTTTATTGCTTAGACTGCAAGCATTTGTGGTCATCGCTTTCCATCTACATTTCCTAGTATGTGTTTCAGTTTTAGTGATTTGGGGGTGTCTTTTCTCTTTGGGTACCTTCATATCTTTTTGTTCCACCTTCCTTGCTTTTTCTTTTTCTTCCGCCTCAGTTTTATTTTCAGGAACATCACAGTGCTGTAGTGGAGCAAAAGAATTCTGTAGGGGCAAAACTTGTGAGGGCAGATGCTTCTGTGTCACATAATGAAGCCTGCCTGAGCCTACTGTGAACCATCTATTCTTAGGTGGTATTATCCTTTGAGGCAGTGGTGAGAATTTGGTATGATTCTGTGCAGTATGATTTTGTGCAGTCCTAGAAGTTGCTTTAAGTGCATTCAATTCCTGCTTTACTTTGCTGAGCTCCTGTTTTAAACTAGCAAGCTGAAGACAGATAGGACAAGCTTTAAGTCTCCAGATGCTTGGTCTTGAAACTAAAGCACCACAATTACTACAGAGAATAAAAGTCATCTTGATTTGTTGAAATGGGTATGAACAGGTGTACTATGATGGGGTTGTAATTAGGGTGGGGTTAATTTATGATACGTAGTATATTTGGTAAAGCTATACAGGAAGTGTCAGTCTTTGGGGTTTCAGTCTTAAGAGGGGTTTCACGATTCAAAAGCATGAAACCCCTCCTAAGAAGCTTACATTGGTTTCCTGTTAATGCTCGCATAACATTCAAAATATGCACAATAGTCCATAGAATCATCTACGGACTCGCACCAGATTACATGACGGAACTTATCAATCTACCATTAAGAAACCTGACGAGAACAGCAAGAACCTACCTAACCCTTCACTACCCCAATTGCAAAGGTATAAAATACAAATCTTCACATGCCACCAATCTCTCCTTTATAGGCACACAACTTCGGAACTCACTACCCAAAGACCTGAAACTCGCAGAAAACTACCTACAATTCAGAAAAAAACCTGAAAACACATATTTTCAAGAAGACTTTCCCTCCTGGATCTGCCTAATCCCACACCACCATACATCACAAAAAGTTCAGAAATGGAAAACAATAATATTAACCTCTCTCACAATATGCTAATATATCAACCTATCCATATGTAATCCCTAACACATATATTTTGTATCCAGTATTATATCATTCCAAGTAGTGATATCTTATACATGTTAATCCAACATTTAATTTGTTATTTTTTACATGTTTTAATATATTTATCTTTTCGGGGGTCTTCAGATATCAAATTCATTTCCACCATATAGAGGATTTTTCCCCCAAATTCTTAATGGTGTGTTTCAATTCTTCATTGACCAACCCGATTTTTATGATTTTATTCTTATAAATATTATCTTATACTATCTAGTACTTAATATTACTTAGCTTCAGTTTCAGTTAATAGACAATGAAGCAGCAAATTTTCTTTCCATTCAAACCTCCGCCGACTTGGCCAGGTTTCGTTTGTACTTCGTCAGGGAAGAGGTTTGCTACGATAAAAAAATCATTAAAAATGTTCATTATTATTCCTCCAAACTTGCACATATCACCACAATCTTATTTAACTCAATCCTAATTATCATAATTTCTTTACCATTGTATATTCACTTCCGTGTCCCAAAGAAAATGGCTGCAGCGTTCTCTAACGCTACTACAGTTTAAATAGACCTCAGCTGATTCTACCACCTCGGCTCTGATAGGTTCTTTTACATCTATTGCCCACCAATCAGAGACCACCAATCCAACTCGGAATTCAATCCATGTGGCTGCAAAGAATGCAATTGAAAAATCATTTTCTGTTCTTTATAGTTCAAAAGAAATCCAGTGTCACCACCCTCCCATCCCAACTGAATATGATCTATAATTCTCCATTTAATATCATTTATCTGATGATTACTATCTATCCAGTGTTGAACAATTGGAGCCGATGTAATTTTATTGTTGATTCGAGATTTATGTTCATTTAGTCTAATTTTAATGGGACGGCTAGACCTCCCAATATAGATCATTTGACATGGACAAACAATGGCATACACCACATTCTTAGAGTTGCAGTTCGTGTAGGAGCGAGATATTAAAGGGCGTGTTGTACCCGGAGGTATCCATGTTAACCCTTCAATTGTCGATTCACACCATTGACAGGTTTCACATTTGTAGTGACCTAGTTGTTCATCAGAATTCACCATGTATTCAAGTTTTTTATATGTCAACATTTCTCCTATTGTTTTGCCTCTTTTAAATGCACCTATTGGATGGTCCCTAAAACAGGCGTGGACCTGTATAATTTTCCAGTTATTATGTATACTTTCAGTAATACGAGAGCTTAAAATAGAGTAGGGAATAACCATCACTAATTTATCCTCTTCCAATAAATTTTTATATTGTAGCAATAAATCACGGTGAGAATATTTAGCTCTCAAGTATGCTGCTTTAATAATTGCTTTAGGGTAACCTCTCTTTTGAAAGCGAGCAGCCATTTTAGATGCTTGCATCTCAAACATCCGATCTTCTGAACATATTCTCCTTATTCTCAACATCTGACTCACTGGTAAACTTTTTTTCAAATGATACGGGTGGAAGCTGGTAAAATGTAACAAAGTGTTTCGTGTCATAGGTTTTTGATATAAGTCAGTATGGAGATAACTGAAAGTATACATAATAACTGGAAAATTATACAGGTCCACGCCTGTTTTAGGGACCATCCAATAGGTGCATTTAAAAGAGGCAAAACAATAGGAGAAATGTTGACATATAAAAAACTTGAATACATGGTGAATTCTGATGAACAACTAGGTCACTACAAATGTGAAACCTGTCAATGGTGTGAATCGACAATTGAAGGGTTAACATGGATACCTCCGGGTACAACACGCCCTTTAATATCTCGCTCCTACACGAACTGCAACTCTAAGAATGTGGTGTATGCCATTGTTTGTCCATGTCAAATGATCTATATTGGGAGGTCTAGCCGTCCCATTAAAATTAGACTAAATGAACATAAATCTCGAATCAACAATAAAATTACATCGGCTCCAATTGTTCAACACTGGATAGATAGTAATCATCAGATAAATGATATTAAATGGAGAATTATAGATCATATTCAGTTGGGATGGGAGGGTGGTGACACTGGATTTCTTTTGAACTATAAAGAACAGAAAATGATTTTTCAATTGCATTCTTTGCAGCCACATGGATTGAATTCCGAGTTGGATTGGTGGTCTCTGATTGGTGGGCAATAGATGTAAAAGAACCTATCAGAGCCGAGGTGGTAGAATCAGCTGAGGTCTATTTAAACTGTAGTAGCGTTAGAGAACGCTGCAGCCATTTTCTTTGGGACACGGAAGTGAATATACAATGGTAAAGAAATTATGATAATTAGGATTGAGTTAAATAAGATTGTGGTGATATGTGCAAGTTTGGAGGAATAATAATGAACATTTTTAATGATTTTTTTATCGTAGCAAACCTCTTCCCTGACGAAGTACAAACGAAACCTGGCCAAGTCGGCGGAGGTTTGAATGGAAAGAAAATTTGCTGCTTCATTGTCTATTAACTGAAACTGAAGCTAAGTAATATTAAGTACTAGATAGTATAAGATAATATTTATAAGAATAAAATCATAAAAATCGGGTTGGTCAATGAAGAATTGAAACACACCATTAAGAATTTGGGGGAAAAATCCTCTATATGGTGGAAATGAATTTGATATCTGAAGACCCCCGAAAAGATAAATATATTAAAACATGTAAAAAATAACAAATTAAATGTTGGATTAACATGTATAAGATATCACTACTTGGAATGATATAATACTGGATACAAAATATATGTGTTAGGGATTACATATGGATTGATTGAGAGGATTCCCCACACTATTAATTGGGTCTAATTAATAAGAATATATCAACCTAAGCATTTATTGTACTTCTGTATTATGTACTAGACTTCTACAAATCTACATGTTTTAACTGCCTTTTTAGCAATATGTAAGCCACATTGAACCTGCCATACGGTGGGAAAATGTGGGATACAAATGCAATAAATAAATAAGCATCAGAAATTCTAGTTGAAAACCTCAGCAAAGAAGAATTGATTTCATGAACATCATCCTAAAGAGACTCTAAGATCACTGCAGGTCAGGGGCGTAGCTACGGGTGGGCCTGGCTGGGCCCAGGCCCACCCAATTTCAGCCCAGGCCCGCCCAGGGCCAGCCCCAGCTCCCATTGCCGGCCACTGCTGCTTTTCCTGTTGAGCAGCAGGGCCGGCGCTACAAAAGCTAACGCTAAGGACGAAAAATGTTAAAAAAAAAAAAAAAAAAGCACGGCACCGGCAGGCACTGTCTAGGCAGCCTTGAGGCATTGGCTGCTGGCTCGCAGGCTCCTCCCGTCTCCTACGTCACTGCCCCTGGAGCGACGCAGGGGCAGTAACGTAAGAGACGGGAGGAGCCTGCGAGCCAGCAGCCAATGCCTCAAGGCTGCCTAGACAGTGCCTGCTGGTGCCGCGCTTTTTTTTTTTTTAAACATTTTTCGTCCTTGGCGTTAGCTTTTGTATCGCCGGCCCTGCTGCTCAACAGGAAAAGCAGCAGTGGCCGGCAATGGGAGCTGGGGCTGGCGCTGGCATGCAGGGCGGGCCTCGAGGAAAAGAGAAAAGAGGGAAAACATGGAAGGATGGGGAAAAAGAGGGAAAACAGATGGAAGGATGGGGTGAGAGAGGGAAAACAGATGGAAGGATGGGGTGAGAGAGGGAAAACAGATGGAAGGATGGGAAGAGAGACACTGGATGGAAGGATGGGGAGAGAAAGGGGAGATGGATGAAAGGATGCAGAGAGAAAGGGGAGAGACTGGAAGGATGTGGAGAGAGAAGGGACACTGAACGGAAAAGGGTAGAGAGATAGAGAGACACTGGTTAGAAGGAGGGAGAGAGAGACATTAGATGGAACGATCAGGAGAGAGGGTAGATGGATGGAAGGATGGGGAGAGAAAGAGGGAAGACGCTGGATGGAAGGGTAGGGAGAAAGAGGTGACACTGGACGGAAGGATGCAGAAAGAAAGAGGTGACACTGGATGGAAGGATGCAGAAAGAAAGAGGGGAGACTACTGGAAGGATGGGGAGAGAGAGGGGAGACTGGAAGGATGGGGAGAGAAAGAGGAGAGCTGCTGGATGGAAAAGGGGAGTAGTGAAAGACTGGAGAATAAGAGGAAGGGGCATGGGGAGAACAAGGGTGAGAAAAAGATGAAAAGCCATAAGTAGGTGAAGGAAATTAAAGAATGGATAGTAAGAATGAATTAAATCAGGACAGAGAGAGAGAGAGGCAGAAAAATATTGAAGAAAGCAAAGAAAAAGGAGAGAAAAATGACAAATGGCCAGGAAACCGTGGCAGAAGAGTTAAGCGAAAACGAAGGAAAGCAGAATCTAGAGACTGGGAGCGACACAATGAGAAAAAGTAAATGGCCATACAAGAAAGGTAAAGAAAATAATTTTATTTTTAATTTAGGATAAAGTAATATGGTACCTGTGTTAATGAAGTTTCAGAGACCAATACTTCCTTCCTTAGGTCAGGAGAGGATACCGTAACAGCATTATACTGACCTTAGGCAGGAGGTTTTGGCGTCTGAAAGCTCATTGAAAAGGGTGTTAGGCTATTAAATAAATTTTCTGAAATCTGATGCACTGAAAAGCAGCACTTTACCCTGTGTGACAAATGCATCTGATTAGCGTGACTAAATTTTGCTGGGGGAGGGGGGTAGAGAGAAAATTTTGTGCCCACCCACTTTGGGTTCAGGCCCATCCAAAATTGGCAGTCTGGCTACGCCACTGCCGCAGGTTCAATCCTTGCACCCCAATCATGGAAGCAGGAGATTTTACAGTACCTCTCTGATGCTCCCCTATCAACTTGGACACTTTCCTGCTTCGGGATAGCTCCATCCTGAGGAGATAAAATCACTGATAGTGGACCCCCCCCCCCCCCAACTGCAACAATGAATAAAACCCCTCAGGAAAATCTACCACTCATTGTTCCACCTCAGTGTCTCTGTTTCCGGGTGGAAGGGGAGCTGCATATTCGATGGGTCTAAGCGATGCGTCATTCACACTGCCGCTGGCAGCTCCAATCGCCAGCTCAACAGAAGAGGGGAGTGGGGTAGACAAAGCAGTCACCTGAAATACATCCAGTGTTGCCTATCAAAGTGGGGGTCCTGGTGGAGGTGGTAGGGGGCACCCCAAACCTTTCTCTTCTGTTTGCCCATTAGAGCAAAGTTTACTACTCCGCAAGTTAAAAATCGATGGGTAAGTCAGAGCGTCCCGCATATATGTCCTATACAAATGTCATCTTTGGATTCGACAGGCCAACTTATTTAATTCAGAAACTGAAATGGTGTACTCCAGCTAGAACTTTAAGATCTAGTCATGGATGTCTGCTAGTGGTTCCCTCCAGAGAACTAATTTGGAGAGAATTTCGGAGAGCCAGAGTTTTTTCAGTTATTCTTTGGAATGGGGCTACTCACTAAGCTGTGACAAGAAATAAACACCTTAATTATTAGGAAGAAACTAAAATCCTTGCTTTCTCTACCTTAGAGTTATTGTATTTATGATCATGTGTAAATAATTTGCCCTTACCTGTGGATGGAAAGAGTATTTTTCTTTTATTTTGCTTCTTTTAGCTATGCTATTTTATTTCAATTTTATGATTGCATTTTGACTATTTTTTTCAAAACTTTGGTTTTATTGAATTAACCACCGTTTGGATCAACTTCTGAACAGAAGTTGTATGAAAGATTTTCTAAATAAATAAGTACCAGCTGCTTAGTGCAGGTTACCTCAGTGCTTTCTTGGAGGCCCAATTCAATCAAACCTCTATTGTTTAGGGTTGTAATCTCCATGCTGCACAGATAGCCATGGTGCTGATTTGGAAGCACAATGAAATCGTATTACTGGTGTTTCAGAGGGAACTGCCTCTTTATGCAGGTTAGATCTTTACCATTATGGATAGATAAACATAAATGTTCTCATAATTAAAACAAGATCCAGGCCTCCCCACCCAATGTTTTATTTATTTGGATTTTGCTCATACCTTTTTCAGTGGTAGCTCAAGGTGAGTTATATTCAGGTACAGTGGGTATTTTCCCCTGTCCCTGGAGGGCTCACAATCTAAGCTTGTACTTGAGGTAAGGGAGGGTTAATTAACTTGCCCCAAATCACAAGGAGCAGTGGTGGAATTTGAACCACGCACCTCTGGATGCCAAGACTGGTGCTCTAACCACTAGGCCACTCCTCCTCTTAAACTTGTTCTTACCATTTCCCTCTCTATTGCAAGAATGCTTACATTTGTCACAGCATTGGTCTCTGGAACTTGTATTGGTAACCTATTCCACCACCCTTTCAGTCAAGAAGTATTTCCACTTATTTCCTCAGTCTCCTTCCCAACTTCACATCATGAGCTTTTGTCCTTGAAGTACATAAGTATTGCCATACTGGGACAGACCAAAGGTCCATCAAGCCCAAGAACTTCTAGTTACTGCTCAATATTTAAATATTTCAATCATACCCCCAACCCCCTCTAAAATGCTCACCAAGGGAGAAAAGCCTTTTGTGAATCAAATCTTAAGTGATATTAAAAAGTTAAATATTTAGCATTTGAGATTTGGATTAGTTTATTTGATCTTTCTTATTAGTTTCAGCAGAATAAAAGAAGACCAAATTATAACAAGTCTAATGGCCTATTGCTTCTTTCAGAGGTGTCCTCCCATTTCTCCTATTTACTGCCTACAAGCATAGGGGGGATTCTATAAATTGTGCTCAAAAATGGGCACCGGAAAAGATTGGCATTAAGGGCCAGATCTGTATATGGCACCTAGAAAATCCGCGTGGAAAACATTTCTGCCTAAGCGTATTCTATAAGAAGCACTAAGATTTAGGTGTAGTATATAGAATACACGTAGTTGATATCATAGTGTCTAAAGCTACGTGCCTCCACTTACACCAACAAAAACATGGTGTAAATACCGGCGAGTAGATTTAGACGCAGAGGGCCATATTCTATAACAATGTGCGTAAATTTTGAAATGCCCACGAAACACCCATTTCCTTGCCTATAATCATGCCTCTTTTTGCCTGCACGCATTAAAATTTAGGCACAGTGCATTACAGAATACGATTAGGATGTATGAATAAATTCTAATTATTGCCAATTAGTGCTCATTATTGCTTGTTAAGTGCTGTTAATGCTGATTGACTTGTTAAGCCAATTTAGTTGCGTGCATTGTTACAGAATATGCTTGGATTTTGGCATGGATATCTAGGCGCGCTATATAGAATTCAGGGGTAAGCGCTGTTCTATAAAGGGCATGTACCCTTTCTAGAATAGTGCTTAGCGACAGATCCTGTGCCCAACTCTGGGTGTTAGAATTATGCCTTCTGAAGCTTGTTGTAAATCCCAGCGCCCAACTTGAGTGCCCATGCCCATGACATGCCCATGACTCGTCTCCTTGTCTCTTCCATGGCCACGCCTCCTTTTGGGTTGCACACTATGGGATTTGGATGCCCTGCGTTTTAGATTAGTGCACAGTCCGTTGCACGTGCAACTAACTGGTGGCAATTAACATCAATAATTGGTTGTTATCACCTAATTATTGATAATGCCTCGTTAAGCAATTAAGATGCATGAGCATCTCGGCCGTGCACCCAAATTTGGACGCCATGTATAGAATCCAGGGGATAATGTTCGGAACAGAGGGCTCTATGTTGTAGTGCTTTTCTCTTTGGCTTTCATTGTAATCAGAATATTTTTGTGTTTCATTAGGCTTCATACAAAACACAGAAAGCTGTGTGTAAACCCAAACAACAAGGTTATCAAGCTATGGATGAAAAGGAAGAACAAGCGTCCTGACAGATGGAATGTTAGTCATGGAAAGAGGAGAAAGTGCAGAAGAAAGACCAGAACTGTTTGCAAAAAGCAGAGACATCACTAGGCATGGGCACAGTGCCTCGAGTGTCATGCAGCAGAGACTATTCCTCTGCTTCCTGCTCTAGTGACCTCCCCCCCCTCCCCCAGGTAGCAGCACACAGGGAACAAGAGGGGAGAAGGTGAGACTACAACATGGACAAAGCAGGGATAAATTGCTTGATCCCAAATCCTAATGACCTCCTGTCATTCCTCTCCACCACCAAAGATGTTGCCTCTTGCCTGGAGATAAGAAAAGAGGGCCTCAAGGAGGCACAGCAGTGGTAAAAGAGAGCCAAATACCAACTCTACTCAGACGACAAATGTAGAGAAGAGTGTTTTATTTTCATTCTATTGATTGGAATGTGTAGCATAGTAACCTAGTATCTCCACCACTGCTGAAGTGAAATGGATTTTTTGCAGGCTGTGATATCTTATTGGATACATGTAAGTATTACCTGAAAAACAGTGTACTTGAGCTACTGAGACCAGATAGGTGTCTTCAGAATGAATAATGTCGCTGATACAAGATATGAAAGGGGGCCCTATTTCATTTCAAAAGCTCATGTACAATATTTGTAGAAAATTCTTCCACTGATCCAATAAACCAGTGGTTCCCAAACCTGGTCCTGGAGGCACCCCTGCCAGTCAGGTTTTCTGGATATCCACAATGAATATTCATGAGAGAGATTTGCATGCACTGCTTCCTTGGTATGCAAATCTCTCTCATGAATATTCATTGTGGATATCACGAAAATCAGACTGGCAGGGGTGCCTCCAGGACAAGGTTTGGGAACCACTGCAATAAACAGTTTGCTAAAGAGCCCTTTTACTAAGCAGGATAGTCCCTTATGTGCCTTTGTAAAAGGGCCCCTTAATTACTTTTACCCTCAGTACAGCCCTGCTTGGGAGAGCCACTGCTCACCCTTGGAAATGAGCTATGAAAAATAGATCTGCTTTTTAGAATCTGCCAGCCACTTATGACCCAGACTGGCTACTGTTGGAGACATAATGCTGGGCTTGATGGACCTTGGTATAACTTGATTTTTTTTAATGTTCTTATGAGTTCCTGCTGACCAAGTCATGAAGTATTCCACAGTTTACAGTCAAGATCTTTTACCATACATAGTCAGAAAGAATGGATGCATCTCACAGTCCTTGGAAATGGTTCAGATTTTCAGGATATCCCTGATGAATATACAGTGGTGGAAATAAGTATTTGATCCCTTGCTGATTTTGTAAGTTTGCCCACTGACAAAGACATGAGCAGCCCATAATTGAAGGGTAGGTTATTGGTAACAGTGAGAGATAGCACATCACAAATTAAATCCGGAAAATCACATTGTGGAAAGTATATGAATTTATTTGCATTCTGCAGAGGGAAATAAGTATTTAATCCCTCTGGCAAACAAGACCTAATACTTGGTGGCAAAACTCTTGTTGGCAAGCACAGCGGTCAGACGTCTTCTGTAGTTGATGATGAGGTTTGCACACATGTCAGGAGGAATTTTGGTCCACTCCTCTTTGCAGATCATCTCTAAATCATTAAGAGTTCTGGGCTGTCGCTTGGCAACTCGCAGCTTCAGCTCCCTCCATAAGTTTTCAATGGGATTAAGGTCTGGTGACTGGCTAGGCCACTCCATGACCCTAATGTGCTTCTTCCTGAGCCACTCCTTTGTTGCCTTGGCTGTATGTTTTGGGTCATTGTCGTGCTGGAAGACCCAGCCACGACCCATTTTTAAGGCCCTGGCGGAGGGAAGGAGGTTGTCACTCAGAATTGTACGGTACATGGCCCCATCCATTCTCCCATTGATGCGGTGAAGTAGTCCTGTGCCCTTAGCAGAGAAACACCCCCAAAACATAACATTTCCACCTCCATGCTTGACAGTGGGGACGGTGTTCTTTGGGTCATAGGCAGCATTTCTCTTCCTCCAAACACGGCGAGTTGAGTTCATGCCAAAGAGCTCAATTTTTGTCTCATCTGACCACAGCACCTTCTCCCAATCACTCTCGGCATCATCCAGGTGTTCACTGGCAAACTTCAGACGGGCCGTCACATGTGCCTTCCGGAGCAGGGGGACCTTGCGGGCACTGCAGGATTGCAATCCGTTATGTCGTAATGTGTTACCAATGGTTTTCGTGGTGACAGTGGTCCCAGCTGCCTTGAGATCATTGACAAGTTCCCCCCTTGTAGTTGTAGGCTGATTTCTAACCTTCCTCATGATCAAGGATACCCCACGAGGTGAGATTTTGCATGGAGCCCCAGATCTTTGTCGATTGACAGTCATTTTGTACTTCTTCCATTTTCTTACTATGGCACCAACAGTTGTCTCCTTCTCGCCCAGCGTCTTACTGATGGTTTTGTAGCCCATTCCAGCCTTGTGCAGGTGTATGATCTTGTCCCTGACATCCTTAGACAGCTCCTTGCTCTTGGCCATTTTGTAGAGGTTAGAGTCTGACTGATTCACTGAGTCTGTAGACAGGTGTCTTTCATACAGGTGACCATTGCCGACAGCTGTCTGTCATGCAGGTAACGAGTTGATTTGGAGCATCTACCTGGTCTGTAGGGGCCAGATCTCTTACTGGTTGGTGGGGGATCAAATACTTATTTCCCTCTGCAGAATGCAAATAAATTCATATACTTTCCACAATGTGATTTTCCGGATTTAATTTGTGATGTGCTATCTCTCACTGTTACCAATAACCTACCCTTCAATTATGGGCTGCTCATGTCTTTGTCAGTGGGCAAACTTACAAAATCAGCAAGGGATCAAATACTTATTTCCACCACTGTATATTCTGGGTATGCAAAAGAGTAGCAGGATTTGCACAAATCGGAAATTGATTTCTTGTAATCTCATTTAGCTCTCTTAAATCATGTACTATCCTTACATTGTTTTCCCCTTTCGGGACCGGAAACAATGGGGTATTATACGGGGATACTGAAGGTTCAATAATACCACATTTCAATAATTTACCAATGTGTTCCAGGGTTTTGGATACTAATTTAGGTCGTATGGGGTAAGGGTCTTGCTTCGGCCCCTTTGCCCCTTCTATTAATTCTATCTTATGGGGTTTTGCATTTACAGCTAGTCCATATGGTGAATCAATTGTACTCCAAATATGTTGTGGTAATTCTTCCATAACCCTTACTTTATTTTCATTATTCAACTGTTGAACCATGGTGAGCAAACTTGGTAGTTCTTTATTTCCAAAATCTAAACACAATCCTAATTGAGACAATAAGTCTCTACAATACAAATTTACTGGGCAATCAGGTGCCACTAAGAAGGGTACCACAGCCTCCCTTGAACCGTGCGGTTGGCATTCCAATCGCACCAGAGTCGGTTCTGTTAGCCTTTTTCTTTGTTCTATCCCCGTAAATCCCACTGTTGTTCTATACTGATTTGAAAGCTTAACTCCCTGTGGTTTTGCACACAACACAGAGGTACTCGCCCCTGTATCTATCAAAAATCTCACAGGAGTTCCATATTTGCCAATTGTCAATGTAATAAAGGGTTCCCTTGTGTCTAATCTGAAAATCATTCCCTCTTCCTGACACGGGTTTGCTTCCAGTCAATAGCATTGGTCTGGAGTATTCTGCCAAGTTGGAAAGGCATTTACAGTACCCTGTCTCTGTACTGCAGCTCCTGGTCCCTGTGATTGCGTCGCTGGCTGCTGTATTGCAGTCTGCGGGGCACTCGCAGGTATCCCTACTACTTGTGGCATTAATCCTTGCTGCGTCTGCATTTGTACTTGGGGCATTCCTGCATTCTGATAACATTCTGAAGCATAGTGACCAAATTGCTGACAAATCATATTGTTCAGATGTTATTAAAGATTTTAAATCACCTCTTTCCCCTATTAGCCCTACACACAGAACTAGCTAGGACTGTGACTAATTCAAGCCAGATGATCTCTTAACACTGCAGGAATCTCACTTAAAAAAGAGTCAAACAAAGTTAAATTGCAAAGACATTCCACATAGAGAACTAGAAACAGAATAACACATATTTTTAAAATAAACAGAGATCACCTTATAAGACAAAATCAAACTTATTTAAATCTAATCTAAAACAATCTTTTAAAAAGGAACAAAACAAATTTCAGTTCTTCCTGACCTGTCTAACCTAGCTTAGCAACAGCCAGACACCGAGAAATCAAAACCAGATGGCCTTCCTTCACTTTACAGGACTGAAAAGTTAAACACCAAATCAATAGCGCTGCAGAAAGAGCAGCCTTAATATTTCCTACGCCCGATGCTGCACACAGAGCTTTAAAATCCCCAATAGTTAATTGAGTTCCTGCTGTTGCCTGTTCTCTCCCATCTAATTCATTATCCCCTCCCTTTTCACTTTCTGAATCACTGGGGGGGTCATCAAGAGCCGAATACCCAGCGCATGGCACAGGGCGCTTTTGTTCCTTCTCCCATCCTGTATCCCTTACAGGGCATAAAGTCTCTCTCCTTGTATTACAGCCAGAATCATAAGGAGGAGGATTATTTCTTTTGTACATTTCTGCCTCTTGTTGTACCCTATCTACATCAGCATGAAACAGATCTGCTGCTAAAGAAAATAAATTCCAAATTGTAAGATGTTGTTCTAAACTTTTCTTCTGCTTATTTTTATTTTCTTGTAAGTATCTCAGGAGAGATAATAATTTTGGACGATCAAACGATCCATACTGAGACCAGCTCAAAACAGAATCTTTTCCTTCATATTTGACCCATTTCTCATGTATTTTTTCAATCTGTTTTTTTTCTAATGGGAATAATTCTATGACATGCTGCAAAGGGGAGCATTTTTTTGAACTATCTAAATCTAAATACATAGCATATACAGGAGGCTTTTCTTTCTTATCTGCCCCTTTCCCTTTCATTTTATTCTGACTATTACAATTTCTCCTATAAAGCCACAATCTACAAAAATATACTAATGCACTTAAACAAAGAAAATATACAAAAAAGAAAACTACAAAGCTAAACAAATACCACTAATACGTCCACAATGTAAGCTTACTCACGCGTCTTCTTATTTCTCTTTTTAGCAAGCCCAGGAGTCGTCACCTGTATGTCCACTTCAATAGTTTGATCACTCCCAAATCCGTGGTACATAGTAATCAGGCGTAAACAACGCTTGCTCTCTCTCAAAATCCTGTAAAAAACTTCATTAACAACAAACACTTAATTTATCCTTCGTCTCGCCTTCTCTTTTCCGTGTGCGGCCTACTCCTGGCTGGCTCGCCACTTTTGTATAAAAGGATGCCGCCACTTTTGTAGAGAACGCCAGACGAATTTCATATTTAATATAAACAGTTTATTTACAATTGTTCTGAATAGCTCAATGGGCTATTGCAGGAAGCATTTCTTGATAAGCAATATACAAGCCAGAATGAATGATCAAAACAAAGCAATGTAAAGCAAAGAAATCAGGATGATATATACAGACAAAGAAAATTTCAAAATGCTTACTTATTTCTTTGTTCCACTCTCCTTATAATCTTCTCCTGATATCACGTGCTTGCAGGCTGTACCATACCATAAATCCTACAGCAGAACATATGCTGCATCTGGTTCCCATTATCCCACAGACTTTCTGGAGCCTGCCTTTGGCTGATGTGGGCCTCATGTCTCAGGAGATTTAGTTTAGTGTTGAAACAGCTTGTTCTGCATGATCTTTGAAGCTTTCCACTTCTATCTTTCATGCTTTTATTCAACAAATCTTTCATACTTTTGTTCAACAAACCCCTGATGACGCTTTTGTGAAACGCAGTGACTGTGTCGGGTTTGACGCCAGCTCTACTTGCTGAAAAGATTCAACAAGGTATTTGGGAGGAACGTTACAAAGCGATACAACCATAGTACTGGATATCATTTGGAAGATTTAATATATCACTCAAATACTGAAGGAGTGAATGAACCTTGGACTGTGTACAAACATTGGCTCCCATTTACCAACTTGTGTTAAAACATGTGATTTTATATATGCTAAATAACACAGTATCCATTATTCTCTATCAGGCCTAACTACTAACTATGCACTTACCTGCTCATTCGATATAACTGGTCATCTAAAGTTAAGTGCCAATTTGCACACATAAATTATAGAATACTATCACTTATATGTGTGATTATTACAATTGCACATGTCACAAGCACTTTCTTTTGGTTTGCTCCTGTTTTGTGGAATAATCTTCCTAAACTGATTTGTCAGGAAATTAATTTTAAGAAGTTCAAGACTACTGAAAACTCTTTTTTACAATAGTGTTGCTATTTATCACAGAGATAAGAAAAATATATATTGATGAGTCTGTGAGACATGATATGAATATATTACAAGCAAGTCATTTTTTTTCCTTTTAAAGAGGATGAATGATTTTTCAGTGTGGATAAGCTACCGTATTTTTCGGACTATAAGACGCACCGGACCATAAGACGCACCTAGGTTTTAGAGGAGGGAAATAGGAAAAAAAATTTTTTTCCTTTTTCCCTCCTCTAAAACCTAGGTGCTCCGGTGCGTCTTGTCCGAGTTTGGGATCGCCCTCCCCTACTCACGTCAGCGATGTTCCCTGGTGGTCTAGTGACGTCGGGGCAGGAAAGAGCCCCCTCTTTCCTGCCCAGTGCGCTGCTCTCCGTCCTCCTCCGTCCTCCTGTATGCTGCCTGACGGTCTCGGGAAAAAAGTGCGTCTTATAGTCCGAAAAATACGGTAGGTCTTTTTCATTGTGATTCTTTTCTATTTATGTTTTCTATTGTATTTATATTTTATTGTAAACCACCGTGATCCATTTAGGCTGGGGAGTTTATCAAATTTTAATAAACCATACACTATAATGGCAAAGTCCAAAATCTTATCAGCAGGGATTTTCGTTAAAGGTTTTGATAAAAAATGATAAATTTAAAGATGAAAAATTAAAGCGGACTGTTGATGATGTCAGCAAATCATAGAGTGAGTTCTCTATGTGCAACAAGTTGCTGCTGAGCTCCTGAATAGCGATTGCTGGTACCTATCCTGCTTATTTTCGAATGAGAAGGGCGGCCATCTTCCGACACAAATCGGTATAATTGAAAGCCGATTTTGACCGGCTTCAACTGCTTTCCGTCGCAGGGCCGGCCAAAGTTCAAGGGGGCATGTTGGCAGTGTACCGAAGGCGGGACGGGGGCGTGGTTAAGAGATGGCCAGCCTCGGCTGATAATGGAAAAAAGAATGCCAGCTCTGACGAGCATTTGGTCAACTTTATTTGGTCCTTTTTTGTTCACGACCAAGCCTTGAAAAGGTGTCTGAACTGACCAGATGACCACCGGAGAGAATCGGGGATGACCTCCCTTTACTCCCCCAGTGGTCACCAACCCCCTTCCACCCAAAAAAAACAAATTACAAGCATTTTTTGCCAGCCTCTATGCCAGCCTCAAATGTCATATCCAGCTCCATCACAGCACTATGCAGATCCCTGGAGCAGTTTTTAGTGGGTACTACAGTGCACTTCAGGCAGGTGGACCCAGGCCCATCCCCCCCTACCTGTTACACTTGTGGTGGTAAATGGGAGCCTCCAAAACCCACCACAAACCCACTGTACCCACATGTAGGTGCCCCCCTTCACCCGTAAGGGCTATGGTAGTGTTGTACAGTTGTGGGTAGTGGGTTTGGGGGGGCTCAGCACACAAAGTAAGGGAGCTATGTACCTGGGAGCAATTTCTGAAGTCCACTGCAGTGCCCCCTAGGGTGCCCGGTTGGTGTCCTGACATGTGAGGGGGACCAGTGCACTACAAATGCTGGCTCCTCCCAAGACCAAATGCCTTGGATTTGGCCGGTTTTGAGACAGCCGCCATTAGTTTCCATTATCGGCGAAAACCAATGGTGGCCATCTCTAACTCCGGCGATCTCTAAGGGCGGGCCAAATGTTGAGATTTGGCCGGCCCTGACTATTATCGAAACGAAAGATGGCCGGCCATCTTTTTTCGATAATACTGTTGGGTTCGCCGCTTAACGGGGCCGTCATTAGAGATGGCCACCCTTATAGATGGCCACCCCTGTTCGATTATGCCCCTCCACGTGAACCAGAGAGATATTCAGATGAGATTAGTGGTATTCTATAACCTAAGCATGCAACTTGCTTAGCACATAAAAGCATGAGACATTCAAGTGGTGGGGCTTGGGCAAGTCCCACATTTATGCATTTAATTTACAGAATACTTGCATTCAGTGGCGTATTAAGAGTAGGTGAGTTGTGGCATACAAACCCGTCAGACCCAGCCCCCTCTTAAAATCCTCTCAGCATCTTTACCTGACAGTGGCAGTGGCACTCATAGGCTGCCTGCAGCCTGCTTAGGAACTTCCTCCCTGAACTGTCCTGCTCCTGAGGGCTGTTGACTGCCACCGCTGCTGCTGGGTGAAGACACCGAGAGGATTTTAAGGTGGGGGTGGAAGTGGTTGTGGGGTTGGGGGAGCAATGGGAGTGGGGAAGCGGTGAAACGGAGGGTGGCACAGGGGGGGGGGGATGCACTCCCTGTAAAAATTTTCTGGCTATGCTACTGCTTGCATTTATGTGCTAAAGGGCCAAATTTATCATTTATTAAAAATTACTATATTGCCTGGACGTATGTGATCATGGTGGTTTACAAGATCCAATACAAAAATGGCATGGAAAGGAGCACTATAATAAAATAAGATAGACCTATAGCATGCATTCATGAGATAACTCATCTCAGATATTTAAAAAAATCCTGTAGATACATCGACATGGTATAAGTGGGTGCACCTAAATGTTGACGTGTAAAGGCCAACTTACACTAGTATTCCATAATGGAATCTGGCCACCCAGATGCTGATATAGAATTAGAGCTTAGCATGCTGCATCTTGGCACCTAACCTTTGGCGCCCTCTATAGAATTACCTCCTTAATGAACGTTAATTCTCATTCATGCTTGTGAAATTACTAACACAAGTTATTAGGGTCATTGTCTGTAGCTTTTGAGTGCCTGCCATAAAACAAAAGCAAATTTGTAGATACCTGAGTGACCAAGCCATCAACCTTCAGAAGAAAAGTGGGCTGCTTCTATTTGCCTGCCTGTCTGTAACTGGAGGCTACCTTGGCAGTAGGGTATATTTCATATAATGATCTTTGTGCCTGGGTATCATTTAAGCCACAGCGGCTGTCCTGGACATATTTGGAGTGAATTCAGAAGCCAACCCTTCTCCAAGACTGCAGACTCCTGAGATGTTACTGCCATACAGGCTATTGTAATCCAAGAGGAAATGGAAGACATTCTTTTTTATAGATGTGTTCCTGCAAGATAATAACTCAGGTGCTGAGGATTATGATAACCAAGTATGTTAATTTGAGAGCTATATCCTAGGATTCGAAGGAATGGGCATTAATTTCAAGTGAGCTACTCTTTTGCTGGTTTTCCACTAACTTATTTTTCAGAATTAGGAAGAATGTTCTGTTGCACAGTTTCCAAGCACTAAAATTTGGAGGAGTTGAGTCCTTTGAAGGTCAAGTTAACAGATCAGTATGATGGTGTAATCTGATGACCAATAGGAATATTCAGAGAAACATGTTTTGAGCAATTCTCTAACAATGTCCTCTGTAACTTGTTCTAGTACAGTAGCCCAGAGCAATGAGAATGGGATAGGCACACTGCATAATGCTTAAAATGCAGTGATAAAAGGAGTAAGCTTAACAATCTTACAAGATTTGTTATTGGCTATTGTGTACACTATATATTTTTCTTGTGTTTACTGAAGATTATAGCACTGACAAGCAAGAATTAAAAAAAAAATCAAAGAACAAAAGGGCCCTTATACGAAGTTGCGTTCAGCAACCAACACAGATTTCAATGCATGTTAGATATTAGCATGAATCTCTGTTAATAGCTAATACATATTTAAAACACCAGTGCAGTAAAAACCTCCGCACTGCGGGTCAGTATCATGCGCTAGCTATCCTGACTGTTGATAACGTATTTGCACTTAGCACCACAAGAGGTGATGTTAAATGCAGTCATGTTATCAGCATTCTGGTTGTATGGTTTCCACAGTGCACAAAATGAGGCTGCTGCGCCAGCTGATCCTTTGTGCCCCCCCTCATCTGATCCCCCTTTCAACCCTCCCCAATCTGATCCAATCCCTATTTCAGAACCTCCCCTGATCTGATCCCCTCCTCACAAAACTCCCCTTATCCAATCTGATCCTCCTGCCAACTCCCCAGTCCAACCCACTTCAAAAGGCCCCTCCCATCTGTATGCTCACACCTGAAGCCCTGTACCCTTCACAAAGCCTTTCCTCTCATACTAATCCAACCCCCCCCCCCCCAACTCCTGACCCCTCTGAGTATTCCTGGGACTTAACCAGGGATAATCCCTGGTGGTGTAGAGGTATGGAGCTTGAGTGCCCCATCCCATTCCTGACCTGCCTGGCTCCAGGTACAAAATGACATCAATGACACCTTGTGGTAGTCTCATGGTACTATCACTAGGGGCCAACCTTTGCCCTTATATGGAAGACTGACCCCCCCCCCCCCCCGGCTGACTCCTGTCAATCAATAGGACTATGTCATGTTTGGTCTCAACAGTGCTCAAAGCTATGCTCCTTCCACTGTAGGAAGACCCTATAAAGAGATCACATGTAGGTACCCATTTTGAGCTTCTTGTAAATGTCTTGAGTGGGGTATCTCAAAAACTTGGTTTGGGTTGGGCAGAGCAGCATTAAGACAGGTTCATCAGGATCCTACACGTGATAACATGTTTACACTGTCACTGTGCTATAATTCATGTCTCTGCTCTTTGGCTCCTATTTCAATTTTTTAAACCCCACAGACTAGGAAGTTTAGTTGGACTAATCTTTCAACTGTGCCCTGACAGACTTTACTCTCTATGATTAGAGAAAACTAGGGCACTCTCAGCCTATTAAAACATAAAATACAGATTGCACAATTCATCTTGCAGCAATTTTCTTGTGAGAAAATACCACTTTAATTTATTGCTCAACTGGAACTTCAGCAAGTTCTATATTTCAAGCAGAGAATATAGGTTGTGCTTCCCCTTTAGTTACACACTTACCAAAATAGAAAGCTTCAGAAGGAATCTGGGTGGCAAATAAACATGCCATATTTCACTGAACTGACTGGTCTGGATTATAATTTTTTAGGTATCAGAGCCTCAAAATGATTATTTTTGTAACCCACAAGCTGCTAGCTCTTTTTTCCCTGTAATCTTGGTTTTCTTGGGGGTAATTTGACTAAGTATTTTCCACATATAAAGCATGCTTTCCATGCAGAAAATGTTTCTTATAAAGCTGTGTGTGGGGAGAGAGGAGGAATTCATACAGTAGGTGCACAGAGGGTAATTATAACAGAGCACCTATTAGGGTTAGGATTAGGGGCTGGCACCTCTCACTCTCTCTCAAACTCCCCCCCTCCCCCCAACCACCCCCGGAGGCTGGCAGCAGCGGCAGCAATTTACATATGTAGCCTGCAGCCAGCACCAAAGTCTTCCCTTTGCCATATCCCGCCTTCTCTGACATAACTTCCTGTTTTCACATGGGCAGGAGTCAGCAGAGGGACTGTTGCAGGTTGTATGGTGATCTCTAGAGAGAAAGATGTTTTAAAGTACACCGGGAAGGGGGTTAGAGGAGGAGATGCAAGACTGGGGGCAGAGAGAATAGGAGAGAGAGATTCTGGACACATGGGCAGGAGACACTGGGCTGCAGAGGGGGGGAGGGCTGTCATGAGGGAATTCTGAAGTGGTGACAGCAGCAGGAGGACATTTTAGTGCCCTTTATGCAGGGCTTTATTGAAGGGGTACTTGGGGGTACTGAGTACCGGCACCTTTTCCATTGTCTACTAAAATTTTGACCCATGGACCCCAAGTTTTAATTCAAGAGCTCAGGCTCTACAGACCATTTCTGTCTTGTCATAGAGTCTGTGAATGGTTGCAGGGGACCTGGCTATTGTGGGGTGGGTCCCTCAGTGATCACCTCACCCCTGAAGGGTGGCCTAGCATTTGAGTACCAACACCTTTTTTGCTAGAAAAAATGCACTGCCTTTATGTAGTATGCTCCAAGCCAGTGTCTCACTGTTATGCCAGTTCAGCTTCAGGCATTGCATCAAACAGGACCAGCGAAAGGATTAGACATCTTAATCTTCAGCACTGCACTCTCTCCTACAATTAGTTTTTGGGACTTTAGGCCTCCGCTCTGAGATTTTGATAATTAAGCTCAACAGTCACAGCTACCTGAACAGCACTCCTTCTAGAATATTCCTGCAAAATATATATAATTGGGCACCATACTTTTAACATATTAAACCCTGTTTCATATACAAATAGACAGATACATCTATCCAGATCTAGACAGACAGAGAGATCCCTGTAGGGGAAGACACACACTGATAGTTCTTTGAATTTGTGTGGCTGTCTAGTCTGGAGTCTCCAGACCTGTTGTTCTGTTTTGACTGCAGCTGCTCTTTTTTGTCTCCCTGAGAAGGCAAACCTCCTAGTCTGCGTAATGATTAACCTAGCCCTGGCAACAGAGCAGGTTCTGTACAATGCTGGATGCTCAGACTGCCTGTACCTTCTTGGTACTCATTCACCTGAGCTATTCCAAACATATCCTTCACATACACACATCTTTTATTACTTGTATTGCAGTGGCGTAGCCAGACCTGAGATTTTGGGTGGGCCCAGAGCTAATATGGGTGGGCATGCACTGTCTATATAAGTTTGAGCAGTGTCTCTTGGGATCCTACAAAATAATGCCTTAGAATTCACTTGATGCCCAACAGTTGCCCTGCATCAGTATAACCACATACATACTTAATGGAAAAATTGATATTTTTAAATATAATTACATTATCCCACAATCTCTCCACTGCAAAATGCTATACACAAACTTGTGCAAAAACACACTCATATCCTTACTAAACCATAACAGCACTAATTCCAAGGACAGGACGAGCTACAACCTTATGCTTGAAAAGGCAGAACTGTAATTACACTAGGCTCTAAAACACTAATATAATACCTCGTGAAAAAAAAAAAGCAAAACCAAAAGTGTTGCAAATACTACACGCTAGCAGAATACTGCACCTTGATCACACATGAAAAACACATGACAACAGACATGACACAAGGAACTAGAAAACAAAAATTATGAAGGCAAAATACTGAACTGGAAAGTTAACTCAAGAAGTCAGACTCAGCATGCAGCAATACCAGAAAAATTGAAACTTACATGCAAAATATCACAGATTCACATTTCCAAAAGCTGACATATTCCAATTAATAAATTCTGAATAAAATATTTTTTCTACCTTTGTTGTCTGATCTATTCGCTTTGGTCCCAGTGTCTTCTGTTTTATGCAGTGTCTTCTTTCCATCTGATATTTTTTCTCTCACCATGTCCACCATCCTCCTGTGTCCTTATGTGTCCTGTCTACCATCTGTAGCCCTGTCCCTATCCTTCCTCGAGTTTCAGTATCTGCCCTCAACGTGTTCCAAACCAGCCCTTAAACTCAGCAGTTTTCCCTCCATCCATATCCAGCATTTCTCCTTACTTCCCTCCATCCATGTGCTTCTACTTCCTCTGTCTTCCCTCCCCTCCATCCTTGTCCAACATTTTTCCTTCTCTTCCCTGCCCTCCACTCCATCCATGTCCAGCATTCCTCCTCTCTTCTCTCCCCTCCATCCATGCGCATCTCCTCCCTGACTTCTCTCCCCTCCCTCCATCCATCCATCAACTCTCCATTCTCCCCTGCCCTCTCCTTCATCCATCCATACCCAGCAAATTTCCTCTCTCCCCTTTCCCCTCCCTCCATCCATCCATGTCCAGCAATTTTCCTCCTTCCCCTGCCCTCCGCGCCATGTCCAGCAATTTCTGTTCTCTCCCCTGCCCTCCTCTCCATCCATACATGTCCAGCAACTCTCCATTCTCCCCTGCCCTCTCCTCCATCCATCCATACCCAGCAAATTTCCTCTCTCCCCTCCCTCCATCCATCCATGTCCAGCAATTTTCCTCCTTCCCCTGCCCTCCGCTCCATGTCCAGCAATTTCTATTCTCTCCCCTGCCCTCCATCCATACATGTCCAGCAACTCTCCATTCTCCCCTGCCCTCTCCTCCATCCATCCATACTCAGCAAATTTCCTCTCTCCCCTTTCCTCCATCCATCCATGTCCAGCAATTTTCCTCCTTTCCCTGCCCTCCGCGCCATGTCCAGCAATTTCTATTCTCTCCCCTGCCCTCCTCTCCATCCATACATGTCCAGCAACTTTCCATTCTCCCCTGCCTTCTCCTCCATCCATCTCCAGCAAATTTCCTTTCTCCCCTGCCCCCTCCATCAATCCTTGTTGTCCGGCAATTCTCCTCTCTCCCCTGCCCATCCTGTTTATTTCAATTCCCTTCCCCATTCTATCCGGCGTCTCCCCCGCCCCCCCCCTCCTCAAAAGAACGAGAACGTGAATGCAGCAGCTCACAGGTTTGCTTGCCCTGTGTTTTGAGTGAACGGCGACGGCTGCGCGGAGGAGTGGAAACTAAATCGCTTCTTTCCTTACAATGGACTACATGGGCGGGCTGGCTGGCTCTCTTCCACTCCACTCCCGAAGTGCCAGCGTAAAAGCAGCGAGCCAGTCTCGACTCCGTCCTTCGCTTCCTGCCCTCTCTCTGTGCCGTCCCGCCTTCCTCTGATGTCATTTCCTTTTGGGTGGGCGGGACGCTGAGAGGGCAGGAAGCTTTTACGGCCGCTCGCCGCTGCGGACAACAAAATAAGTCGTCGTCGTCATGGAACTTGGTGAGGGTCGCAAAAGACTGGGCGGGCCTGGGCCGAGATTGGGTGGGCCTGGGCCCACCCAGGCCCACCCGTAGCTACGCCCCTGTTGTATTGACTCATTTTGGCTTGCACTGTTGCAAATCCTACCAGTCTGCACCAATACACAGTCATTGCTCAAAAGAATTATAATCGATCTTCAGCTCGGTTTCTATTGAAGAGAGGATATAGCCTTCAGTAATTGTGCTAGAGTGGCTTTCTTCTGTGCTGAACCTGCTCAGTGCTAGCCTGCAGCTTGGAAGGTCTTACAGATGAATTTGCAGTAGAGAATGACACAGGGACAAACTTTATCCCCGTCCACGTGGGTTCTGTCTCCATCCTCACCCCATCCCCGCAGGTTCTGTCTCTGTCCCTGTCATAGAAACATGATGGCAGATAATGGCCATATGACACATCCAGTCTGCCCATCCTCTGTAACCCCTAATTCTTCCTGTTCCTAAGCGATCCAACATGTTTATCCCATGCCTTTTTAAATTCTGGAACAGTCCTGGACTCCACAACCTCCACCGGGAGGCCATTCCATGCCTCCACCACCCATTCTGTGAAATAATACTTCCTTAGGTTACTCCTAAGTCTATTCCCTCTTAACTTTGTCATATGCCCCCTCATTCCAGAGCTCTCCTTCATTTGAAAAAGACTCTCTTCCTATACATAAATGCCCTTGAGATATTTAAATGTTTCTATCATGTCTCCTCTCTCCCTCCTCTCTTCCAGCGTATACATGTTGAGGTTCATAAGCCTGTCCCTATAATTTTTGCATTCAAGACCGCTTACTAATTTCGTAGCCGCCCTCTGGACCGACTCCATCCTGTTTATATCTTTCCATAGGTGCGGTCTCCAGAACTGCACGCAGTACTCCAAATGGGGCCTCACCAGAGACTTATACAACAGCTCTATCACCTCCTTTTTCCTGCTGGTGATGCCTCTCTTTATGCACCCAAGCATCCTTTTAGCTTTGACCGTCGCTTTTTCTACCTGTAGGCCCTGTCTCCGTCCCTGTCCCGTCCAAGCCCCATCCCCGTGGGCTCTGTCCTCATCTGCTGAAGCCTCAAACACTTTTTTATTAAATTATATAAAGGAACAATATGCTGTGCAACTGTTGTTTATAAATCACAAATAGAAAACAATAATAACAGCAACAAGCAATTATAATAGTCCTCCCACCACCACCCTCTACCCTTCCAACCCCAACAATAGCTGACTTCTACTACTCCAAGGAATCCTAATCTACCCTGTTAAAATGTCCAGGGGTACAAAATACAACCCGTTCTATATGTCCTAGCAGGGGAGAAATATGCCCTATGAAGCACTGTTACGATTTTTAAATCTGTGGATGAATAAGTCATCCACAATCTCAGGATTCAGTCTAGCTCTCCCGTCTTCCACAATCCTTCCTGCAATAGAAAATGTATTCTTAGAAGATGTGTTGGTAGCAGGAATGAACAGGATCCCTCATGCAAATTTTGCTAGCTGTGGCCAGCATGTTTGCTTGTTTTTCAAAAAAATCAAAATATCATTATCTGCATCACTCAGATATAAACAACAGTCCAGTTTATTAACAGGCTTCAAAGTTGAAAACGACATGGGAACAGAGTTTGTCCCTTTCCCCACGGGCTCTGTCCCCATCCCTGCCCAGTCCCGAGGGGCTCTGTTCCCACCCCAACCCCACAGGCTTTGTTCCCGTAGACTCTGTCCTTGTCCCCATCCCCGCAGTTACTGCGGGTCCCCATCTCCATGTCATTCTCTGCAGTGTTAGGGTGATATTAAAAAAACACTTAAGTGTTCACATCAGTGGGTTTAAAAAAAATGGCAAGGCTGAGGAATAAATAATCTCTGGCCACATAAGTTAACATAAGAGGGCAGAATGTAAGTGTATTTGGGGGAGGGGAAGGGTCAGGGGCATTCTAGGAGCCAGGCATCAAGTTATATGGAGAGTAGCAAAATTCAACCATAATCCATTTGTCTGAATGCACAAATAGCAGGTATAACTTTACATGGATAGGTAACCATATAAAGTTATTTGTATATATTTAGCTGTCTGACTTTATGGGACTGATAAATGTATATGTCTATGACATAATTCAGAGGCGTATCTGAAATGTGGCGGTAGGGGGGCCAAGGCCAGAGTGAGGGGGCACATTATAGCCCCCCCCCGCCGTTGACGTCGCCCCCTCCCCCCCCGCCGCCGCCGCCGTCATCTACCTTTGCTGGCGGGGGACCCCGATCCCCGCCAGCCGAGCCGAGGTCTTTTAAAGTTCTTTTTCATCCTCCGGAGTCCGTGCTGTTCAAAGCTGCTCCTTTCGGAGTTGCAGTGCACGTACAATGTGCAGCGATGTCAGACTCCGAAAGGAGCAGCTTTGAACAGCACGGACTCCGGAGGATGAAAAAGAACTTTAAAAGACCTCGGCTCGTCTGGCGGGGGTTAAGGGGGTTGGGATCCCCCGCCAGCCGAAGGAATATTTTTAAAGGCAGCGGCAGGAGGAAGCGGACCTCGGCTGGCGGGGGTTGGGGTCCCCTGCCAGCAAAGGTAGGTGACAGCGGCAGGGGGGGTCCAGGGCGAAATCTGCGGGGGCCCAGGCCCCCGTGGCCCCACGCAGATACGCCCCTGCTATGTTTATACAGATAACTTATCCATACAAAGTTACACGTTTGCCATTGGGCTGAATATCTCCCTCTTAGTTTCATTGCCTTTTACTAAAGATGGGTTGTGTTAAGCCACTTCCCCTAAAGGATACTCCCTCACAGTGTCAGAGCCACCTTAATACCCATAGTCCCACTCAAGAGGAAGTGACATGGGAGGGATGAAGCCAGGAGAGCATGATCCAGGAAGCATAAAAGCCTGGGGCACAGCCAGGTTAAAGTGGCCCAGAAGGAAGCAGTGACACTCCGCTGCATATGCCTCCACCATCTATATATGAACTGCAACCACCACAGTAGGGTAGGCCAAGTTTGACTTGGAACCTTGCAAGTACCTTTGACCCGGCTGGTCACAGGCTGGCCTCACTGAACTGCTAACAATTGTACTGGTAAATCTGGGTAGCCAGACTAGAGCCCAGCAGTCTATATTTATTTTATTTTATTTATTTATTGCGATTTATTTACCAGATTCACCTAAGGCAAAGTACAACAGGTAGTTTAACGTAAAACTTATAATTTTGTTAAAAGTTGTAAAATGACCAAATATAAGCATAAATACAATCGATATGGTAAACTTGGAAATAGCTGAATTGAAACCTCGTAATAGGACTAAGATGAAACAGTGTCAGTAATATACACATTTAACAGCACTGCAGAACAATAAAATAACAGAAATATAATAAATGTCAATACAATGCAAACAATATGATAATATAATGGAAAAATATTCAAATAACATAGATACAACATGATGTCAGCACACTAGCAATGGAACACCTAATAAGCACACATTAGAACATTTTGAATAACATAGATATGATGCTAATGCTGTTCCTACAATACGAGACATCTTATTATGTAGCTGAGGGACTAAGTGCAGATGTATAGAGAGAAACAAGATGAGTAGTACAAAGTCAATTGGGATAAACAGATGGGTGGCTAAACTCAAGGCAAGTTCTAAGTACAGTTAAACAAGATATGAGGAACTAGTCTAACTTACAGGGTGTGCAGCAAGCTAGTCTAGAGGCGGAGTGAGTGTATGGTCAGTCACCACATGTATTGGAGACGAGCCAGGCTTTCACTTGCTTTCTAAAGTACAGGTAGTCTCGAGTTAGATGTAACCCCTCTGGAAGTAAGTTCTACAGTGTGAGGGCAACTCCTGAGAATGCTTGCTGGTGGGTATCACATCTTGCAATTTCTTTGGATGAGGGTACAGATAGTGATGCTCCTTGAGAGGGCCATAGAGGTAGAAGCTGCCCAAAATGAGGGGTTTTTCCGTTTCGGCCAAAACCAAAACTGTTACCGAAATTGTCTAAACATGTTCACCTAAAACCAAAACTGCAGCCAGAACTGATTTGCCTGGTTTTGGTTGAAGCCAAAACCGAAACAAAAAACTAAAGATTGGTTGTGTGAATGTGAACCAATGAGGCCCACTGGGGATTGTCAGAGCTAAACCCACAGGAGATTACCCTCTAGTCCCAGGAACTGCAAGCACAATCTGACAATTGGGAGAGCCATTTTAACAAGGACTTCTCAACAAGACTGGCACATTTAAGTTCCCAAGTCAATGCAAATGTAGTTAAATATCCTCTGAGACAGGAGCTTTGTGAGAACGTGTAAAAAAAAATCATGATTGCCAGCTTTTTATGCTTACCTAAACTGTTCACAAGCACTGAGATGCTTCCTGTTTTGTATTTAGTTATAAAACTGATTAAGGACAAGTATGACATAGATTCTTACTAAAATAGGGTAAAGGAGTCCAGACATTGGCCTACACTGTTGACATTACACCAGCCTGGTGCACTATCCAGAATAAAAAAAGCACACAGATATTAATGAATGCAAGGACTATATGCTCTGAAAAATTTCAATCAAGAGCAATACATTTCTTAAATGATTTTCTAATCACCGCCTTGAGTGAATTCCTTCAAAAAGGTGGTAAATAAATCCTAATAAATAAATAAATAAAATAAATAATATATAAACACAATGTAATAGTATTACCCTACTAGCACTATAAGCTGACCAGTACTTGTTCTTGGAAACAATCACTGTAGGTTCGTTTCTCATAGAATCGCTTCTGGATGCTACAAATTTGATTAAAACACTGCATCTTCATCATAACCAATAGATCCTGGAAATTCTTTAGACTTGCCCAAATGTATCCAAGCTAGAATATATATAATAATTTAAGTAATGAAAGACCACATATTGCCTCCAAGCAAAACAACCTCAGCTAATGAATGCTGAAACTAAAAGCCACAGTGCTTTACAATGAATGACTTTGTGCCGCATTTGGAGTGACAGCTGATGTCATATCTCCACAGAGAGGCTAATTCCTAAGTAGCATATCATTCCAAATTTGTGTATTATAATTGTGGTATCTTGTTGTAATTGCTTGAGTGCTAATTTTGGGGGGTTTGTTAAGTCGTTGAAAGAGTATTTTCGACGTCGTTCCATTTTCACATCTTGTAAAACCAATTTCTGAAAAGTTTACACCACTGCATCCGGAGGACCCGGTGGCATCCATGTAGACGGTATATGATATTTGCTAGAGAATGAAGGAGTGTAATCTATGGAGTGCATTTCCTGTGTGTCATCTCCAAAATGCACTCTTAATTTTAGCTTCCTGAAAAATCTATACAAAAATTGACAGAGAACTCATCTCCGGAACCTGTAAGCCACATTGAGCCCACTGCTATGCGGGAAAATGTGGGATACAAATGTAATAAATAACTAAATCATAGTTGAAAAATGGGACAAATGATAGCCCAAGCTGAAGGACTTCAATCTGAAACGAGCGCTCAAGCAATTACAAGATATCACCATTATAATACACAAAGCAGACACAGAGGATGGTATGGTGATTCAGGACAAAACTAAATATATGGAGGAAGCATTCCAACAATTGGGAGATTATAATTTCTACACTGTTCTGGATCAGGACCCCAACACACAATACCAAAGGGATATTAAACATATTTTACAATCAGCGAATACAGTGGGGATCATTTCTACTAGGGAATTTCAATATCTGTATATGGCACACCCCAAAATACCCCAAATCCATTTTGTACCGAAGATTCATAAAACATTGCTTGACCCCCCTGGTAGACCGATAGTGGCCAGTAACGGAGCTCTAAATGAACCACTATCACAGTACCTGGATTTCCATTTACAACCATTGGTACTTGCCATTCCTTCATATATCAGGGATTTGACGCACTTAATCACACTTCTACAGGATCTACCAACGATTGAGGGTTCCATCAATCTGGCTACTATGGATGTGCGTTCCCTGTACACCATGATACCCCAACAGGAAGCGCTATAATTGATTGACATGCAGTTACAACTGACGGATAACTCAAGTGAGAAGGTCTTGTTGCCGAATCAAATGGCACAGAAGGTGATCCTCATGAATTACTTCCAATTTGAAGACCGGTACTATCTTCAGACATTTGGGGTGGCCATGGGGGCCACGGTAGCTCCGACCGTGGCCGGCCTGTTCATGACCTAATTTGAACGTTTATTTGTATATCCATCCGTATTCAACACCCACATACTTCTTTGGAAGAGATTCATTGATGATGTGCTTCTTATCTGGATGGGTGAGATAGCAGTTTTACAGCAGTTTTTTGAATATCTCAATTCTTGTGACCCGAACATCTCCTTTGACACCAATATAGCATATGACCAAATTAATTTCTTTGGCATTCGAATTGAAATACATCAAGGGATATTTCAGACCCAGATTCACCGTAAACCTACTGATACCAACACCATTTTACACTATAGCAGTTTTCATGCCAGGACACAGAAGGATGGTATTCCTATGGGCCAGTTTCTCAGATTAAAGAGACTAGCCAGCTCATTTTCGAAAGTGATCGCCAGCCATCTTCTGACACAAATCGGGAGATGGCCGGCGATCTCCTGAACCCGGCCAAATCTGTACAATCGAAAGCCGATTTTGGCCGGGTTCAACTGCTTTCCATCTGCTTGTCAGGCTTACCGGTCTATAATTTCCTGGATCTCCTCTGGAACTTTTTTTGTAAAAATCGGAATTACATTGGCCACCCCTCAATCTTCTGGTACCATGCTTGATTTTAAAGATAAATTACATATTACTAACAATAATTCTGCAAGTTCATTTTTCAATTCTATCAGCACTCTGGGATGAATACCATCCGGTCCAGGAGATTTGTGTCACAACTATCAGGATTAGTGAGTCCTTGGACCAAAGCCGGAGCTTTGGCAGACAAATCACCTGGGCTGGCACAGGCAGGAATCAGAACAGACTGGACTAAGATAAACTAACAGACTCAACACAGGCAGGACAAAAGTAACTAAACACAATGAACTAAACAAGGACTGGATCCAGACGAGGCAAGGAAAATAAGGCAAAGGGGCCAGAACTGGAACCCAGAGAGGACAAGGCAAAACTCGGAACTGGATTAAAACTGGGACCCAGAAATGCAAGACAAGGCAACACACGGAAGTAGATTAAAACTGGGTCCAGAAAAGAGCAAGACAAGGACAAGGCAAGAACTGGATCTGGACAGGACTAGACCGAAAGACAAGACAAAGCACAACTAGATAGGCAAGACAGGGCAGGAGCTAGGCAACAGAATAACAGATGCAAGACAATACACAAGGCAGGAACAGGATTCAGGCTTCTCAAACAGGATTCAGGGTTCTCAAACAAGCTTGGCTGGAACAGGATTCAGGATTCTTGCACAGGATTCAGGATTCTCGAACAGGCTTGGCTAGAACAGGATTCAGGACTCTCAAACAGGCTTGGCTGGAACAGGATTCAGGATTCTCAAACAGGATTCAGGATTCTCAAACAAGCTTGGCTGGAACAGGATTCAGGATTCTCAAACAGGATTCAGGATTCTCAAACAAGCTTGGCTGGAACAGGATTCAGGATTCTCAAACAGGCTTGGCTGGAACAGGATTCAGGATTCTCAAACAGGATTCAGGATTCTCAAACAAGCTTGGCTGGAACAGGATTCAGGATTCTCAAACAGGATTCAGGATTCTCAAACAGGCTTGGCTGGAACAGGATTCAGGATTCTCAAACAGGATTCTGGAATGGGCTTGGCTTGGCTGGAACCGGATTCTGGAACAGGCTTGGCTTGGCTGGAACTGGAGTATGAAAGGGACTTGGCTTCACTGGAACAGGAGTCTGAAAGGGCCTTGGCTTAGCAGGGAACTGGGACAGAACTAGCTCAAACATAGAGCAGGAGCAGAACCTGGCTCAAACACACACAGAACAGAAATTGGCAGAAACAGAGCTCAAGAGCCAGGAAGCAAACATGGCAGGCCAAGGATTAAGTAGACTAAGGGAAGACACACAAACAAACAAGCAATGAGCTTACCAGCTCCACAGCTGGAAGGGAAAGGCCAGCAGATTGAGAGGCAGCAGACACAGCTGCATAGCAGTGAGATAATTAGGGACAATGCTGGCTTCTACAAACCCTCAGAATTAACAGACAAGAACTACACACACAGGAAACAGAACAGGGAAAACAGGAACAGAGCTTGGCTAAACAGAGATTGGCTTAAACACGGAGCTTAACTATAGCAAGAGCCAAAAGCAGGGCTAGGCTAAAAGCAGAAGCCAAGGGAAGTCAAACAGATACAGACACCAAAGGCAGGGGGTGGCTCTACAGCCAGGCTTTCAGGAAATAAGATTCAAAAGCAAACTCACAGAAACAAAGGAAAGCATTGAAACACAAGACTCAGAGAAACACAGCACAGACCTTCAGGAGCAAGCCTCTCAGGAACCAAGCCAAGCAGGGAAATGCTCTAAACAGGTAACACAAGATTAAGAGACCTCTTGCAAAGGCCACGTAGGAAAGCTCCCTGGGTCCTTATAAAGGAGTAGGCTGATGATGTCACAAGTAGGAAATGAAGCAGGGAGACCAAAGCGAGGTTTGGCTAACAGGAAGAACAACAACAGGAAATGAAGCAGAAGTAGGGAGACCAAAGCGAGGCTTGGCTTACAGGAAGAACAACAACAGGGAAAAAGGCAGACTGGAGAGGTCACAGAGTTAGATACAGAGAAACAGTAGGTCTGAACATAAGGGCACGGCCACAACCGTGACAATTTGCTACTCTTCAATTTGTCAAATTGAGCCATTACATCCTCCAGGTTTATAGAGATTTCATTCAGTTGTCTCTGACTCGCCAGCTTTGAATACCATGTCTGGCACCGGTATCTCTCCCAAATGTTCCTTGGTGAAGACCGAAGCAAAGAATTCATTTAATCTCTCCGCTATGGCTTTGTCTTCCCTAATTGCCCCATTTTACCCCTCGGTCATCTATCGGTCCAACCAATTCTTTTGCCAGCTTTTTGCTTTTAATATACCTAAAACATTTTTTACTATGTGTTTTTGCCTCCAATGCAATCTTTTTTTCAAAGTCCCTGTTTGCCTTACTTATCAGTGCTTTGCCTTTGTCTTACCATTCCTTATGCTGTTTCTTATTATTTTCAGTTGGTTCTTTCTTCCATTTTCTGAAGGATTTTCTTTTAGCTCTAATAGCTTCCTTCACTTCACTTTTTAACCATGCCAGCTGTCATTTGGTCTTCCTTCCTCCTTTTTTAATACATGGAATATATTTGGCCTGGGCTTCAAGGATGAAATTTTTGAACAGCATCCACAACTGATGTAAATGTTTGTCCTTTGCAGCTGCTCCTCTTTGTTTTTTTTCACTGTTCTTCTCATTTTATCAGTCTCCTTTTTGAAAGTTAAACACTAACGTATTGGATTTCCTGGGTGTACTTACTCCAAAGCTGATATCAAATCTGATCATATTATGATCACTGTTATCAAGCGACCCCAGCACCATTACCTCCTGCACCAGATCATGATCTTCACTAAGGACTAGGTCTAGAAGTTTTCCTTCTCTTGTTCACTCCTGTACCAGATGCTCCATAAAGCAGTCCTTGATTTCGTCAAGGAATTTTACCTCCCTAGCATGCCCTGATGTTACATTTACCCAGTCAATATCAGGGTACTTGAAATCACCCATTATTATTGTGTTGCCCAGTTTGTTAGCCTCCCTAATTTCTGTTAGCACTTAACGCAGTACAGTAAAACATATCCTAAACTCTAAAGCAGACTAACACAGCTACACCACTGCTTTACCCTAAGTTACAAATAAAATTATTATTTTTTTAAATCTTCATTGTCTGATCATTTAGGGGTCCTTTTACTAAACGGTGGTAAGCACTACCGCATGCTTCCTGCACGCCAAAATGCGCTAATGCAGAGTGTGCTCAAGCACCCTGTGGTAGTTCAAGCATCAGTGCATGCTTCCTTGGCAGTAGGTCATGTTTGGTAGGTAGAAGGTAGGTGTGCCTAGTGCTAATCAGTTAGCGCAGCTACATAGCCGCACACCAACCGATTAGTGCATGGTTAGCACGTGAGCCCTTTCCGCCTACTACATAGGTGTCAGTATGGACTCATGCTAATGACCATGAGCTAATTTGGAAATTTATACCTTCCCATTAATAGAAAAAAAAAAGGAAATGCGGCCATTTTACAGCTGCACTAAAAGTGGCCTCAGCGGGCAGGGAAACCTATGTGCTAATCATAGTGCATGGCCCTTTTAGTGCAGCTTAGTAAAAGGGCCCTTAATTTTTCTAATTGTGTTGGTCCCAGACTCTGGTACCTACTTTCCTCTGTCTTCTTTTTTTATCTCTTTCCAAGGTATCCTGTTCATTTGCCATTTTTCTCTCCTCCTTCACTACATCCATTTTTGACATTGATTTTTTTCTTTCAGCTTTCTTTCATGTATTTTTCTGCCTTTCTATTCATTCATTCTTGCTATCCAGTCTTTAATCTCCCTCTCTTTATTGCATCTACGTACAGCTTTCCATCTCTTTCCTCATTCTGGGCCTCCCATTTCCCTTCCTTTTATTCCCCAGTTTTCACAAACTCTTCCCTACTACTACTTAACATTTCTAAAGCGCTACTAAGGTTACGCAGCGCTGTACAATTTAACATGGAAGGACAGTCCCTGCTCAAGGAGCTTACAATCTAAAGACAATCTAAACAATCTAAAGACAAGTGTAGAGTCCATCTGATAGGGCATACTATATTTCACGCATAGGCGTAGACTGGGGGGGGCGAGGGGGGCAATGCCCCCCCAAACGACGCGAGGCGCCGCCGCACCATTAGTTTAAAAAAAAAAAAAAAACCACATGCAGGCACGCGCTCCTCTCGGTCCGCTTGGCTTCCCTTCCCTCTCTATCTGCGTCCCGCCTTCCTCTGACGTCATTTCCTTTCGGCGGGACGCAGACAGAGAGGGCAGGGAAGCCAAGCGGACGGAGAGGAGCGTCTCCGTCTACTCCTCTCTCTTCCTCCCTCCCTCCGGCGCAGGCAGCAGTCTTTTCCAGCGTTCCTGGCAGCGGTAGCGTTGTACACGCTGCCTTTGGCTCTGCCCCGAAGCCTTCTCTTCAAGTTCCTGTTCCCGCATAGGTGGGAACAGGAACTTGAAGAGAAGGCTTCCGGGGCAGACCAAAGGCAGCGTGTACAACGCTACCGCTGCCAGGAACGCTGGAAAAGACTGCTGCCTGCGCCGGAGGGAGGGAGGGAGGAAGAGAGGGGGTAAACGGAGTCACCATCTTGGACCTCGCGGGGGGGGGGGGGGAGCAGAGGAAAGGAGCAGGAGATGAATGGGACTGGGAGGGGTGGGAAGCAGAGGGAAGGAGCAGGAGATGAATGGGACTGGGAGGGGTGGGAAGCAGAGGGAAGGAGCAAGAAATGAATGGGACTGGGAGGGATGGGACTGGGAGGGGTGGGAAGCAGAGGGAAGGAGCAAGAGATGGATGGGACTGGGAGGGGTGGGAAGCAGAGGGAAGGAGCAAGAAATGAATGGGACTGGGAGGGGTGGGAAGCAGAGCAAAGGAGCAGGAGATGAATGGGACTGGGAGGGGTGGGAAGCAGAGGGAAGGAGCAAGAAATGAATGGGACTGGGAGGGATGGGACTGGGAGGGGTGGGAAGCAGAGGGAAGGAGCAAGAGATGGATGGGACTGGGAGGGGTGGGAAGCAGAGGGAAGGAGCAAGAAATGAATGGGACTGGGAGGGGGGGGGAAGCAGAGCAAAGGAGCAGGAGATGAATGGGACTGGGAGGGGTGGGAAGCAGAGGGAAGGAGCAAGAAATGAATGGGACTGGGAGGGATGGGACTGGTAGGGGTGGGAAGCAGAGGGAAGGAGCAAGAGATGGATGGGACTGGGAGGGGTGGGAAGCAGAGGGAAGGAGCAAGAAATGAATGGGACTGGGAGGGGTGGGAAGCAGAGGGAAGGAGCAGGAAATGAATGGGACTGGGAGGGGTGGGAAGCAGAGGAAAGGAGCAGGAGATGAATGGGACTGGGAGGGGTGGGAAGCAGAGGGAAGGAGCAGGAGATGAATGGGACTGGGAGGGGTGGGAAGCAGAGCAAAGGAGCAGGAGATGAATGGGACTGGGAGGGGTGGGAAGCAGAGGGAAGGAGCAAGAAATGAATGGGACTGGGAGGGATGGGACTGGGAGGGGTGGGAAGCAGAGGGAAGGAGCAAGAGATGGATGGGACTGGGAGGGGTAGGAAGCAGAGGGAAGGAGCAAGAAATGAATGGGACTGGGAGGGGTGGGAAGCAGAGGGAAGGAGCAGGAAATGAATGGGACTGGGAGGGGTGGGAAGCAGAGGAAAGGAGCAGGAGATGAATGGGACTGGGAGGGGTGGGAAGCAGAGGGAAGGAGCAGGAGATGAATGGGACTGGGAGGGGTGGGAAGCAGAGCAAAGGAGCAGGAGATGAATGGGACTGGGAGGGGTGGGAAGCAGAGGGAAGGAGCAAGAAATGAATGGGACTGGGAGGGATGGGACTGGGAGGGGTGGGAAGCAGAGGGAAGGAGCAAGAGATGGATGGGACTGGGAGGGGTAGGAAGCAGAGGGAAGGAGCAAGAAATGAATGGGACTGGGAGGGGTGGGAAGCAGAGGGAAGGAGCAGGAAATGAATGGGACTGGGAGGGGTGGGAAGCAGAGGGAAGGAGCAGGAGATGAATGGGACTGGGAGGGGTGGGAAGCAGAGGAAAGGAGCAGGAGATGAATGGGACTGGGAGGGGTGGGAAGCAGAGGGAAGGAGCAGGAGATGAATGGGACTGGGAGGGGTGGGAAGCAGAGGGAAGGAGCAAGAGATGGATGGGACTGCGAGGGGTGGGGAGCAGAGGGATGGACCAGGAGATGGATGGGATTGGGAGAGGTCAGGCACAGCAGAGGGAAGGAGCAGAAGATGGATGGGACGGAGGGATGGTGAGCAGAGGGAAGGAACAGAAGATGGATGGAACTGGGAGGGTTGGGGAGCAGAGGGAAGGAGCAAGAGATGGATGGGACTGGGAGGGTGGGGAGCAGAGGGAAGCCTACTGGAAAGAAGACACTGCATAAAACAGAAGACACTGGGATCAAAGCGAATAGAAAAACTAAATGATCAGACAACAAAGGTAAATAAAAGTATTTTATTCATAATTTATTAATTGAAATGTGTCAGCTTTTTGAAATGTGCATCTGTGATATTTTGCCTGTAAATTTCATTTCCTTCCTCCATATTAGCATATTCATTTGCATATTTATATATGCAAATGATATGCTAATATGCTCCGCCCATTCTTTGCCCCCCCAAATGAAACAGTCAAACTACGCCTATGATTTCACGAAAGGTTAGGTGCCAAAAGCAGCACTGAAGAGGTGAGTTTTAAGCAGAGATTTGAAGATGGGTAGGGAGGGGGCTTGGCGTAGGGGTTGAGAAAGATTGTTCCAAGCATAGGGTGAGGCAAGGCAGAATGAGTGGAGCCTGGAGTTGGCAGTGGTGGAGAAGGGAACTGAAAGGAGGGATTTGTCCTGTGAACGGAGGTTACGGGCGGGAACATAGGGGGAGATGAGGGTAGAGAGGTAGTGAGGAGCCGCAGACCGGGTGCATTTGTAGGTAAGGAGGAGAATCTTGAATTGTATGCGGTATCTGATCGGAAGCCAGTGAAGTGACTTGAGGAGAGGGGTGATATGTGTATATCGGTTCTGGCAGAATATAAGACATGCGGCAGCATTCTGAACGGATTGAAGGGGGGATAGATGGCTAAGTGGGAGGCCGGTGAGGAGTAAGTTGCAGTAGTCAAGGCGAGAGGTAATGAGAGTGTGGACGAGAGTTCGTGTGGTGTGCTCAGATAGGAAAGGGTGAATTTTGCTGATGTTGAAGAGGAAGAAGCGACAGGTCTTGGCAGTCTGTTGGATATGCGCAGAGAAGGAGAGGGAGGAATCGAAGATGACTCCGAGGTTGCGGGCAGATGGCACGGGGTGGATGAGGGTGTTATCAACTGAGATAGAGAGTGGAGGAAGAGGAGAGGTGGGTTTAGGTGGAAAGAGTGGGTTTAGGTGGAAAGACAAGGAGCTCGGTTTTGGACATGTTCAGCTTCAGGTGGCGGTTGGACATCCAGGCAGCAATGTCGGATAAGCAGGCCGATACCTTGGCCTGGGTCTCCGCGGTAATGTCTGGTGTGGAGAGATATAGCTGGGTGTCATCAGCATAAAGATGATACTGAAAGCCATGAGATGAGATCAGTGAGCCTAGGGAAGAGGTGTAGATTGAGAAGAGAAGGGGTCTAAGGACAGATCCCTGGGGAACTCCAACAGATAGTGGGATGGGAGTGGAGGAAGATCCATGAGAGTGTACTCTGAAGGTGCGGTGGGAGAGATAAGAGGAGAACCAGGAAAGGACAGAGCCTTGGAACCCAAAAGAGGACAGTGTGGCAAGAAGTAAATCATGATTGACAGTGTCAAACGCAGCGTATAGATCAAGGAGGATGAGGATGGAATAGTGGCCTCTGGATTTGGCGAGGAGCAGGTCGTTGCAGACTTTAGAGAGTGCTGTTTCTGTCGAGTGTAGAGGGTGAAAACCAGATTGAAGTGGATCTAGGATGGCATAAGAGGAGAGAAAATCAAGGCAGCGACAGTGAACGGTGCGCTCAAGTATTTTGGAGAGGAAGGGGAGGAGAGAGATGGGGCGGTAGTTGGAGGGGCAGGTAGGGTCAAGTGATGGTTTTTTTAGGAGAGGTGTGACTACGGCATGCTTGAAGGTGTCAGGGACAGTTGCAGTGGAGAGGGAAAGGTTAAGGATGCGACAGATGGAGGGGGTAACAGTATGGGAGATGGTGTTAAGTAGGTTGGTGGGGATGGGATTGGAGGAACAGGTGGTGCATTTCGAGGAGGAAAGAAGGCGGGAGGTTTCATCCTCGGTGATCTCAGGAAAGGACGAGAATGAGGCCATGGTTGGTTGGTTATTGGATAGGGCTACAGGCTGAAGAGGAGGTGGTAACTTGGTAGTGAACTCAAGGTTGATCTTTTGTACCTTGTCACGGAAGTAGTCAGCCAGTGATTGAGGAGAGAGTGAAGGGGGAGTGGGAGCGGGGGGCACTTTCAGGAGGGAGTTAAGGGTGGTGAAGAGACGACGAGGGTTGGAGCTGAGAGAGTTGGTCAATTGGGTGTAATAGTCCTGTTTTGCAAGGAATAGGGAGGAATGGAAGGAGGATAGCATGAATTTGTAGTGAAGGAAGTCTGAATGGGTACGAGATTTCCTCCAGAGGCGTTCAGCGGATCGGGTGCAGGAGCGAAGGTAACGGATACAAGGGGTCAGCCAGGGCTGGGGATTAGTACGCTTTGTGGGTCGGGAGGTGGATGGAGCGAGGGTGTCCAAAGCAGAGGAGAGAATGGCACTGTAAGCAGAGACCGCTTTGTCTACAGTCTCGGAGGACATGATGGAGGGGAGGTGATTAGAGATACTAGAGGATAAAGTGGGGGGGTCAATATCCTGAAGATTCCTGGAGGTGGTGGTTAACGTTGGACGGGGCAGAGGAGGGGGGTGAAGAAGTGTGAATGTGATCAGGTGATGATCGGAGAGAGGGAGAGCAGAAGCGTGGAAGTTGGAGGGTGAGGCCGGAGGAGGAGAGGACTAGGTCAAGACAATGGCCGTCACGGTGAGTGGGGGTGGTGGAGCACAGCTGGAGGTTGAAGGAGGATGTTAGGGTGAGGAACTTAGAAGCGTTAGGGTCGGATGGGTCATCAACATGTATGTTAAAGTCTCAGAGAATGAGGGACGGAGATGAGGGTTCAAGAAAGACGGACAGCCAGGCATCAAAGTCGATGAGGAAGGAAGAGACAGATTTATCAGGGGGGTGGTAGATGACTGCGACTCTCAGTGGCAGCAGGTAGAATAGCCGGATGGAGTGGGCTTCAAAGGATGAGAAGCAGTGAGACTGCGGTAGGGGGAGGGGTTGGAAACTACAGGAGTGCGAGAGTAGTAGCCCAACGCCTCCACCGCGGCCAGCTGGGCGGGGAGTGTGGGAGAAGAGATAACCTCCATGGCAGAGGGCCGTGACTGAGGTCGAGTCTTCCGTGGAGATCCAGGTTTCGGTTAGGGCGAGCAGTTGAAGGGAGCGAGAGATGAAGAGATCGTGGGTGAAGGGCAATTTGTTACAGACTGAGTGGGCATTCCACAAGGCGCATGAGAAGGGGAGGGAAGAGGGGGGGAGGAGGGGAATAGAGACGAAATTGGAGACATCTCAGAATCATTTGCATGGATAGGACGGGGACAGGTGAGGGGGCCTGGATTAGGGTTAACTGAGGTGTGGCAGGTGACTATGTAGTGACTGAGGTGATAAGCAGTTACCAGGTGTTAACAGGCGACTATGTAGTGACTGAGGTGACTGAGGTGATAAGCAGATAGATAGAGCTGGAAAGCTGGGTTTTGGACTGGCGAGTAGGTAAGTCAATGACTGGCAAGCTAGCAGGCAGGTAGGTAAGTCAATGGCTGAGAGGCTCGCAAGCAGGCAGGCTACTTGATGTGTTAACAGGCAGGCGGGTAGCAGCTGGAACAGGCGGTCAGGAACAAGCTGGGGTAGATGGACAGGAGCAAGCTGGAACAGGCCGGAACAAGTTGGAACAAGTCCTAGCAAGCTGGAACAAGCCGGAACAAGCAGGAGCAAGCTGGAGCAAGCAGGAACAGATGGACTGTGTCAGGATGAGCAGACGGACAGGAACAGATGGACTGTGACGAGCAGGACCAGAAGACGACAGTGTAACAGGATACGCTGAGATGGATGGATTGGAACACGCTGGAACAGACGGACTGGCACAAGCGGGTCATGCAGGAACGGATGGAACAAGCTGGGTAGGCTGGGATGGACGGACTGGAACAAGCTGGGGCAGGCTGGAACAAGCTGGAACAACAAGTTGGAACATGCTGGGGAAGGATGGAGCAGATGAACTGGAACAAGTTGGAATAGACGGACTGGAGCAGGCTGAAACACACTGGAGCCGGTGGACTGGAACAAGCAGGGGGTAAGCTGGATCGGCGGACTGGAGCAAGCCGGGAACAGGAGGACTGGAACACAATGGAGCACGCTGGAGCAGATGGATTGGAGAGTCTGGATCAGGCGGGCTGGAACAAGCTGGGGGGTAGGCTGGATCGGCGGACTGGAACAGGCTGGGATCAGGAGGACTGAAACGAGCTGGGAGATGCTGGAGCAGATGGATTGGAGCAAGCAGGGAGAAGTTGGATCAGGCGGACTGGAACGGGGACTGGAACACACTGGAGCACACTGGAACACACTGGAGTCGATGGACTGGAACACGCAGGGGGAAAGCTGGATCTGCGGACTGGACAGCAGCGGGAAGGCTGGATCTGCGGACTGGAACAAGGTGGGATCAGATGGATAGGAGGACTGGAACAAACTGGAACACGCTGGAGCAGATGAACTGGAAACAGCAGGGGGAAAGCTGGAGCCGGTGGACTGGAGCAAGCAAGCAGGGAGAAGCTGGGGAGGGTGGACTGGGGCAGGCTGGAGCTGCTGGGCAGCTCTCCCACTCCCCTCCATCTCTATCATCTTCTCTCTCTTTCTCTCTGTCCCTTTTCCACCCAGCATCACTTCTCTGTCTTCTTACTCCCCCATGCCTAGTATTTCTCATCACCCTATCCCCCATCAACCCTCCTCTGCTACCTCTTGTGTCCACCTGCACTCCAAGCCACTATATCACCTTTCCCCTATCCATAGGCGCCCCGTATAAGAGGCTTGGGGAGGCTAAGCCTCCCCAGCCCGCCACTGCCACTGCCCCGCCGCCGGCCGGCCGTCTGCCCGCCGTACCTTTAAATATTATATTTTTGCTGGAGTCGCGGGCAGCACTGGCATTGAAGACATCAGCAGGCTCATCGCGCTTCCAGCAGCCTTCCCTCGCAAGTCGGATGATGGCTCTGGCTCCGCCCTCGTAGAAACAGGAAATACATCAGAAGAGGGCGGAGCCATCATCCGACTTGCGAGGGAAGGCTGCTGGAAGCGCGATGAGCCTGCTGATGTCTTCAATGCCGGCGCTGCCCGCGACTCCAGCAAAAATATAATATTTAAAGGTACGGCGGGGGGTGGGGGCCAGGAAGGAAACGAGGGCAGACGGGAGAGGAGAGGAGGGTTGCTGCACATGGTGGATGAAGGGGAGAGGAGAGGGCAGGGGAGAGGAGGGTTGCTGGACATGGGTGGATGGAGGGAAGGGGAGAGGAGGGTTGCTGCACATGGTGGAAGAAGGGGAGAGGAGAGGGCAGGGGAGAGGAGGGTTGCTGGACATGGGTGGATGGAGGGAAGGGGAGAGGAGGGTTGCTGCACATGGTGGAAGAAGGGGAGAGGAGAGGGCAGGGGAGAGGAGGGTTGCTGGACATGGGTGGATGGAGGGGAGGGGAGAGGAGGGTTGCTGCACATGGTGGATGAAGAAGGAGAGGAGAGGGCAGGGGAGAGGAGAGTTGCTGGACATGGGTGGATGGAGGGGAGGGTGGCGTGAGGAAGGAGATGAGATGATGGAAAAGGAAGAGAGTAGAAAAACTGCACATGGATGAAGAAAATAGGCAAAAGCTGGATCCACTGGACAGTCAAGTTTGCGGAGGACCCAGCTTTTACTTAGGGATGTAGGACAAGAAATGAAGAAGAAAGGCGGAAAGTAAACAAATAAATGGAAAGGAAGCCCTGGAAACGGAGTTAAGAGAACAGATAGCAGCAGAATCGGATACTGGGCCAGCACAATCAGAAAAACAAAGTCACCGGACAACAAAGGTAAAAAAGATCATTTTATTTTCATTATAGTGTTTGGAATATGTCCACTTTGAGAATTAGGTGTTCAACATTAAAAGTTTATTTACTTATTTATGACATTTTATCCCACATTAAACATGAATTAGGATGTTTTGTGGCTCTACATGAGAATTGTGATATTATGATCCCTTGTTTCAATATTGTTGACGGTCTGCATTTTCCGTATGGGTGGTATATTGGTGTATTAGGTTCTGCCCAGTGTAATATTTATGGTACAGTAAGGTTCAGAGTGTGTTTTTGCACAAAGTTGTGCATAGTGTTTTGCAGTTGAGCGATTGTGGTTAGTATATGCTTTGAGCAACCACTTTATTCTTTGACATATGATACATAACTAATATCTAAATTTTTTTTTTTTTAATTCTCTTTATTTATAGGCAGATTAATTTTACAAGTTTGAAAAACATATTTAACAGTTAGTCTCGTCTCAGAATAAACAAACAGGTATGTTATTATGTTTTCTCCCTCTCCCACCCTCCCTCCTCCCTTCCCCCCTCTCCCCCCAAACAGTTGCCTATTTCTGCTATTGCATATCTATCTCTTTGCGTTCAGTCCAATTTATAAATTCAAGATCTTGCTTCATGCTGATGGGGTCAATGTGTCCCAAAAAGGTGCCCAAGTGGCACAAAATATATCTCCTTTTTTTGAGGCTAAGTCTGATATTCCTGAACGTTCCAAGGTACAAAATTGAATCATTGACGAGCGCCAATGCGCAATCGTGGGGCCAGCCGGATCCAACCACAGCTGCAATATCACCTTCCTTGCCATCAAAATAGCTTTTTTTAGGAAGATTTTCATGCCTCGTGGTATAGGGCTCTGAATGTGGAAGATGTCAAACAATTGATCCGGTGATGGTCGCCAAACAGTTTTCCAAAAGGTAGAAACATGACTGGTGAGTGCTATCCAAAATTGTTTGATTCTCCTGCAGGTCCAAAACATATGGCCCAAATGGGCTTGCTCCTCTGAACATCTTGGGCATTTGCTATTTTCTCGCAGAGTAGCCCGATAGGCTCTGTGGGGTGAGATATGTAATCGTAGTACAAACTTATAATGTAACTCCCACCAACTGGCATTGTCTGTTAAATGGTAAACTGACATTAGACATGATTCTACTTGGTCCGGTCTCATATTTAAGACTAACTCTTGGCTCCATTTCTGTGCTTCTTTCGAGAAATCATATTTTCCAATTCTATCTCTCAACATGCCATGAAAGTATTTTAGTGGGGTGCGGAGTTGGGCCTCTAAATCCAACATATCCTTCAGTCTCTCCCACACTTCTGAGGTGAGCATCCTACTATCCAAGGACTGTACATAATGGCGTATTTGTTAGTATGCAAATATGTCGCCCTCAGCCAGACCAAATTCCTCACATAAACTTTGGAATGGTTTAATAGTCCCCTGCTCCGTTATCACATGAAAGAGATATCGTATCCCTTTAGTGGCCCACACTTGAAATACTCTCGACGTATCTCCCGCAGGGAAATCACGATTTCCTTGGATTGGCAGTAATGGGGACATCTCAGGGTTTATAGCACACATTCTACACATCAGCCTCCACGCTCTACGCAGAGGCCGAAAAATTAAATTTAAGTGTCTCGAGAGGTTTGTTCCCTTTGCCGGGGAGTGGAGCCAATGGGCAAAATGCTGTGGCTTTAGAAGGGATATTTCTGATCTGGTACAGGTGAAAAATTGAGTTGTTCTGAACCAGTCGGAGAGGTGACGAGCACTACTAGCTACTGAGAAAAGGCGTAAGTTCAACAACCCCAGTCCCCCCTTGACACGTGGTAACATGGCTCTCGAGAGTGAGATACGTGCTCTTTTCCCTTGCCAAAGAAATTTAGTTAACTGCCTGCCCAACCATCTCTCATCTCTGTAACTCAACATGAGCGGCAGTGTTGAAACATATAAATCCATTTTGGAAATAAAATCATATTGTACAGCGCCACTCATCCCAACAGTGAAATGGGTAATCCCTGCCAGCCCCGCATTACCTCTTCTATTTTGGTTTTTTGGGCCTCTATATTTATCTGGTATAGTTGTGATAAATCCGCCGGAATATATATCCCTAGATATTTAACTACTGTAGATTCCCACTTTAACGGGAAGGGGCCAACCCAGTTATCTTTTATTTCAGACTGAATTGGTAAGACCACTGACTTTTGATAATTTAGGGAAAATCCTGAGTAAAAGGTAAATTCATCTAATGTTGACAGTAATCGTGGTATAGAACTATCTGGTCGAGTGAGCGTGAGAAAAATATCATCCGCAAACGCTAGTATCTTCACTGGTTGTTCCGGCAACTCAACCCCTGAAATATCCAAATCTTGTTGTATGGTTTGCAATAAGGGCTCTAGATAAAGCAAGAACAATAATGGGGACAGTGGACAACCCTGCCTCGTTCCCTGGGAGACCTCAAACGAATTTGATTTATATCCATTTACCAAAATACTAGCAGTCGGATTGTAATATAGGGATTGGATAGCCTGTAAAAACAAACCTCCTATACCTATATGTGTAAGGACCTGAAATAAATAATCCCATTGAACCTTATCAAATGCTTTCTCCGCATCTAAACTAACCAATGCTAATTGTTGTTTGTTTGATTGACAATGAGCTATAGATAAAAGTACTTTCCTCACATTTAGGACAGAATGACGTCCTCGTATAAATCCTACCTGATGTTCTCCCACTATCCGAGGTATGTGAATAGCTAGTCGGTCAGCTAAAATCCTGGCCAAAATTTTCAAGTCAACATTTAATAAGGATATGGGCCTATAGGATTCAACCCTATCATGAGGTTTACCCGGTTTTGGTACTAAGGTAATCAGCGCTTCATTTTCCCGAGAAGAGAAAAAACCCCTATCCACCACTGCATCATAGTAATCTAGTAATGGACCACACAATTGCAACTCCAACATTTTGTAATATTCATGAGAGAAGCTGTCCAAACCTGGAGAGGATCCTCCTGGCAGGGATTTAATTACTTTTTGAATTTCCACGGCCTGGATAGGCTGTGATAATTGGAGCTGGGCTGCTGGAGATAGCAACGGTAAACCTGCATCTTCCAGATAATCAGTTAAAACCGGGCCTTGCTCATTTTGTGGCCTTGTGTATACCTTTTTGAAATACGAATGGAAAATATGGACTATTTCTGTTGGAGTAGAGGCAGGGTGTCCACCTTCTGTGCATATCATAGGAATAAATTTCTGCTGGGCTTCAGAGCGAGCCAGGTGTGCTAGTAATTTCCCGGACTTATTTCCAAAACGTTGGTAGTTATGTTTCCTAGTGATTAGTCTGGATTTAGTTTTTTTGTGGATATACGAATTTAGTGCCGCTAAAGAAGTATTCATCTGCTCTCTATTTAAGGGTGTTGGTTTTGCTATGAATGTCTGTTTTGCTTTTCGGTAATCCTTTTCTAAATTAATAATAGCAGTCGCTAAACGTTTAGTTCTAGCACTCATAAATGCTATCACTTCACCTCGCATCACTGCCTTGGAAGCTTCCCAAAAGAGTGTTGGAGATGAACAGGAGCTTAAATTTGTTTCCTCATAGTTCTTCCAACTCAATTGTAAGTGCTCTAGAAATTTTTTATCTTGTTTTAAATAAGAGGGGAATCTCCATATATAAGACTCCCTAGTTCTCTCCTCCATTGTCAAATCTATCCATATTGGAGCATGATCTGAAACAGCTAAAGGGCCAATGATAGCTTGGTGAATTTTATGAAACCAAGTGGTAGATATCAATGTATAATCTATGCGTGACCAAGTTTGGTGGGCCTTAGATTGGTGGGTGTAATCTCTGGCAGTGGGGTTCAGTAGACACCACGGGTCTACCACTTGTAAGGTGGAACAAAAATGAGTAAGTCCTCCCGTCCTCCCAGACACCGAGCTAGGGCTTGGTGATGATCGGTCCAATTGTGGGTCTAAGACTTGATTGAAATCACCTGCCTAAACCCAAGGGGCATCTAGGTATTTATGACCCAAAGTTATGAGAGTTTGAAAAAAGGACTGTGAATACCCATTAGGCCCATAGAGTGCACATAAGTAAAATTGCTGGCCCTGCTAATTAACCTTCAAAAGTACTATTCTACCTTCATTGTCTTTATACAGTAGCTTTGTCTGACATTGTAGTCTTTTTTTAATCAAAATGGCTACCCCACTACGTTTTTTGTCCGCGGATGAGTAATAACAATGTTCTACCCATTGCTGCTGCAATTTTTGGTGTTCCGTGTCCGATAGTTTTGTTTCTTGCAGTCTGCGTTCTGACGTTTTAATTGGGTCAATATTTTTGAACGTTTTACCGGGGATGAGATGCCGGCCACATTCCACAAAACTATTCTAAGTTTAACATCACCTCTCGGCGTTGCCAGTCACCACATCTCAAGAATTTGACTATCTTATGTAAAGCCCCCGGATGCCCAGCCTCCTCCGGGAACCATTCTCTCTGGGACACAAACCTACTGACCAATCTCTCAGGTTGGGGAAAACTGCCATAGACTTTAGCATGGCAACCCACTGAGAAATTAGACCGTAAGGATTTATAAGTATTAGTTATTACCTCATTCACTTTTATCATCTTTTGCATGCACTTAGCAGTATATAGTCTTTCCTTACCCACATTCCCAACCCCCTCCCTCCCCCCCCCTCTTTTTAAACCCCAAACTCCCACCATTTTGTCCCGAACCTTCTACGTCAAGCACGGGACAAGAGTCAGGATGATGCCCTAGGGGATCCCCCATCCTTCATTTACAATATATAACACTTCGTTCTCTATTACACTATATCTTTGGAACTTACTACTGTACAGATTACCATTAGCGTTTCTATTACAGCTATAGATTTCAATAAAAGTCAATCAAACCCGTCAGGATTCTATTTCTAAAGACTGCAGCCAGCTTTTTGCCTCCTCAGGCGAGTGGAATGAGTGCCAGCGATTCCCTTGTGAAACTTTCAATATGGCTGGATATTGTAAGGAAAAGCGCAGGTGCTTTGCTACTAGTAGTGCACAAACTGAAGAGAATGTCCGCCGCTTCGTGGAGAGGGCCCCCGAGTAATCCTGAAAGAGTCGTATCGTCTGACCATCAAATTTTACATCCTCCGGATGGCTTTTATACTGTCTTAGGATCTGCACTTTTTGTGAGTATCGATGAAACTTTGCGATTATGATCCTGGGCCTATTGTCCGTCACACGGACTGGCCCCACTCGATGAGCACGTTCTAGGGTGATGGGATGAATTTCCCCCGCCGATGGAAATTGTGCTGTGAGCCAGGTTTGTAGAGTGTTTAATAGAGATTTTTCTGGCAGCGATTCGGGAAAGCCGATAAACCGCAAATTTTCTCTTCGAGATCTATTTTCTAGATCTTCGATCTTCTCTTGTTGAGATTTAGTTAAGGATTCCAGCTGCTTTATCACTGAGGAGTGCGATTCCAGTACGTCTTCAACGTCTGATACTCTACACTCCAACTCCCCGGCTCGCCGAGTAAGCTCCGCGGTAGACTGAGCAATCCCCGCTATCTGTTCCGATAGTTGTAGAAACCGGGGATCCAGAGCTTTAACCACCACTTCTGTTATCTCAGGAATCAGGGTGGATGGCTGTTGCGTTTGCGAGGGAGATGGTGGAGTCGACGCCATCTTGTCTTCCCCTAGACGCACGCGGTCTTGTATTCTTCTTGAAGATTTTGAAGACATTTGAGTTGAAGTTCTGTTTAGAAATTTGTCCATGCAGTCTTCTCCAGTAGTTGGGGTGATTTCCGTTCCAATTAACCTCTCTCTGTTAAAAGAGGATTCGAAGGATGAGGTTCCCTGAGCGGGCGAAGCAAAGCACGTCCGCTTCCCCTCACAGCATCACGTGACCTTGCTAATATCTAAATTTAATAAAAGGTATTAATTGTGACATTTATTTTTTTTCTGTGTGTGATCAGACAATTATGGATTTAAGCTCCACCCCTGGCCCCACCCCTAACCCCGCCCCCTTTAGCCTCCCCAAACAGTTGGGACACCGACCACCTATGCCCCTATCCCTGAGCCACCATCTCCTGTTTTCCCCCTCTATCCTCTGCCCCCCCCCCCCCCCCCCCCCCCCCCCCATTCTGCATCTTCTGTTTCCCCTTGCTCAACCCCTCTGGCTGCCACCTGCTTTGTGGCATTCCTGGAACCTGCAGCAGTGGCAAAAAAAAAACCAACAACAGAAAAGAGGTATAGGGCCATTTCCTTTGTGTGTACAACTGCTGCCTCTGCTAGTCCTACTTGCTCTTAGACTTCCTGTTTCAGAAGGACGGGACTAGCAGATCCCAGGAAAGCAGTGGTGGAGGTGGAGGGTGTTGGGGGGAAGGTCACAATTGGGGCTGGGGAAGTTTAGCCACCTCAAGCTTCTTATACAAGGTGCTTATGTTTTTGATTTGCACATTCACCATATATATTCCTATTTTTGTTTTCTTCTTATAGACATTGGCAGGACAATCTTCAAATCCATTTCTGCAGGTAAAACAGTGTTTCTGGCTTCTTGATTTTATTCACATTGACATCCTGACCCATACAAATTTGTTCAATTTTCCCATATGTTTCTTCAGGGAACCGACATCATCTGAGTGATTTTGCATGTGCACCAATGGATAGTGAAGTTCATTCATAGTGAAATGAGGCAACTGATGCATTCTATGGCCTGGAGCACAACGGGCCTAAAATACGTAATTACAGGGACAATTTTCAAAACCATGTGGGTAGGTACAAAGCTCAAGGGAACTTTTGTCCATGGACATGAGTTTATCTTCTTGGGCAGACTGGATAGACTGTACAAGTCTCTAACTGCCATCATCTACTATATTACTATCAGTACATAAGTATTGCCATACTGGGACAGACCGAAGGTCCATCAAGCCCAGCATCCTGTTTCTAATAGTGGCCAATCCAGTTAACAAGTACCTGGCAAGATCCCAAAAAAATACAATACATTTTATGCTGCTTTTCCTAGAAATAAGCAATGGATTTTCCCAAAGTCCATTTTAATAATGGTCTATGAACTTTTCTTTATGAAGCCATCCACACCTTTTTTAAACTCCGCTAAGCTAACTGCTTTTACTACATTCTCTGGCAACGAATTCCAGAGTTTAATTACACATTAAGAAAAGCTACAAGAATGGTATGGGATTTGCGTTACAAGACGTATGAGGAGAGACTTGCAGACCTAAACATTTATACTCTGGAGGAAAGGAGAAACAGGGGTGATATGATACAGACGTTCAAATATTTGAAAGGTATTAATCCGCAAACGAACCTTTTCCGGAGATGTGAAGGCGGTAGAACGAGAGGACATGAAATGAGATTGAAGGGGGGCAGACTCAAGAAAAATGTCAGGAAGTATTTTTTCACGGAGAGAGTAGTGGATGCTTGGAATGCCCTCCCGCGGGAGGTGATGGAAATGAAAATGGTAACGGAATTCAAACATGCGTGGGATAAACATAAAGGAATCCTGTTCAGAAGGAATGGATCCTCAGGAGCTTAGCTGAGATTGGGTGGCAGAGCCGGTGGTGGGAGGTGGGGCTGGTGGTTGGGAGGCGGGGATAGTGCTGAGCAGACTTATACGGTCTGTGCCAGAGCCGGTGGTGGAAGGCGGGACTGGTGGTTGGGAGGCGGGGATAGTGCTGGGCAGACTTATACGGTCTGTGCCAGAGCCGGTGGTGGGAGGCGGGGCTGGTGGTTGCGACACGGGGATAGTGCTGGGCAGACTTATACGGTCTGTACCAGAGCCAGTGGTGGGAGGCGGGACTGGTGGTTGGGAGGTAGGGATAGTGCTGGGCAGACTTATATGGTCTGTGCCAGAGCCAGTGGTGGTAGGCGAGGCTGATGGTTGGGAGGCGGGGATAGTGCTGAGCAGACTTATACGGTCTGTGCCAGAGCCGGTGGTGGGAGGCGGGACTGGTGGTTAGGAGGCGGGGATAGTGCTGGGCAGACTTATACGGTCTGTGCCAGAGCCGGTGGTGGGAGGCGGGACTGGTGGTTAGGAGGCGGGGATAGTGCTGGGCAGACTTATACGGTCTGTGCCAGAGCCGGTGGTCGGAGGCGGGGCTGGTGGTTGAGACGCGGGGATAGTGCTGGGCAAACTTATATGGTCTGTACCAGAGCCAGTGGTGGGAGGCGGGGCTGGTGGTTGGGAGGCGGGGATAGTGCTGGGCAGACTTATACGGTCTGTGCCCTGAAATGGACAAGTACAAATCAAAGTAGGGTATACACAAAAAGTAGCACATATGAGTTTATCTTGTTGGGCAGACTGGATGGACCGTGCAGGTCTTTTTCTGCCGTCATCTACTATGTTACTATGACTTTGCACTATTTCTCAAGATAGTATGTACTGCCCCTTTGAAAATGGCACAGAAATATTTACCTACAGACTTTTGCAGTACTTTTTTGGGCTTGGTATTGTCTCCCCCAACCTTACCCTAACCGATCCCAACTTTATTGTCTCATTATTAACAGTATATATGCTGTTGATACTGGTGCATACTTTTACTAGGTATATGAGTTTTGAAAATCACCCCCACACTGCTCATGTTAATTTTGACCCTGTTTGGCCTGCACGTGGCCTCTAACCTAGTTTATGTAACCCTTATCTGGGGTAAAGTCTTGGCCATAAGCAGAGCTATCTCAACCATTAGGCACGACTAGGCAGTTGCCTAGGGCAGCAGCTTCTTGGGGGCAACAAAGAGCAGCTGCAGTGAAAGCAAAAAAAGAGGTCCTGACAACCACACAAACTCAAAGAACCATTAGCACATACTAACCTGCATTGTATAAGATTTTTGTGTGACTATTGAGTTTATTTATCAAAATCTTTGTGGGGGGGGGAGTGCAGATGTAAGGCAGAAGCTTTGCCCATGGCACCCACTACCCTTGCTCTAGTTCTGACCATGAGCCTGAGGATCTTGTACAGTCAGTGGTTGATCAAGTGGATCTTTCTAAAAGAGAATCAGTTCTGACACTCACCATCTTATGTATACGAAAAGGGCTCAAGTTTCAGCACCTTTGGAGGTGGAGCATTGACAGGGTGTTTAATATTCAGAAATGTGCTACACCACAGAAGCTCATTCTCGGCAGGTAATACAACCCAGGGTGCAGGGTGTTTCAGGAAGAGATGGATATGAAAGTTATTGCTGTCCTAATATTTTTACATATGATGCAACTTTCAGAGCGTAAGTTGAGTTGGATTTTCTCTTTTGTTCCTTTCTGGATTATGATACAGGTCTAAAATGTATATTGTGATTATAGGTGTGTGTATGTGCCTATGGGTATGGAACAGGAGAGGTCCTTTAGAGCAAAGTATTGTTCTGAAGGACAAACTGCTTTACTTTAAATCTCTTTTACTGGTGACATATGTCAGCTTTACAACTTTCTAAAGCATAAACTATCTTGGTAACATTTCCATCTTGAACAGTTACCAGTTCATGGTTTACATTTCCTCTCCCCTCCCTTTTTTCTGCCCTCACCCTTAGTCAGTTCCCACAACAAGCAGCCTCGGGGACCCTTGGTTCTATGGATCCCTTAAAGTAGCAACTTATTATTATTAGCATTTGTATAGCACTACCAGACGCACGCAGCGCTGAACACCTGACACAGAGAGACAGTCCCTGCTCAATAGAGCTTACAATCTAAAAATAATACAGACAGATAAGACAATAAGGGGGGAGGAAAGTACTGGGTGAGAAAGAACAAGGGGGAGGCAAATGAGTAATGGCTAGGAGCCAAAAGCAGCAGTGAAAAGGTGGGTTTTCAGCGTAGATTTGAAAACAGGTAGAGATGGAGCTAGACGTACAGGCTCGGGAAGTTTATTCCAGGCATAAGGAGCTGCGAGAGAAAAGGAACGAAGCCTGGAGTTAGCAGTGGAGAAGAAGGGGGATGACAAGAGAGATTTGTCCAGCGAGCGGAGGTCACAGGGAGGAATGTAGGGCGAGAGGAGAGTGGAGAGGTAATGGGGGGGCAGCAGAATGGATGCATTTAAAGGTCAGTAATAGAAGTTTGAACTGTATACAGAAGCGGACAGGGAGCCAGTGAAGTGACTTGAGGAGTGGGCTAGTGTGGGTATAACGATTTTGGCGGAAAATAAGCCGTGCTGCAGAATTTTGGACAGACTGGAGAGGAGAGAGATGACTGCGCGGAAGACCAGTAAGAAGTAAATTACAATAATCCAAGCGAGAGGTGACAAGGGTGTGGATACACTGCTTTCCTTCACTTCCCCCACCCAGACCACCACTCAACTCATTCTTGCATTTAGTATGGTCTTGTCTCCTACTCCAATTGTACAGTTAACCTAACAGTGTATTTAATACAAGACTTCTTGATTTTAGTGCTAGGAACAGAATATAGTCTTCCCTTGTTGCTAAAAAATTCTTTTTGTATTTAATGGCAGATCTTAGCTTCTTGATGCTCGATTGCAATAATATTAATGTAGCCCATTTCTCTACTGTCAGAATGATGGTGGATCATCTTGTACCCAAAACTGTTGAAATCACTTCTTCCACTCTAAACTGGCCTTCTGATGAACAGCTTGGCAGCCTTCCCTTTAACTCCCAATGTGTCCGCATGGTCCAACAAAAGACCCAAGAATGTTGCTCTAACCTTTTGTCCTATAATTCTCCCTAAGTAATGAATACTCCACTTCAATGCTCTTGTATTTTAAGACAGCTCCATAAAAAATTAATGAAGGCACCTACCTCATGTGCATTTCAGACATACTGCTGTGGGTCCACATCAGGCGTGATAAGGACAAAACACTTTTAAGAGGCAGAATTGTGGATTCTGTCTCAATAACTTACAATGCATAGAGCATACTTCCACCTTTAAAATATTATTCAACATATTGACCATCACTAGAACAAAAGAGCTATTGTATCTGTTCCCTCTAAGCTGAGCAGGAGTCCTCCACCTTCATTGCTGCAACTGGGGGGTGGTGCTTAAATATTGTGTTTTCAGAGGGACAGGCAGGTGGACTCCTGCAGAGCTTGCCTGTCCTTCACTATTGAAACTGTGATAGTGAAACAGCACCCCCTACTGGCAGGACTCCTGCTCAGTTTAGAGGAAGCATTAACGCGCCAATCAGATCAAAACCAAAATTAGAGTTACCAAACTATAAAAATTTGCTGACAGCTTTTAGAGGGCATTGCTATACAACAGAGCAGACACCTTTGTACTAATCCTGTCCTGAGTTGTTGCTATTGTGGGGCTAATAAACTGATATTATTGTAAGATACTTCTGAAGCAGCATTTAAATTGGGTCCTGTTGGACACACAGATGAAATTTCTACAATAATGTTTAACATTTGTTTTCAAATTTTGTTTAGCTCTGACAGGTTCAAGTTCTAGTTGCTGTACTGAAGTGGCAAACCACGTTTCCAAAAAACTTTTGAGACGTGTGCTCAGATTTGAGATGCAGAGAGCTGTTGGTATATGTCCCCTGCCAGCTATAGTGTAAGTACAGGAGGCAGGGTGCGCAAGGTCATTGATGATGATATAACATTTTATTTTCTTTAGGCTTTACACACAGCTCTTCAAGAAATGGAGAAAAAGGATTGCAACAATTGCAATAAAATCCTTCTTATGCCTGAATATAACTTACCTTGAACTGAAACAGGTGGGAAATCAGGAGACGAAAGGCAAATTTTGGTTCCAAACAAGGCAACTTTATTGCTAGCAAGTGAACAGCACCGAGTAGCCTCGGGACACTGTGTGTCATAAATCATCTGACACGTACATTTATACTTCCCTACTGGGCCTGCGCATTTGGCCCCTTACACGTCACAACCCGACATGCGCAGTAAACATTTGTAGTTCTTACAGTACAAAATTGTAGTCCCAGTACGTACACACGTCATAACACTGAAATGATACTGGCAAGAAGAACGAAACTTAGCAGCTTATTCTTCACACACACACAATGCTCCTTTCTAGCACAGGAGATAAGGTTCGGCTCAGGAATGCAGGGGGTGTCAGCACCCTCCAAGGTCGTTTATTCAGATGGCGTTGCTACAGGCAAGCTGGTCTTGTATAGGCCTTGCTAACTACTGTTACAAGCTATATGTCTAATAGCCCTGCATTCTGTGTTTTCATTAGTAAACAGCAACTTCTTTCATTAGTAAACAGTAAAACTGGATAAGGCACAAATGTCCAGTGCAGTAATAAGGTATGGCTAAAAGGCCAAAAGCAGAGGTAGAGTCCATAAGTATAAGTCCATCAGTAGGAACAAAACATGAGGTTGTTCTGTTGGTCAGTAGTATTCAGGTAGTACCGGCGTTCCACTCCTTCATTCCCCCCTTTTGATACTTGAACATCCATTCTGGTGGAGAGTATCACCTCCATGAACCCTGAAAAGGAAAGAAAGGACAAGGATAGTTAGCGAGGGAGGCAACAAGCGAGCCCTAAGCCCTTGCTCAGCCGTTGGTTGCTTCGCCGGGGTTGAGACGGAGGGCCCCTAGTGGAATCCCCCCCCCTTTGTAGCCGGTCTTTTGCTGGCACAAGGGTAATGGCCCATTAAGTGACTCAGGGGGTTTAAAGTGCACATCAGCCACAAGGTGCTTCGTCGTAAGCTTCATCACACTGGGGAATGGGGGAGTACATCTGGAGAGCCATAAGTTGGGCAGCAGCACGGCGGTCAGCGATGCTTTCCATGGTGGAGCGGAGACACCTGAAAACTAAGGGGAAAGACAAAGGTATTAATAGGCAGGACAGCAAGAACAGGCCACCCATGACGAGGAGGCCTTGCAGGCTCCCGGAGGTTGGGAGCCAGCTGGTGAGGGAGGAAGTCCAATCCCACGCACTGTTCCAGGTCTGGACGGGGACGTGGGCTAGTTTGACCATCCGGTCAGTTATTTCTCTGATGACATGGCTCTGGTCATCAATCTGTAAGCAGCAATTACTGAGGTTAAACTTGCCACACACCCCGCCCTCCTGGGCTAAGAGGTAGTCAAGAGCCAAGCGATTTTGGTAGACGGCGGTAATGAGCTTAGTGTTCTGTCGAGCTAGGATATTGAGGGCAAGGGCCGAATCGTTAGTAAGGATTTCGAGTACGGCCTGTAGGCGAATAATACGATTCAGCATATAGATAGGGGTACGGTACCCGTATGTACCATCTTCAGCCCATGTGGCCGGTCCATAGTAATGAATGATGCGTTCAGGCGGCCACTCGTTGTCTTTCCAGTCTCCAATTTGGACTTTGGGCTTGACGTGTGGGAAAGACCGTTTGCGTCTGGCCGGGTTATCAGGCCCCTTTTCCACGTATAGGGGGATACCCAGGGTTTCGCCGACTCGCAGGGGCAGAAGGAAAAAACTAGGGCGGACAGTGCCCAAGAGACAGGTACCGTACCAGCGGGCCGGGAGCTGTTCGTAGGCCCTGCGCCCGCAGATATAGTAGTAGCCCTCTGGGGCTACCCACTTGAGGGAGGCATTACCTCCGTATGTCCATGTCGTGTTCAAGGTGGGTTCTGTCCAGATAGGCTCCGGGGCGGGCAGGTTATCCGTTTGCCACCAGGTAGTCCGGCTTCCATTATACTGTAGGACCCCCGTGCAAGCAGAATCTCCCACTGCCACAGAGTACCGCTTCGATGGCGCTCGACTAGCGCAGAGGGAGCCTATGATATTTGTTCTTAGGGCCCATTCGTACGGCTTCGGCCGTTGGGGAAAGGTAATGTTAGTGGTGTTGAGTGCATCCCATGTGTGTTGTCGGATCTCTCTCGCTTCCCAGGGCCATTGTTCACCCATGTCGGTGCCTCCACAGACGAAACAGTTGGCAATTCCGAGGGAGAGGGCGATGTTTTCAGCCAAATTGAGGAACATATTCCGGGCTTCTGGGGAAATGGGGAATTTAGTCTCGGTCTGCTCAGCACGAGCAATTTCATCAAATACGTCTTGGTAGCCGACAACAGTAGTCTGGTGGTGCGTAGGAGGCTTCGTTTCGAGACTCTGATATATGGTAATATATGTCAACGGATCCATTCCTCCGCCGTCAATGCCGAGGCCCCACGTTCCTCTCCAGGGCATGTCGTGTCCTCGGATGGGCCAGTCTAGGGACACATAGTTACCAGAACCTCGACGAAATTCGCCCAGGCCGGCGCATCCGGCATATCCTCCTCCCGTATAAGCACATACTCGGTCCCAGCCCGAGGCTCGAGTGTCGCCGGCGCATGGGAGCCAAACCCACGGGGAGCAGCATCTCATGTCTGGACTGAAGGGGCAGACATACTTGTGGTCGTTAACGTATGCCTCTCGCCAACTCTGGCTGCCACACTTGCGAGACCAAGGGTGTTTGTCCATGGCGGCACAGACGTCGAAGGTGAGGGTTGCTACAGTTTGGATGCCACCGACAAGGATGCGAGTGGAATTAATGTAATACAGAATGCCATCTCCCTCGACTCCCGGAGGTCCGGCCACATACGCAGGGAGTCCTACGCTAAGGGTGACATTGTAGTATCTTGGTTTGGTAGGGCTGTGGCAGATAGTGAGATTTCCTTGGAGGCATCTGTGGAACTGTTGGAGGCCATTCGGAGTGATGAGGGCACAAGTCGGGAGAAGCTGGCAATCGCCTTCCGGGGGCTGCGTCTGGTGAATGAGGGTAGTGACTAGGTGATATCCTCCCTCTATACGGTGGCGCACGAGGCGCAAACATTCAGTGCAATTCAGGCTCAGGGTGGCAGGATAGCTCGGAACTGCACACAGGAGAAGGAAGATAGTCAGCATTATATATGTGGTGGAAGGTATCCAAGCTTTTGCAGCAAGAAGATAATGAGGCCCACTATGAAGGCAGCGATAAACAGAGAGCCAAAGACGCAGTGGGTCCAGAAGCTGGGTTCCTGTTGCTGGGCAGGCATGAATCTGATGATGGTTCACGTATTTCTTAGAGTCAGCCGTAATGGAGCGTCAGGATGTAGGTGCGCACGCCAACGCTTCAGGGTGCTGCTAGTAGGAGCAGCAGGTTTCAGTCGGGTCCAATGTATCCACACTGGGCTTCCTGCAATTTTAACAGCGGTTGAGGTCGTTAGGAGAACAAGGGAGGGCCCCTTCCATTTGGGCTTTAGACAGTCAGATTCATCCCACTCTTTTACCCAGACCTCGTCTCCCACCCTGAACCTGTGCGTAGAACTGGTGAGGACCAAGGGAGCTACTCTTTCAGTGTACTGCTGGATGTCTTGCACTACCTGGTGTAAGGCTCTCATCTGTTTCACTAAGGAACTCTCACCCTGTATCTGCAAGGAGTCGGGAAAGGAGGGTGGTGGTGGTGGCCTAGCATACATCATCTCGTAAGGAGTAAGGCCGGTAGCCTTGGGGGTACACCTAAGATGCAGCAAGGCCAGTGGAAGCAGGTCGGGCCATTTGGCTTTTGCTTCTTGGCATAGCTTGGCTAGCTGGTTCTTCAGGGATCGGTTAGCCCTCTCCACTACTCCACTGCTTTGGGGTCTCCAGGCACAATGCAACTTCCAATCGAGGCCCAGTCTGGTACTGAGCTGTTGTGTTACTTCGCTAGCGAAGGCGGGACCGTTGTCAGAGTTTATTTGCTTGGGGAGGCCGTATCTGGGTAGGATTTGATGAAGCAGTAGGGAGGTAACTTCTTTAGCCATTTCCGTTCTAGTGGGCTGGGCTTCAATCCATCCGGTGTAGGTACACACGGCGACGAGGATAGCTTTGTAGCCGCGCGCCGGGGGCATGTGTGTGAAGTCAATCTGGCACACGTGGAAAGGGCTGGTGCCTCGGAGAACATGTCCTGGCATAGGGCCGGGCCCCGTTCGAGGGTTGTTCCGGGCACAAGTCGCGCATCGGCTGGAAGCGTTTTTGGTCCACAGGGATAGTTTGTTGATGTAGTAGGTCTTCTCAAGTAAGCGCCCCAGGGCGTCCCTTCCCAGGTGGGTGCGGTCGTGAGCCTCCTTGGCCACCGTCCAGGCCAAGGCTTCGGGTATCCATATGCGCCCATCCTGTAGTATCCACCAGCCATTGCGTGACTGTAGACCCTCTTGTTGGGCCCATTCCGTTTCTTGGGGGGTGTAGATAGGGGTCTCCGTAGGGAGCTGGACGACGAGTACGGGGTCAGAAGGGTGAGAGGAGTAGGGGAGCTGACTTGCCCTTTTTGCAGCGTCGTCTGCCCGCTGATTTCCCCGGGCGATAGGGTCCGTTCTTCCAGTGTGGGCCCTGCAGTGCATCACAGCCACCTTCTTCGGCTTCCATACCGACTCGAGTAATTGGCAGATCTCAGCGGCATTTGCAAGTCCTTTCCCTTCAGCTGTCAGAAATCCCCTCTCCTTGTACAAGGCTCCGTGCACCTGGAGGGTGAGGAAAGCGTATTTGGAGTCGGTGTAAATGTTGACAACTTTTCCTTCAGCCCACAGGAGGGCTCTGGTGAGGGCGATCAGCTCCGCTTTCTGGGCTGATGTTCCGGGTGTCAGAGCCATAGCCTCGATCACATGGTCCTCAGACACCACCGCATAGCCAGCTCTTCGAATTCCCTCTATCACCTGGCTGCTTCCATCGGTAAAAAGGGTGATGCCCCCTTGCCAGGGTTGATCCTTCAGGTCAGGTCTGCTCGAGTGCACAGTGGCCATTACCTCTTCACAGTCGTGGAGTGGTGGTTCAGGGGCCGGAAGGAGGGTGGCAGGATTGAGGTTGGTCGTGTCCAGGATCCGCACCTCCGGATTTTCGCACAGGAGGGCTTGGTATTTGACCAATCGGGAGTTGGTCATCCATCTGGGTCCGTGGCTCTCGAGTAGGCCGCGGATGGTGTGGGGCGTAGTCACAAAGAGTGTTTGGCCAAACGTGAGTTTATTGGCCTCGTGTATCAGTAGACAAGCAGCCGCAATGCTTCGTAGGCAGCCCGGCCATCCTCGTGCCACGTTGTCCATGCTCTTGGAGAGGTATGCTACAGGGCGTTGCCAGGTGCCGACCAGTTGGGTAAGGACTCCAAGTGCCAATCCCTTCTTTTCGTCGATGAACAAGTGGAACGGCTTAGTCACGTCTGGCAGTCCGAGCGCTGGTGGGGCCGCAAGGGCATCCTTAAGGTCCTGAAGGGCTTTCAGTTCGCTTTTCTCCCACTGGAGATCCTGGCCCTCGAGTTCAGGCCCCTTCAGTTTGGCATACAAACTGTGGGTCAGGATAGCAAAATTGATGATCCAAATGCGGCAATATCCAGCGGCTCCGAGGAGTGCCCGTAATTCCTTCTTATTTGCAGGAGTGGGTTGGTTGCGGATAGCTTGGGTTCGGGGGATACCGAGCCTTCGGGTTCCTTCTCGGAGGCGAAACCCCAGATACTCGACTTCGATCTCGCATATCTGTGCCTTCTTGCGACTGGCCCGGTACCCCTGGGCTTCCAGGGTCTTCAAGAGGTAAAGGGTAGCTTCTGCACAGTCCGTGTACGTTTCACGGGCCACCAACAGGTCATCCACGTATTGGACGACCGGCCCGTACTCGTCTTGGTACGTTTTCAGGTCCTGGGCAAGCTGGTCACCAAAGAGGGTGGGGGAGTTCTTGAACCCCTGAGGAAGCCGGGTCCATGTATATTGCTGTTTGGTTCCCGTCTGTAAGTCTTCCCACGTGAAGGCAAACAACTTCTGGCTGTCGGCAGCAAGGGGGATGGAGAAGAAGGCGTCCTTCAGATCAATGACACTATACCACTTGGTCTGGGATGGCACTTGGGCTAAAATGGAGTAGGGGTTTGGCACGAGGGCGACTATGTCGGCTACCTGGTTGTTGACTTTCCTCAAGTCCTGGACTGGTCTGTATTCGGATGTTCCTGGCTTCTTAACGGGCAGCAATGGGGTATTCCATGCGGATCTGATCGGTTTAAGAACCCCCTGCTGCAGGAGTTTCTGTATATGAGTGTGCATACTATGCCGGGCTGCATAGGGGATGTGGTATTGTCCTTGGTTGACAACTTGAGCATTCGGTTTGAGCTCAATCCAGATGGGGATAGCGTTAACGGCCAGCCCGCCGGGGTTCAATTCTGCCCATACATCAGGCACTTCATCCATTATGGCTCGCCTCTGCTGGGCGAAAGGGGTGTTCTGGTCGTAACGGCAGTCGCCGGGTCCTACAGTTGGGGGAACGTGTAGTCTCCATTCTTCTCTTACTGGACAGATAAGTGTCACTGGCCGATCTTCAAAGCGAGCTTCCACTTCACCCGTAGTCTTGAACTTCAAGGTGGCCTGGAGCTTACAGAGTAGGTCTCGACCAATCAAGGGGACTGGGCATCCAGGGATGTGTATGAACTGATGGGACACCATCGTCCCTCCGATCTGGACTTGGCGCTCTTTGAGGAGGGGGGGCCGCAAGGGATTTCCCGGAGGCTCCCACAATTGGTATAGTTTCTTTCGTGGCTGGGGCTATGGCGGTGGTGATAACAGATCGCTGGGCCCCCGTGTCTAGTAAGGCCTTCATAGATTCTGTCCCCACCCGAATTTCCACCAGAGGGTCAGTGGGGACTCTGCCCTCCCGGTTTCTTCATGCTGTGCTGTCTCGGGTAGCGTCCACAGCCATCTGCCATTCCCTCCGGTCATCCCGTCCTCTCTCTCTTCGGCCCCTTCCCCGGCCTCGCCTGGGGGCCCCCGTACGGTCGCCGGTCTCCTCCTCTCTCTGCCGGTCCCATGATTCCTCTTCTCTCGGGCTGTCCCGTATCTCCTCTGGACAATCAGCCCACCAGTGTCCTTCTTGTCGGCAATTTGCACACTGGTTACGCCCTATGGGGGACCGCGTTCCTCTTGTTCTCCTGCCCCTCCCCTTTGGTCTAGACCTCATTCGTTCTTCCAGCACCGTGGCCAACACATCTGCCTTCTCCCGCATCCGTCTGGTCGATTCCTTCCGGGCCTCCACCTTCTCCTCCTGGTCGCGATATCCGAATACGCGATCAGCTATAGCTTTCAGTTGGCTGAGGCTCATCCCTTCGAACCCCTCCGTTCTCTGTAGCTTTCTTCGTATATCCGGTGCCGACTGGCTAACAAAACTCATAACCACGGTTGGGAGGTTCTTAGGGTCTTCGGGATTTATCGGGCTGTGCCTCCTGAATGCTTCCATAAGTCGTTCAAGGAAGTCCCCTGGACTCTCGTCCTTTTGTTGGACCACACTGTGGATTTTTCCCATGTTGGTAACCTTCTGCTTCCCCTTCTTTAAGGCGGCCAGGTACGCCTGCTGGTATCGGCGGATAAAGGTTTGGCCTTCGGCGGTTCGGTAGTCCCACGTAGGGGCAGCGATGGGCGCCTCCGTTTCTATTAGGTTCTGTAAGTTGGCATGGGCCGGATTCGCATCCCGGATGGCTTGCTCCATATTTTGTTGTAAAAGGCGGCGTTCTTCAGAGGTCAGGATGTGGGCGCTCAACTGCCTAAGGTCTGCCCAAGTTGGATTATAACTGTATATAATGCCTTCCACCAGCTCTATCAGCTGCTCGGGTTTCTGGTCGTAGGACGGCCCATGGAATTTCCAGTTATACAAATCGGCACTTGAGAAGGGAACGTGGCTGTAAACTGTTGATTCGATGGGCTGGCCCCCCCCCTTCCGCCGGGTTAGGGGTATAGGTGGTGGACTGTCGAACTGGGAATAAGTGGGAGGTTCCCCCTTTTCGGCTGGACGGGAGGGCCTGATGCGGACTCGATTGGGGGAACCGAGTAATGTTCTTCACAACCCGTTTACTCTTCCGTGTGGTTTGTATAATTATACAAAAACAGGTTGCGAGGCCAGGTGACTCAGGTGAGGCTGGGTGGGACGTCTCCCCGGCATCCGACTCTGACCCGGAAGTCTCGGCGTCAGCGGGGCCTTCTGCTAGGCCCGTAAGGTCAGGGTATATAGGAGCATATGGCGGCGGCGCAATGTCGTCTTCGTATGCTTCCGCCGTAGCAAGTATCGGGGCTTTTGGAGGCTTCTTCTCGGCCGAACCCTGAACTTTCCCTGCGGTTTTCTTTGGGGGTTTCTTTCTAGAAAGTGTGTTGGTAGTACTGGGCGTAGTTCCTGCCTTGACTCTGGTAGCAGGGGGCGTGGTCTCAGTGGCTTCAGTGCTAGGGGCGGTAGGCCGTATGGGGGCGGTCCCTGCGGCCTTCGGGACGGCAGCGGTTGCCGAGCTTTGGAGAGCGAAGGCATGGGTCGGCAGGGTTCTAAGTTTGGTTTTCCGGCCTTTTCTCTGCTTTACCAACATAAGGGCGGCCTTTTCTACCTTCCATTGGGCCCAAGCCGGCGGATCCCGGACTACATCCAACCACGCTTCTATGTATGGAATGTCCTCGGGACAGCCTGGGTTTCCCTCAATTATAACAATATTCATGACCGCCGCCACTTTTGCATACTCGAATGACCCTTCCGGGGGCCATCCAGCAATTCCTAGCCCCGGCCACATAAATTGACATCTCTGTATCATCCCGGCCCTGCTACATTTATCTAGGTCGAACACTTCGCTAAAGTGTTCCGTCATTAAATCTAACGGTGAAGACCCACCCCCGCCCATCCTAACCTGAGTGCCAAAGGACAGGTGACGGACAAAGGGGGAAAAGGGCGGTGGAGGAGTAAGGGGTCTCGTTCCACCAGACACAGAAGGGTCAACACTCGGCCTGACCAGGACGCGGTCGCCCGGCCTGGAACTGCAAGCCCATTCACACACTTTCATACGCCACAAGAAACCCTCCCGTTCGCCGCTCGGTTTCGTCGTCGGAGCCTAGTGAGTTTCGGGACCTAGTCGGATACCAATAGTCCGTATTAGTCACTGGCTAAAAGAGGGTGATCACGCCTCTTCTTCGGTCCTTACTGGGCCGGTCACTACGTAGAGTATACTCGCCTGTCCGCCGGGGTCGCAGGCTGCGCCGTCGTACGCTTCTCTCTGAAATGGAAAAAGGTGCCTTGTCGGAACCACACAGCCCCCTCTACAGTCAGGCGGAGTGGATCGGCCCTCCTCCGGGAGATGGACGCTGAAATCAGCGGTGGCCACTCACCACCTTCTCAGGTGGGGGTCGATGACCCCACCCGACCGCAGTGGGGGAGGGGAAGAATATAATCCGATTCCCCTTTCTACTTCTGTCCCATCTGGGTCGCCAATGAAACAGGTGGGAAATCAGGAGACGAAAGGCAAATTTTGGTTCCAAACAAGGCAACTTTATTGCTAGCAAGTGAACAGCACCGAGTAGCCTCGGGACACTGTGTGTCATAAATCATCTGACACGTACATTTATACTTCCCTACTGGGCCTGCGCATTTGGCCCCTTACACGTCACAACCGACATGCGCAGTAAACATTTGTAGTTCTTACAGTACAAAATTGTAGTCCCAGTACGTACACACGTCATAACACTGAAATGATACTGGCAAGAAGAACGAAACTTAGCAGCTTATTCTTCACACACACACAATGCTCCTTTCTAGCACAGGAGATAAGGTTCGGCTCAGGAATGCAGGGGGTGTCAGCACCCTCCAAGGTCGTTTATTCAGATGGCGTTGCTACAGGCAAGCTGGTCTTGTATAGGCCTTGCTAACTACTGTTACAAGCTATATGTCTAATAGCCCTGCATTCTGTGTTTTCATTAGTAAACAGCAACTTCTTTCATTAGTAAACAGTAAAACTGGATAAGGCACAAATGTCCAGTGCAGTAATAAGGTATGGCTAAAAGGCCAAAAGCAGAGGTAGAGTCCATAAGTATAAGTCCATCAGTAGGAACAAAACATGAGGTTGTTCTGTTGGTCAGTAGTATTCAGGTAGTACCGGCGTTCCACTCCTTCAGAACTACTGAGAAAGGTGTGAGCTAAATCCAAATCCCTTTTAATAGACATATCTTTGCTAATGTAACCCTGGCTCCCCCCCCCCCCCTCAGTCAGGGCCACTGGCTAAGTTCCCTGGGTCAGGTACCTGGAACCAGGATTCACACAACAGTTTATATTTCAGATGAGCTAGGCACAGGCCGGGGCCGGAGGATCTCCGGTAGGCTGAAGGGAGATCCTTTCTTGAGGCACGTTAGAGTTCACTTTCACACCAAGAAATGACCCAAACAACTCTGGGTTCAACTCCAACTTATTTACTGAACAACAGTTTGGAAAAAGAACAGTTTATAAATGCTACAGTGTGTACAGTTTCAGGGTCAAAGGTCAGCTTCAAACATTATCTCCTACAACACAGTTCCAGGCATACAAAGATGTAAATCAGTTTTAGACATATATTTCCTATATGTCCCATCCCGGATCAGGGTTCCTCTGAGCACCAGCAAATGTCCCACCAGAAGTGAGGCTCCCCTGCTCCCACTTCTGTCCTGCCTGGGGTTTCTTAAGTACATAAGTGATGCCATCTGGGACAGACCAAAGGTCCATCAAGCCCAGTATCCTGTTCCCAACAGTGGCTAATCCAGGTCACAAGCACCTGGCAAGATCCCAAAACAGTACAATACATTTTATGCTGCTTATTCTAGAAATAAGCAGTGGATTTCCCCCAAGTCCATTTTAATAATGGTCTATGGACTTTTCCTTTAGGAAGCCATCCAAACCTTTTTTTAAACCCCACTAAGCTAATTGCTTTTACTACATTCTCTGGCAACGAATTCCAGAATTTAATTACACATTGAGTGAAGAAATATTTTCTTTGATTTGTTTTAAATTTACTACTTTGTAGCTTCATTGCATGCCCCCTAGTCCTAGTATTTTTGGAGAGTAAAGGAGAGATTCATGTGTACCCATTGCACTCCACTCATTATTTTATAGACCTCTATCATGTCTCCCCTTTTGCCTTTATAAAATAGGCACTCACTGTGCTGCATTGGAGCCACTCAGAGGAGTTGCCCTCTTATAGAATTGCCATCTAAATATGCAAATTACCTTGTGGTAAGGGCAAAACCTGTGCACTATTGAGGGCATTCCCAACATGTTCCCATATAGTTACTATATGGAATAGTATTTTATCATGTAATACATGCAGTTTCAATATGTAGTCTATGCCCATTCCCCACCTATAACAAGCCCCATAACATGCTATGCAATTAGTCTATGATTCTATAGAGGTCACCAAAAATTGTGCATGCAAATTTAGGTGCGTTCCTGATTTGCGTGTGCAATTTAATTGAATAGCAAGCCAATTAGTGCCAATAATTTTATTTATTTATTTAGAATTTGCTCACACCTTTTCAGTAGTAGCTCATGGTAAGTTACATTCAGGTACACTAGTATAAGTACGCTAATTGGCTTTTTTTTTTTTTTAATTTTTAGAAGTCTTTATTGAAGTATGGAATACAGAACAAAAAGAAAATACGTTCAATTCAACTCAGCTCATATCAATACAAGCTACAATAGCAATGGCAATGGCAGTCTTGAAAAGATAATGAAATTCTGTGTCCACTTAAATATAGATCAAATTACACTTCAAAACATTTTTTATTTTATTATTAACCCTATCCCCCCCTTAACCTACCCCCTCCCGAGCCTTGTTCCCTTCATCAAACACTTGCATTCAAAAAAGGTTTCCAGGCTTTTTCCCACTTTGGCAAGATTTTATGTTTAATCGCTGTCAATCTCTCCATCTCACAAATATATTTCACTTTCGTAATCCAGGACACCAATGAGGGGACCCACACCACTTTCCACTGCTGAGCCAAATTCATGCGGGCAGCGTGCAAAGACCCCCTCACCAGAACCCACTGATCAGCCGTAAGACCAGCTGGCCTCCGGCCCAGGATGAAAGTCCAAGGATGCCACTGCACAGCCCTTCCCGTCCAGACCTGAATTCGCGCCCGCACACTTTTTCAATATGCCTGCGCTTTAGGGCAGGTCCACCAGATATGGCCCATAGTTCCTACTCCTCCACACTGTCTCCAACAGTCCTTTGAAACATGGTTGTACATACGATGCAGCCTTAGCGGGGTAAGATACCATCTATAAAATATTTTAATGGCATTCTCCTTTACGGCTACGGCCCGGGAGGAGCGCGATATCGTCCTCTCAAGCCTAAGCCAGTCCACCTCCGGTAATGTGAAATTTAACTCCTGTTCCCACCGCCGCCTGTGCAATGTGTATGGCTTAATCTGTGTGCCCACTAGTTCATACAAGTGAGTAATCATACCCCGCATGGGCCTTGAATTTACACACACCTCCTCCAGAGGATGTACCTCTCTTTTCTTGCATTCGAAATAGCTTGGTCCCTGCAGAAAATGCTGTAATTGTATGTATGCATATCTGTCCTCGGGCCTGAGTCCATAGTCTTCTACCAGTCTGTCAAATGATATCATGTCTGCACCCACATGCAACTGCCCGCACATATCTAACCCCAATTCAGCCCACCTGCAAAACGTGGTATTCTCCACTCCCGGGCTAAAGCTTGGATTATCTACTATGGGCGCCAACCCAGACACCACAGGCTGGTGGCCCTCAAACATATGATCCCAATAGTGGAATGTAGCTTGAACGGTCGGTGGGAACTTGTCCACCTGTCCTCTATGTTTACTCGGAAGCCACATTAAATGCCCTAATGTTCGAGTCCCAACCAATGCTTGTTCAATGTTAACCCATATTTTGTGATCTTCCTTTCGGAACCACTCCACCGCTGCTCTCGACTGTGCAGCGCAGTAATAACCATATAGGTTGGGCACCCCCAGGCCCCCATCCCTTTTATTTTTATATAAGAAAACTCGTGGCAAACGCGGTCTTTTGTTGTTCCAGACAAATCTGACCAGACTATCCTGTAACCTCGACAGAAAGGTTCTTGGGAGTCCTTGTGGTATAACCTGGAACAAGTACAACAGCCGAGGCAAAATATTCATTTTAAGGGTCGCTATTCTCCCCATCCAAGATAAGCTCATTGGCATCCATCTCTCCAGATCCCGCCGTATTTCTTTCTGAAGGCCCGGGTAATTAGCTTCAAACAACGCCGACAAGTTATTCGGAATCTGCACCCCCAGATATCTTAGTTTCCGTTCCTCCCATTTAAAAGGCTAATTGGCTTTTTAACAAAGCATTTATTGGCTCTAATTAGATTTAATTAAGACCAATGTGTGTAAAGATAGGTGCGGGATCCACATCTAAAATTTACATGCAGTCCAAAAAAGGGGGCATGGAAATGGGAGGGTCATGGGCATTTTGGGGTGGAACAGTTACGTGCCAAATTACAGAATAATGGTGCTCCACGTGTAAACCTAGGTGCAGGAATTTGTGCCACATTTTCATTGGTGCAAATGGCCACACTTAAATTTATGCGTGACTCTCTGCTTAAGTGTGTATTCTTTAAACCGCACCAAACTTTAAGCATGGCTTATAGAATACTGTATACACCGGCATTTTTGCCACCAATTTTTTTTTTAGGCACCATATATAGAATCTAGCTCTTAGCATGTAAATTGGTGCACACTGTCAGGCAGTGCGATAATACTTACCATGGCTGGCCGTGTACCAAAAGTTACCACCTACTAATTCATATGCTGTTTTCTTAGTGCACGTTAGTTAAAGAGCTCCCTAGTTAATGTAATAAAAAATGTTCAAATTGTAGTGCTAAGATGTAATTGTACCATATCATGCCAAGAAATCAACTGCTTTTAAAAGTCTCTGAAAGGCTCAGACATTTAACTGCAATTTTAATGCTACTAATGAGGGAGATTTTGCTGTGCTTGAGAGGCATTATACCTGTGCTGTAAAGAGAGAGGCATATTTCTGTTCTATTTACACAACTTTTTTTTTTCTTTAGGCTTTACACACGGCACAAAAAGCTGTGTGCAAACCCAAAGATCCAGCTCATCAAGAAATGGAGGAAAAAGAATGACAAGAATCGTGGCAAGGGAAATAGTCATCGTGGGGAAAAAAGGACAAACAAAAATAAAAACAAAATTAAAAACAGACGGGCTTGGAAAAGGCAGTGAGACTACTGAATCTAAGCAGACATTGAAATAGGTCATTGGCGTTAACTTTTCTTCTTCTGGTATCTTCTCCCTGACAGACTGTTGAGAACGAGAAATATTTTCATGAATAGTCAGCAAATGCAAGTCCTCCTGACTGACTCACTGGCAAACTGAAACCACTATGATGGACCAAGCGTAGTGTGTGAACTTGGGAGTTCTGTTTTGAAAGGATGTTTATCATTAACACCAAATCATTGTCTTTCATAACATGGCCCTAATGAAGTCTGGATGATTGTTGGGAAAGGATGGCACTTCTTTAATGTGGTCCCTTGCATTTGTAAATAATGAGCACAGGTCATGTACCATGGAACAGGGCCAAAGGGCAAAAGCTGATAAGCATGTGAGCCAGACACTCATGATCTGATAAGACGTTCTTGCGTGCAAGCAAGCGTGGGAAGAGAGCAATTATGAATAGACAAGAAAATGTGGTTTAGCATTAGAGGGGAAACAGATGGTGTTGAAAGAAAACAGGATGATCTTTGAGGAAGATAACTTGTTAAAGTAATGTGAAGCATTGTTTAAAATAAAGGTATATAAACAGCTGAACCAGTGCATTACGTTGGAGAGACAGTGACAGAGAACACCTATGTGTAGCAGCGCTGTTCTCCCATGAGAAACTATTAATTGTATTTGTATTTTGGTAAGTAATAAAAATGGCTTTTCTCATACATAGCTTTCTTGGTCTTTTATCACTCCAAATTGGGAATGGCTGGTACATAATTAATAATTTGGGGTGGTGGTAAAAAGACAAGCATTAAAACACATTGTCCTCTTTCTTTGACCTGGCAGGGATTTTGTTCTCTGGGAAGATGTGAAAATTGTTGTATCTGGAACAGTTTGTACCATCTGGGGAAGCTGGTGAGAATATTCTAAGTCAAATGCACAAATTTTCATTTCTTTAGTACTTTAGCTAGTCTGTTACTGAAGACACTTCATCCCATTCCTTGAAAGATAGACACCATCACTACCCAGTAGCTCTTGGAAAATTATTCCATGGTCTAGGAAACCAAAGCACTTGCATTGGCACCATCCACGCAGCCACACATTTAGCTCCAGGGTGCAAGCTTCCCTCCAATCTTTTCCTTCAACAGGAAGGATTGATGAGAACACTGCCTGAGCATCTAAGTGCTTTACCCTCTGACCCAGAGCCATGAAGTCAGACATTGATAATTTCCAGCAGTCATCAATGTACTTGATATTTGGCAATGGTATCCGGATTTTATCCGGTACTGAATATCTGGTAATCAGCATTTCAAAAAAAACACTGACTTCCATTTTTATTCAAAAGTTCCCACAGAAACAGCAGGTGCAAATCTCCAGAGTGACTTTTTCCAGGAGCAATTTTCGAAGAGAAATATGCTTATATTTCCCTTTGAAAATTGATGCCGAGTCCATGGGTAAACATTCCCATGGATTTTGCATCAACGTGGCCACTTTTGAAATTTGTCCAAAATTTTAGGCTCCTAGACTGAGGTCGGCAATATGTTTGCCTAGATTTAAGTACCTAAGGGGCCATTCTACGAAAGGGCAGTAAGCCCATGGGGCTGGACTCAATAAATGGCACCCAGTGCTATTCTATAAAGGATGCTCTGGGGATGAGTGTCCTTTATAGAATAGTATTGGGCACCAAATTCTACGCCCAACTTGGGGTGCAAGGACTTACACCAACTGAAGGTGGCACTATCCTATAACTGGGCTTGTAAGTGTATTTCACGCCAATCTGCTGTTTCAGCCTCGTTTCGGCATCTTAAATCTGTTAGAAAGTGTTTCTTCATAGAAAACTGGATGCAAAATTAGGGGCAAATTCTATATATGGTGCAGAAAAAAATCAGTGCCAAAAAACCCCCCACACTTAGAGCTATTCTATAAACCTTGCCTAGAGTTAGGCACGGTTTATAGAATGAGCCAATGCCTGTCCCCGTGACTAAAATTTAGCTATGACCATTTACACCAACTAAAACCTGGTGTAAATGCCCACGCCTACTCTAGGTGTGGGTTGGGCATATTCTATAACACTGCGTGTAATTTTTAGGAACACCCATGGCCCACCCATGCCCCCTCTTGAAATCATGCTTTAGAATTTACATGCACCGCTTTACAGAATATGCTTAGAAAGTTGCGTGTAAATTCTAATTAGTGCCAGAAATTGTTTCTTATCGCCCAATTATCAACACCCATTGACTTGTTAATAAATTAAGTTCTGCACACAATTTGGCCACACTGCCAAATTTGTGTGTGCAACTTTAATCACCATATATAGAATTCCCTGGTTATTGTGTGGTTATTGCGTGAGAACAGGTTACCACAGAATATATTAAAGCATTTTGCAGTTTTTTTCTCTCTCATCTAAAATATTTTTTGGAGGGGGCATGTCAAGGGTGGAGAGTGGGTGTTCCTGTGTTATCTGGCTAGTGCATTATTAGCCTGCACTAATCCCTGGATTCTATATAGTGCATGTAGAGATCTGTGCTGAAATCTAGGCATATTCTATAACAACATGCGCAACTTAATTGACTTAACAAGCTAATCAGCGTTGATAACAGCACTTAACAAGCAATACTGAGCATTAATTGGCAATAATTAGAATTTATGCACACAACATTAAGCGTATTCTGTAATGAACTGTGCCTAAATTCTAATGCATGCAGTTCAAAAGGGATGTGGCGATGGGTGGGGAAATGGGTGTTTCATGGGTGTTCTAAAATTTATGCACACATTTATAGAATATGGCCCAGTCAGTGGCGTAGCCAAGGGTAGGCCTGGGTGGGCCCAGGCCCACCCACTTTGGGCTCAGGTCCACCCAGTAGCAGCACACCTATGATGTGGGCTGGCAGGGATTCCCAAGCCCCACCAGCTGAAAACTCACAACATCTGTCCCTTCTGCATACCTTGTAAATAGCAGATCTTCGCCTGCAGCAGGCAGCGACTGATACATATCGCTCACTCCGGCTCCACAGCCTTATTCCCGCTTATGCGGAAACAGGAAGTTGCATCAGTGGAAAGGCTGTGGGGCCAACATGAGCAGTGTGTTTTAGTTGCTGCTCGCTGCCGGTGAAAACCTGCTATTTAAAAGGTATGCGGGAGAGGGGGAATGTTTGAGAGACCATTTGGCATGCAGGTGAGAGGAGAGACCAAATCACCTGTGGGACGGGGTGGGGTTCTTCCGCCTACCCATCTTGGGCCCAGGCCCACCCAAAATTGGGTGTCTGGCTATGCCCCTGGGCCCAGTGCAGGGATTTAGGCCATGTTTTCGTTGGCCTAGATGAACAAGCATTGTTTTAGACACTAGAATTTCTGCCTAAGTGTATTCTATATACAGCACCTAAATCTAGGCGCGGCTTATAGAATGTACGTAAGCAGAAATCTTTACCATGTGGATTTTTTTAGGCACCATATATGGAATCTGGCCCTAATTGTATAATGCAGAGTTCATCTGGCCCTAACTGTATAACGCAGAGTTAATGCAGGTTCACCTATCACTTCCTAAATAGGAGGCGGTAAGCCCTCCTGCATTAACTCTGTGCAGGTTCTGTGTGCTAATGATATTAGAGCATGACTTGCATTAAAATATTTAACCCCCCCCCCCCCTCCAATAAGTTAAATCTGTGCTTAGGAGTGAATTATTTCAATTAAATCTAATTAGTGCCAATAATTGGTTGTTAGCAAACCAATTATTGGTGCTAATTAGCTCATTATTCAATTAAATTGTATGCACAAGTTTTAGTGACCTTTATAGAATTCAGGGGTGGAGGAAGTCCCACATTAAAATTCTTTAAGCCTAGATTTCACTGCACTTCAGTAAAAAGACCCCTAAGTTAGGTGCTTAGCAGAGACATGCACAGCAAACCTTTGGTTCATTTTGAACGTTTTCCTCAATTTTCATTGATATTTATGGTTTGCTTCACACATTGGAATCAATAACTTTTTAAAACCTGCATTAGAACTTTTTAACATACAAGAATTGACTGTACACATGTTCATTTGTAGGCTCACCTGCATTATATCAATTTTGTGTACATTTGTTCTGTAGGATGCTTTAACGAATTGAATGTGTGCTAAAGAATGGGTTATCCTAGTGTCAAGTGCTGAAAATCAGTGCTAAATGCATAATTTCCTAATTCCACCTCTTTATCTGCCCATTTGTAGTGATTAATGAAACTAGGAACTCCAATTTGGATAAACAACCCTATGCATCTTTTAAAGGAAAAGAGGAGAACATAGTTCTGCTTAACTTGATAGCTTATATAGTTAAATTTAACCAGGAAGTTCAATAGAAATAAAACAAAATAAAACATGGAAAATAAAATAAGATGATACCCTTTTTATTGGACATAACTTAATACATTTCTTGATTAGCTTTCGAAGGTTGCCCTTCTTCGTCAGATCGGAAATAAGCAAATGTGGTAGATGACAGTATATATAGTGCTGGGCAGACTTATACGGTCTGTGCCCTGAAAAAGACAGGTACAAATCAAGGTAAGGTTGAAGAAAAGGATGCCGCCACTTTTGTAGAGAAGGCTAGACGATATTTAATATTTAATATAAACAGTGTATTTACAATTTTTCTGCATAACTCAATGGGCTAGTGCAGGAAGCATTTCTTGATAAGCGATATACAAGCCAGAATGAATGATTAAAACAAAGCAATGTAAAGCAAAGAAATCAGCATGCTATAGACAGACAAAGAAATTAGAATGCTCAAGGTAAATCGAAATGCTTAATACCTCTTTGTTTCACTCTGTTTTTATACCGTCCTTCTTTGGCATCTGACCAATTCTCTCATACAACATTCCTGTGCAAGTCTCTGAATACCACAAAGCTGTTAATCATGGGCAGAACATGCTACATCTGTTTTCCCTTATCGGCCAGACTTTCTGGAGCCGTGCCTTTTTGGCTGATGTGGGCCTCATGTCTCAGGAGATTTAGTGTTGAAACAGCTTGCTCTGCTGTTCTTTGAAGCTTTCCACTTCTATTTTTCATAGTTTTGTTCAACAAATCCTCCCTTTTTTTGAGGACTGATTGTTTCAGGCCTCAAACATCTGTTTCAGCTCCAGTCTGTTGTTTCCTTACCTCCCTTCTAAATCTCCTCCCCCCCTTGTTTGTGGCATTCAGTTTCTGCACGCTTTTTCAATATTTTTGGCTGACATATTAAAGTTCTATTTATTCTGAATTTCAGTTATCATTGTTATTTTAAAAACATCCTGGCACATCTTTGCAAACATGCTAATACATGTTGCATTAAACAGATTCAATTGTACTAGGGTACAAAATTTATATTTCCTTGAATACAGACAGTGAGCTTCATCAAAGGGGAATACACTGTCATTCATTCTTACTTCTCATTAGTTGATGTGGCATTAAAAATTACACAAATTAAAAGCATAACATTCATTGAATCAGTTGTTACAACATTCTGTATGTAAGTGCACTTTATCGGGGGAATGTGTTCAGTTGTCATACTATTAATCAGACACCAAAATGATGTCTGTGGGTACTTGTCCATAAGCAAGGCTTGCTTATAAATAGTCTCATTTGTCCAATGAAGGTTTTCATCATCTCTTACACAGGTATTATTGGGATCACAGTCATGGTGCCCACTCAATTTTATCATTGTAGTCCCATACATCATAGCTGGCAAGGACAAGGATGTGGGCACATATGATACAATCAGTCAAATTCAACATCTTGGCCACTGTAACAAGTCTATTCTCATATGTGTTCATTGTCCATTAACAAACAACAACATCCCAATACCATCATGTTTCGGGACATGTTTGTTTATTCTTTGTCCATTTCAATATTATTAGTTCGTCGAATATCTGATAAGTGTATCCAAGAAGTATGACCTTCCAGACAGGCAGCGGTCTGAGTAAGGGCCGTGATAGCAAAAGGTCCTACATACACAGGATCCTTCCATGTTTTATGTGTAAAGTTCTTTCGTAGCACTAGGTCACCTACTTTAAAAGCACAAACATCATTAGTAGTTCCTGCCTGTGATACTACATTTGTTCGGATCATATCACTTGTCAGGTTCAACATAGGTTGTAGCTTTTGCCAGTACTGAGCTGTGCTATCAGTACTTGCTGTCTGCATCGGGAAGAAATGACGTCCTGTCTGAATTTGGAATGGGGTCAATTTAGTACGCCCATTAGGTTGGGCCCTTATAACCATCAAAGCTAATGGTAACAAATCAAGCCAGGTATATGGTTTACCTGCTGTTTCCTTGTTTAAAGCCTTCAGTAATACTCTCAATTTAGTTTTTAAAATACCATTGTAGCGCTCCACCAAACCATTGGAGGTGGGGCGATACACTGATACTTTTCTGTGTGTTAAACCCATAATCGTTTCCATTTCTTTCAAAACACTGTTATTAAAATGTGTCCCGTTATCAGAAATTATTCTAGACGGACACCCATGTCTTGGCATAATATGAGTTACCAGGCATTGTACCACTTCATGTGCTGTCTCCCTTTTACCTTCCAATGCATGGTTGCATGCCACTCAGCCAATACCTTAATCGCCTGGCTCATTGGCATACAAGGTAATCCTTCTTCTGCATTAAACCATTCACTTCCCAATTTCATACATCCTCTCTTCAACCATTTTTCACTTTCCTGTCCCTCTGGCTGCCACATTTCAATCTTATCTACATTCGTAAGTGGCCCTTCCTGTGCCTGTCTAGTATTATACAAAATCTTTTCACTTTGCTTAACCACCTCCGTTGCTGCTGCATCAGCCATTGCATTACCTAGTGCCTCAAAGGTTGGCCTTTCAGTGTGGGCCGGGGTCCACACAACTGCAGTTTTTCTACCTTCACGTTCCCTTTTTGCCAAAATTTCAAACAGCAATTTCCAATATGTGTAATGTTGTAGATTTTTACCTGCACTGGTTATCATCCCCCTACGCTGCCATTTTAATATATGATACTGTAGTGAACTTGCAACGTAACCACTATCAGTATATATAGTGACATTTTGAGTCATATCAGTGTGTTGTAAGGCCGTAATAACGGCTAAAAGTTCAGCATGCTGTGCAGTCTGATCAGGAGGGGTTTTATATTGTACTTGCATTATCTTTCTTAGATTCTCATCTACCTGCACGCAGGCAAAGCCTGCAACAGTCCTTTCACAAGCTCCATCTGTAAACCATATTAATCCATCAGATAAGGGTTCAAAAGTAAGACAGTGAAATGTAGGGATTTCTATAGTATCGATCTCACCCTTTTGATCGACAGGAAAAAGCAGATCTATCTTATTTCTCTGTTCTTTAGTTAATGGTATTATTCTTATATCTTGTCCTAAAAGTACTGCTTGATATTTTCCAAATCTAGTGGCTGTCAATACTGTTTGGCTAGGGCTCAACAGCGTTTTAATCGTGTGGTTAGTATGTATTACAATAGGAACAAAAGGCATTTGTGCTCTCCATTTGCCTATTGCTGCCACAATAGCTGTCAGTAACTTTGGTATTTCTTTCATTCCCTTTTCCACATGATTAAAAGAGCCTGACAAAAAAGCTACTGGTGCATTTACTTCATTGTTTTGATTAATCATAGCTGCCCAACTATTTCCCATGTCTTTTACCCACAAATTTACTGGGCAATCAGGTGCCACTAAGAAGGGTACCACAGCCTCCCTTGAACCGTGCGGTTGGCATTCCAATCGCACCAGAGTCGGTTCTGTTAGCCTTTTTCTTTGTTCTATCCCCGTAAATCCCACTGTTGTTCTATACTGATTTGAAAGTTTAACTCCCTGTGGTTTTGCACACAATACAGAGGTACTCGCCCCTGTATCTATCAAAAATCTCACAGGAGTTCCATATTTGCCAATTGTCAATGTAATAAAGGGTTCCCTTGTGTCTAATCTGAAAATCATTCCCTCTTCCTGACACTGGTCTGCTTCCAGTCAATAGCATTGGTCTGGAATATTCTGCCAAGTTGGAAAAGCATTTACAGTACCCTGTCTCTGTACTGCAGCCCCTGGTCCCTGTGATTGCGTCGCCGGCTGCTGTATTGCAGTCTGCGGGGCACTCACAGGCATCCCTACTACTTGTGGCATTAATCCTTGCTGCGTCTGCATTTGTACTTGGGGCATTCCTGCATTCTGATAACATTCTGAAGCATAGTAACCATATTGCTGACAAATCATATTGTTCAGATGTTTATTAAAGATTTTAAATCACCTCTTTCCCTATTAGCCCTACACACAGAACTAAGGACTGTGACTAATTCAAGCCAGATGATCTCTTAACACTGCAGGAATCTCACTTAAAAAAGAGTCAAACAAAGTTAAATTGCAAAGACATTCCACATAGAGAACTAGAAACAGAATAACACATATTTTAAAATAAACAGAGATCAGAATTCCCTATAAGACAAAGAACTTATTTAAATCTAATCTAAAACAATCTTTTAAAAGGAACAAAACAAATTTCAGTTCTTCCTGACCTTTCTAAATCAAAACCAGATGACATTCCTCAACCTTCAGGCTGAACCAAAGGCTGCTTTTTTTTTCTACATCTGCATTCTAAGCTTTTCTTCTTCTTTTTATTTTGTTGTAAGTATTCCAGGAGAGATAATAATTTTGGACGATCAAACGATCCATCCTGAGACCAGCTCAAAACAGAATCTTTTCCTCCATATTTGACCCATTTCTCATGTATCTTTTCAATCTGTTTTTTTTCTAATGGGAATAATTCTATGACATGCTGCAAAGGGGAGCATTTTTTTGAACTATCTAAATCTAAATACATAGCATATACAGGAGGCTTTTCTTTCTTATCTGCCCCTTTCCCTTTCATTTTATTCTGACTATTACAATTTCTCCTATAGAGCCACAACCTACAAAAATATACTACTGCACCTAAACCAAGAAAATATACAAAACAGAAAACTACAAAGCTAAACAAATATACCAGTAATAAGGCCACAGTGTAAGCTTACTCACGCGTCTTCTTATTTCTCTTTTTAGCAAGCCCAGGAGTTATCACCTGTATGTCCACGTCAGTAGTTTGATCAATCCCACATCAGTGGAGCACAGAAATTAGGCTTAAACAATGCTTGCTCTCTCAAAATCCTGTAAAAAACTTCATTAACAACAAACACTTAATTTGTTATTCGTCTGGCCTTCTCTTTTCCGTGTGCGGCCTACTCCTACTCCTACTCCTGGCTGGCTCGCCACTTTGAAGAAAAGGATGCCGCCACTTTTGTAGAGAAGGCTAGACGATATTTAATATTTAATATAAACAGTGTATTTACAATTTTTCTGCATAACTCAATGGGCTAGTGCAGGAAGCATTTCTTGATAAGCGATATACAAGCCAGAATGAATGATTAAAACAAAGCAATGTAAAGCAAAGAAATCAGCATGCTATAGACAGACAAAGAAATTAGAATGCTCAAGGTAAATCGAAATGCTTAATACCTCTTTGTTTCACTCTGTTTTTATACCGTCCTTCTTTGGCATCTGACCAATTCTCTCATACAACATTCCTGTGCAAGTCTCTGAATACCACAAAGCTGTTAATCATGGGCAGAACATGCTACATCTGTTTTCCCTTATCGGCCCCCCTTTCTTGCCAGACTTTCTGGAGCCGTGCCTTTTTGGCTGATGTGGGCCTCATGTCTCAGGAGATTTAGTGTTGAAACAGCTTGCTCTGCTGTTCTTTGAAGCTTTCCACTTCTATTTTTCATAGTTTTGTTCAACAAGGTATACACATGAGTTTATCTTGTTGGGCAGACTGGATGGACCATGCGGGTCTTTTTCTGCCGCCATCTACTATGTTACTATGTTACTATGTTACTATGTATAAGTGAAACATCTTATTTTCTTTTCCATGTTTTATTTTGTTTTATTTCTATTGATTACCTTTTGAACGTGGACTAACACGGCTACCACACCTCTCTACCAGGAAGTTCAAAATATTTACTCACTTTAATTAATTCAATAAAAACTGATGTCTAAAATTGGATGGTTACTAATTACACCCTCTTGAAAGGGCATCACCTGATGTGATACCAGCAAGCCTTCTCTGAAGTAGCTCCCACACTCTGGAATGCACTGCCGGAAAGCCTCCGCTTAACACAAGACTATCTCTACTTCAGGAAGCAGGTGAAAGCTTGGCTCTTCAACCAGGCCTTTAATGGAAGAAGAAACTAATTTGCTAATCTCACACACACACTGAGGCAGTGGGCAAAGAAAGTGTTAACTCTGAGAAATGATATTAAAAGCTTGAAGTTAGAATTCTAACTTTTTACTTTGCAACTAAAGTGAAGGTATGCCAGATGGTTCATATTATCTCAATGTCTGGCTTGGCTGAGCCAAAGGTTAAAAAGGTCAGAGAAAGGAATTTCTTTCACCCTTGTGAATAATGAATGCTAGCTCAACATTTGTATACTGTTAGACATATTGTAGTTTAAGAATAGGCTGAAATACTATTTAGAAGTGCTTAATATGTAGATATTCCTGATATTTAGAATATGTCTTATAAGAAATACTGATTCTGTGTATTCTGTGTAGTTAATAGGTAGGAAACCTTTTTAAATTCTGTATCAATTCTTTGTCTGATGTTTCTAAGCAAAGACTGTAGTGAAGAGGCCAACATGTGGTTTGACTTAGCCATAGTTCTGGCTGGTTCAATGTATAAGCTGATAGGTGAAAAAGGTCAGGAAAAGTCTTGATTAATTATAGCTAAGTGTAGGACTGGCCTCCTGAAAGTAATAACAGACCATAGCCGTATGCTATTAAGTAAGACTGACTTTTGACCTCTTTAATGAATGCCAGAGTTTAGTTAGCAGTTAGTATGAACCAGACTAGGAATATGAGAATAACCAATCTCACTAGGGCCTCTTGGTCTCTAAGGGAACCCAGTTTAAGCTATAGATGAGACATTAATCATAAGGAAAATATAAGAGTTCTGGAGACCAAATGTCTGGCTTAAGGGGCCCCAGGTTAGAGGTCAGTTTGAGGAATACCAAACCTATGTAACTGATATTTCAAAAGTAATGATTGGTTGAGGCAAAGTGACCAATCTATTCCTTAACCAATTGGAGAGTAAGGGGGGGCAAGGCTAGGAGGGGGCTTAGAACAGTATTTAAGTAGGAGCAGAAGCAGTTTACGTCAGAAGGAGCTCAGAAGAAAGAGAAGGACAGAAGGAACAGACAGAAGAAGGAGAAGACAGCATAAGAAGAGAAGCAGCTGAGACAGAGAGCTGAGAGAAAGACACAGAGAGCTGAGAAAGAGAAGAAGAGAGCTAGAACTGATGTCCTGCTTTGTTTGCTGGCAAATAAAGAAGATTACTTTCTCATTCTGGTGTGTGCTGTCTGACTCCTGAAGTATCACAAATTCATGCATCCATTCCTGCAACAATTCTTGGTGGCAGCGGTGGGATGAATCCTGCATTAATCCCAGCACCCAACTGACTGGAGAACATTCGCCGGGTATGTATTCTGTATTCTGTATTGTAATTCTAGCTAGAAAATTGTAAATCAGCCCCTCAAACAAATTGAGGAAGGAGAGCCTGATCAACTCTCAGCGAAGGCCCTAGTACCTTCTAGTCGCGGGGACTAGAAGCGAAAACGCTTGAGCTTATCTGTATCTGAGAAATCTGAAATTGTTGGGTGGGATTTTCTGTATGGAATGTGTGATGCGTGAATGATTATTGAGTGCGGACTTCTTATAGCTGCATTTCCAATTAACGCGAGTTCAATTGGTCAGCAACGGAAGGAAGCGATTGCTGTCTGTCTACCTAGTGTCTCGAGAGTGCAGACCCCTTACTGCACTTTCAAAAAAATTCCCTCCCTTTTTTGTGTGTTGTAACTGTAAGCATTATGGGTGGGACATCATCTAGACAAATTGATACCCCCCTAGATTGTATGCTTAAGAACTTCAAGAAAGGATTTTTAATTAATGACTATGGACAGACTTTAAGCTCAAGTACTCTAAGAACCTTGTGTGAAGTTGAGTGGCCACCTATGGGAGTGGGGTGGCCCCCTAGTGGCAGCTTAGATATTGAAGTAATCCGGAAGGTCTACAGCATAGTTGTAGGAGAACCAGAATATTCTGAACAACTCCCTTATATAGATTCCTGGGACAGCCTTGTGACTGACCCTCCCTCGTGGTTGAAAACTTATATGGGATCCCCAGTAAAATTCATGTTAGGCCGTGTTCAAAGAAAGATTAGAAAATCTAAACTAGAAGAGGGAAAGAGCCCTAGGAAGCCTACCACCCAATCGGTGGCTTCCGCCCCTACCCTGTCTGAGAAACCCATACTCTCTGATGACCCCTCAGACCTTGAGCCACCACCTTATGGCCCATTGTTGGGGTTCCGTGCTACCCCCAGAGATCCACGCCGTCCAGCCCAAGCCTCTCCAGCACAGGCTTCTCCGGATAGTTCTTCCCCTCCTGTGCCAAACCTGCCACACCCTAGGTTGGACTTTTCACCCAGTCTCTACCCTTCTGTGCCACATCCTCTCCTGTTAACTTCTGAAGACCCGTTTTGGGTTCCACTCCCTGACTCCTCAACTCCCGACAGCCCAGCCTCTCCTTCTAATACCCCTACCCACTCATCAGGGGCCCGGCATCCCTTTCAATGGACTGACTCACCTGTGACCACCTCTCAGTTTATGAGTACCCCTCCCCATCCCTCAGGGGTTCAACACACCTCCACTGAATGGGTTAGACCTGCTGCAATCACCTTTGAGCATGATAGGAGGGTAGCTCCTAGCTCTACCTCAGGTTCCATTCCCACCTCCTCGAGAGTTCTGCCCCTCCGCCAGGTAACTACCACTCGACCGGATCCTAATAATCAGGGTCAGGTTATACAGGCACAGGCCTACCAGTATGTACCCTTCACAACCACCGATCTCCTGAATTGGAAGACGCATTACCCCTCTTATACTGAAAAGCCTCAGGCAGTGGTGGACCTAGTGACTAGCATTATGGCCACCCATAACCCAACCTGGACTGATTGTCAACAACTTCTCCTGACCCTCTTCACAACTGAGGAGAGGCGGAAGATTTTGCAAAATGCTGAGGCCATCACGCGAGCACGTGCTCCCGAGAGGACACCGGACCTAGAGGGGTGGGTTAGAGCTCGGTTTCCTCGCGCAGCTCCAGATTGGGATCCAAATGATGGGCAGCACTATGAACTGTTGTCTGGCTATTGCCGGGACTTACTGGAAGGTATGAGGAAAGGCATAAAGAGGCCCATTAATCTGGCAAAGGTCTCTGAAATTCTCCAAGGGGCAACTGAATCCCCTGGGGCCTTTCTAGAGCGACTAATTGAAGCCTACAGAACATACACTCCATTTGACCCTGAAGCCCAAGAAAACCAGAGAATGGTGAATAGCGCATTGGTGGCCCAGAGTATGCCAGATATCCGGAAGAAGTTGCAGCGTCAGGAGGGATTCGCAGGGATGAATACCACCCAGCTAATTGAGATCGCAACCAAGGTTTTCATTAATAGAGATCAGGAGGTGCGCCGAGAGGCTGACCGGAAGATGCAGAAGAAGGCCGACCTTTTAGCGGCAGCCATTACTAATTCCACCCTTAACCGAGGTCGACCTCTAGCTAATGGGAAGCCAAAGTGGGATCCCGGACCACCAGCCAGGCCCCGGGATTCCTTCAATCAATCCCGGCCAAGGGGGGAGAATCCCAGACCAAGATTGGAGAGGGACCAGTGTGCCTACTGTAAGGAAAGAGGGCACTGGAAAGATGAATGCCCCCAGAGGCGCCAGGGACTGAGAAGGGGACCAGGAGATCGAGGAAGCCGAGGCCGAGTTCGAGAGGGAAGATATGAGCCTCCTGAATCTGACATCATCGGGATAGCCGAGATGGCAGAATGGGACGAATAGGACAGACCGGGTTCCTACAAACTGGGCTCCCAGGAACCTATGGTCAAGTTAACTATAGGGAGCCGCTCAATTCCATTCATGATTGATACAGGAGCTGAACATTCTGTTGTGACGGAGCGATTAGCGCCTGTGTCTGGAAAAACTGTCCGAGTGGTGGGTGCCACGGGGGTGCAGAACCGGAGGCCCTTCCTGACAACCCGTAGATGCCAATTAGGCTCACACATAGTCACTCATGAATTCCTGTATATGCCAGACTGTCCAATCCCTTTGTTAGGCCGAGACCTGCTGTCCAAGCTTAGGGCCGTCAGAAAGCATTGAGGAGCACGGAGAGCAGCGCGATGGGCAGGAAAGAGGGGGCTCTTTCCTGCCCCGACGTCACTAGACCACCAGGGCACATGGAATCATGTAAGTACTGGAACGGAGGTCCAAAAACGCTACCTTCGGACTATAAGACGCACCCCCCATTTTCCTCCCAAATTTTGGGGGAAAAAAGTGCGTCTTATAGTCCGAAAAATACGGTAACTGATATTTCAAAAGTAATGATTGGTTGAGGCAAAGTGACCAATCTATTCCTTAACCAATTGGAGAGTAAGGGGGGGCAAGGCTAGGAGGGGGCTTAGAACAGTATTTAAGTAGGAGCAGAAGCAGTTTACGTCAGAAGGAGCTCAGAAGAAAGAGAAGGACAGAAGGAACAGACAGAAGAAGGAGAAGACAGCATAAGAAGAGAAGCAGCTGAGACAGAGAGCTGAGAGAAAGACACAGAGAGCTGAGAAAGAGAAGAAGAGAGCTAGAACTGATGTCCTGCTTTGTTTGCTGGCAAATAAAGAAGATTACTTTCTCATTCTGGTGTGTGCTGTCTGACTCCTGAAGTATCACAAATTCATGCATCCATTCCTGCAACAACACAAGGAGTGACATTGGCTGGACATACTATACCCGGACATGTTTATCCACTCCTATCATAGCTAAGATAATATTCAAACATCTTTCTGACTTCATGTGCAACCAGTGGCTATGGGGGGCCAGCTCTGTGCATGCTCTCATTTTAATGAAACTGAGCATACTTGTGCATGCTCTGTTTCATTAAAATGAGCATGCAGTGCATGGCGCACTGAAAACAGGAGAGGAAGCAAGTGCGAGACCAGCGCAGGACAGATAAATGCTTCAGCTGGCAGGGGTTGGGGACCCCCACCAGCAAAGGAACCTTGCTGCAGCGGCATGGGGGGGGGGGGTCAGAAGCAGCAGGGGAAGGGTGGCAGCTGGAGGAGGCGGGCTAAAATGTGCCTCCCCCCACTTTGGACTCTGGACCCCCCTCCCGCCGAGGTCTGGCTACGCAACTTTCTTTAAATTGGTCCTTTATTTTCTAACTCCTATTACTCTATCTTACCTATCCCCCCTGGTTTACAAAGCCAACACAGCCCATTCAAAGCCCACACGGCTTTGTAAACAGGGGGGTATATCTTTCATCTTTGCTCATACCCTATGCTGTCTATTATGTTTTGTTGAATATTGTGTTGACATTGTAAATGTAGCATATTATGCCATACTGCATATTGTTATTTGAATATTTTACAGTATATTGCCTATGTTTGACTTATTCTTGCTCCACACTGCTTTGAGTGAATTTCTTCAAAAATGTGGTAAATAAATCAATAAATAAAATCAACAGAAAATGTTCCAACCAGAACCAACCAGTTAACTGTAACTGGGTAGAACTGAATATTAAGTTTAACCAACCCCCCCTGAGTTCCTCCAGAGATAATGAGTTGTCCACGTAAAATTTAACTGACTGCCAGGGCTGAAAATTCAACGGGAGAGTAATACTCAGCCCACAGCGGCAGTTGTAATGCCACTGACAGCTGTGGGCTAAATTGAGCCTGGATATTCCATGGTTGACCATGTCTGCACTACAGCATTCAATATTTGGGACAGAGCAATCACCCAGAAGTTAACCAGACACTGGCCAATATTTAGACCGGTGTCCGGTTAGCCCCACAGATAAAGTTGGGACAGCCTTTTTATTGCCCTAACTGTATGCACTTAGGGGTCCTTTTACTAAGCTGCAGGAAAAAAAGGCCCTGCAGTAGCAGTAGGGGCCGTTGTCCCCACACACAAGGGCCCTTTTTACCACAACAGGTAAAAACCCCTAAAAAAATGGCCATGTGGTAAGATTCTTTTAATAGTGCAGTGTTAACCCAGTGGTAATCGGGCATCGCTGCACACTACCCGGTTTCCACTGGGTTACCACGAGAGCCCTTAATGACACCTCAATTGAGGTGGCAGTAAGGACTCTTATCAGTAAGCGCTCCCGTAATAACCCTGCAGTAACCAGGCAGCGTACAGTGATGCCCGATTACTGCCGGGTTAGTACCGCACTATAAAAAATGTTTTCCTGGTGTGCCGGTAAGAGCTCTCGCGATAATACAGAGGTAATCAGGCAGCATGCGGTGATGTCCGATTACCGCTGGTTTAGCACTGTGCTATTAAAAACTTTTTTTGCTGGCATGCCATAAATGGTGCACACTCGAGGCTGAACGACCGCCGGCGGCCATCTTGGGCCAGCGGTAGTCCCGAGTTAGTGTGCGGTATGTTCGCAATGGACTTACTGATGCATTTTAAAAGGGCCCCTTACTTAACTGGTTAGCGGACTGAATATCATCGCTAACTGGTTAAGTGCTGGCTCCATTCAAGCTCCGGCCACAGACCACCCTGGCGCTAACTGGACATTTCTCAGCACAGCACTGGACAGTGCCACAGCAGTCAGAGCTGATATTGACATGGCAGGTGACTTTTGTACCAGCACATAAACTCTACATTATTAAAGATTTCTTTTTTTACCATACCGCATTGTTTTTCTTGATTTTTTTCCAACTTTATTTTCTGCTTGCAGAATTTTTGCAGCTAGCCCACTGAGTGTGGTTTAAGTAGACGGGAACCTCTTCTGCCTGCTCAAACCTTGCTGAATATCGACCCCCTCATGTTCAAAGTTTGATAACCTAAACCTTTTTAAAATTGACTTCTTTGTTTCTATTTGCCATGGAATTTGGAAAAAGTTGATAACTTGTTGCCCAAATTGGGTTAGATTTGTGTTTTGGATATCCATATTACCTACAGGTGCCTTTTATTGAGTTAACAAGTTTATTTTATATGTATTTGAAATTTCTAACCTTTCTATAACATTGATGCATACAGTTGTACTCATGGATTGTGAAGGTTCTTGGTAATTGATTAATGGCATTTTTAATTTTATTTTTATAAAAGTTTATTATTTGTATACGTAACATCATAATGCAAAGAAAGAAGTAACCCAGTTTCAGAGGGGGGATATCTAAGGGGTTCTTTTACTAGTCTGCGGTAAAAGGTGGCCTGTGGTAGTATGGGCACGTGTTTTTGACATGTGCCGGGCCATTTTTTAGCATGTCTGAGAAAAAGGGCATTTTTTAAATGGGCCGGGAAATGGGATGCCTAAAATTAAAACTAGCGCATGCCTATTTACGGCCTGAGCCCTTACCGCCACCCATTGATCTAGCGGTAAGGGCTCATATGCTACATATACAATAACCATTTGGCATGTGCATGGTAAGAAAATTAAAAAATAATTTCTACCACCGGAATCAGCGTGTGCCAAATCTGAAATTACCACCAGGGGACGCTGTAGCCTGGCGGTACTCTCATTTTGGTGCACACTGCATGTGAATAGGTGCTAATGCAGCTTAGTAAAAGAGCCCCTAAGAGTCATAAAAATATACAACTATTTGAATGTAAACAAAAACATCACTTATTCATACAAGAAACTTCTCCCAAAACATGAAAACAAGATCTCTCCAAGATATCAGATTGTTTCATGCATTGTGCAATCAATATAACCTCACTATTAAATTGTCAAGGAAACCACCCAGCTCAGATTTATGGGTAAGTTTAATTTAATTCAGTTTAATTTCAAATCTGATTGACTTCAAATCTCATGATGGTGCACACAAGAATGAAATAATCCAGAGAGACAGGTATTTAATCCGGGTCATTAAAACTATTAGCATGCTCCACGTATTTGTTTGAATTTCAGTTTAAAAACATTTCAAAATAAGAGAGACATATGGACTTTTTTTAGCTTTGAAAATGTAAAAATAGTTGAAACCCCTTTCTGGCAGCTTAAATTTTTTTTTGGTGCTGTGTTCTAATGAAATATTTAAAAAAATATATCTAAAGTGCATAATTTTTTTTTAAATCTCATGAAATATACAGCATGCCATCTTAGAGTCTTTACTGATACTAAGGGCTTTCCCCCAGATTCTGTATACCATGCCTAGTGATCTGCGCCAAAATCCAAGTGTATTCTATAACAACGCATGTAACTTAATTGGCTTAACAAGTTAATCAGCGTTGATAACAGGTCTTAATGAGCAATAACGAGCACTAATTGGCAATAATTGGAATTTACACGTGCAACTTGCTAAGCATATTCTATAATGCAGAGTTCCTAAATTCTAATGCATGCAGCCAAAAAAGGGCATGGTTATGGGCGGTAAAAATGGGCATTCCAAAATTTACATGCACTGTTATAGAATTTGCCCCTGTGTGCCTAAATCTACATGCCAGCATTACAACCACATTTCCCATGATGTAAATGGATGTGCATAGTTTTATGCACTGTGATATCAACTAAGTGTATTCTATATACCCTGCTGCTTACAGAATATGTTTAGGTGAAAATTTATTCCATGTTGAGTTTTCAGGTGCCATATATAGAATCTTGCCCTTTATGCACTAAAGGTTTTATCTATTAAGATTTTGCTCACACCTTTTTCAGTAGTAGCTAAAGGTGAGTTACATTCAGGTACTCTGGATATTTCTCTGTCCCAGGAGGGCTCACAATCTAAGTTTATATCTGAGGCAATGGAAGGTTAAGTGACTTGCCCAAGATCACAAGGAGCAGCAGTGGGATTTGAACTGGATTGCAAGACTGGTGCTCTAACCACTAGGCCACTCCTCTACTCCAGGTTAGTATAAGTACTAAGGCCATATACCCCCAGATTCTATATATGATGCCTTGAGTTACACATGCAAATCTGGGCATATTTTGATTTGTGCATATAACTTAATTTGATAATGAGCCTATCAATATGACTGTGGGAGGGAGCATGGATGGGTCATAGGAATACCAAAAATGTATGCACAGTGTTATTTAATAACCCGGTCCACACCTAAAGTTAGGTGTGGGCATTTATACCAGGTTTTCATTGGCGTAAATGGCTGTGTGCATGGACGGATTTAGGCATATTCTGTAAACCAAGCCTAACTTTAGGCACAGTTTACAGAATACGCCTAAGTGAGTTTTCCTTTGGCACTGATTTTTTAGCTGACATATATAGAATTAGGTCCTTAGAGGGTTATTTGGTAAAGGTATTTTCGTACATTTATGCCAGTATATGAGCGTAAAATGCTTCTTATAAAATCAGTCTTCACATACAAGTATGCACAAAGACAAGAACGCACATACTTAGATGTGACTTTGGTGTAGGTGTGTTTGGGAGGCAGATTTTGGGCCTAAAGAATTAGCGCATGTTAATGGCTATGGTGCTGTTTCTGCAGTTGTTTAGCAGTTAGCATGCACTCATTCAAGCATTAAGGGCCAGATTCTATAAATGGCATCTAATATCTAGACATGTGCAAAAAAAAGCGCTTAGCGCTATTCTCTATAACGTACCTAAAGTTAGGTGTTGTGTATAGAATAGCATATAGGTCCAGGGAACGTGCCTACATTTAGGCGTGGCCACTTACGCCACTGATCACCTGGTGTAAATATCTATGTCTAAATGTAGGCGCCTTCCACTGAGTTCTATAACAACATGTGTAAGTTTGAGTAACGTCCTTGACATGCCCACACTCCTCCCATAGCTGTGCCCACTTTTCAGCTACTTGCGTTAGAATTTATGCATTCCCTCTTTTTGGAATATGTCTAAAAAGAAGCATGCGTAAATTCTAATTATTGCCAAATAGTGCTGATAATTGGTTGCTATTGGACAATTATCATCACTGATTGGCTCGTTAGTCAAGCAGTGCAAATTAATTGGGTAGGTGCCAATTTTAACTTGCACTACTCACTGCGCCTTATATAGAATCCAGGGGTAAGTGCATTTTATATTAGGGGGCATGGGTGGCGAATGGGTATGGATAGCATATTGTATTTCACACATACCGTGCTCTCACTTGTTCAGTTAGCATGGATTCACTTAGCTCCTATGACTCTTTCCCTGTCATAATTGTTCTGTTTGTTACACTAATTTAAAAGCCAACATTTTTGTACATCCAGTTTCTGGTGATAGGTATGAATTAAAGACATTATTCCAATTGTAAGACCAAATGAGTTATATATGCAGTCATTTGCCTTTATAAACTATTATAATTTATATGGTTTATAGTTTATTCAAAATTTCTAGACTGCACTAGCTGCCACGGCAGAACAGTGCAGTTTACATGATTACAATTATAAAGCATTAAGAAAGATAGTATGGTAGGACAGATACACACTCATACTAAAAAAGTTATGGAAGGGGAGAAAGAAGGAGGTGGGTAAAGAAGAGTGGGATAGAAATCCTTGCTGGAGGACACTCATAACCCTGTCTTGCCAAAAGTTTGTTGGAAGAGGAAAATCTTCAAATCTGCTTTAAAGATTTTTAGAGAGGATTCGCTGCGAAGGGCCAGTGGGAAAGGGGGAAAGAGAAAAGAAGGCACTGTCCAGTGGATTCATAATGTGCAATCTTAGGTCTAGGGAGCACGAGACAGAGGTCATTGATGGAACGTAAGACCCTTGCAGGGGAGTACGGAATGGTGAGGCAAACTAGATAATCGGGGAGGCCTGTTCTAAGAGCTTTAAGTTCTGATCTTATATTTATATGTTAGGAGTGCTACCTTGTAGGTAATACATTTGTCAACAGGTAGCCAGTGGTAGCGTTTTAATAATGGAGTAGTGTGATCACCACATGGCGATTATGGAGCTCTGGCTCCAATTTTCACCAATTTCACAGCAAATGTTTATGTCCTTGATATTCCGTTGCTCCATGGTGACAGTAGGCTTGCATAATATTTTCCTTGTCAGCCCTGTTGAAATGTTTGGCAATCACAGGCAGCAGTTTAAGAGAGAGATCCTGGATCTGTCTCATGTGAAGGAGACCACTCACACACAATAGCCGTGCGGGTGTTTTTAATTGGAAGCTGTTCCAGGAGCCAGGTCTCAAACAAAGCACAAAGTTCAGAGTCTCTTACCTCCTCCAGGAGGTCTGCAATCAAACAATATTTCTCTGTTTTCTGTTCTCATGATCTTCCACCCACTCCTGAAGCTGTGCGTTTGCAGAGCGCTGTTGCGTCACTTGCTCCTGTAGGGTATGTTCTTTACAAGAGGTACTTAGCTGACAGAACACTACTAAATAGCAATATCCTGGACTCGGGCCTAGGGAAGCGTACCTCTTCATCCCAATGACAAGCTAGCTGTGCTGGAAAAAGAACAATGCCACAGAAGGAATATATATATTATTTATTACGTAAAGAAAAATATAAGTATAAAAATAGTTCTGCAGCAAAATGCCAAGCAAAATACAAGAACTTGCTATACAAAGAGATTATAACCGAAACACAGGTAATGACATATGATTATCCTAATGGACTAACTAAATGAGTGATCACACCACCAATTACAGTACTGAAATCCTAATGATTAGCATCAGAAGTTATATCACATGTCTTACGCAAAATACCGTAGCAGCTAAATTCACAGACCACAAGTCATGACATAACCCATCTGTCACAGAATAAAGACAAGGACTAATTATCCCCCTGGCCATAGGAATAAATCCTGATCTCACCCTGCAGTCTGTAGCAGACTTCCAAATGGTTCTGAAGCGGATTTCTCCTCTTGACTCGAGCTGAATTCTCAGCGAGTCTCTCAGTCCAGGAATAAGGTCCGAGATTGAATTCTGGATACAAATGGCACAGTCTTAGATAAGGCCTGATGTTGTAGCTGAGCAGGCCTTGTCAGTTGGTTACAAGGCACGCAGTTCACTGGTGTTAGGAAAATCAGTCTCTGGCTCTTTCGAGCATTCTGTTCACCTGCAAATCCTCCGGTCGTCTCTCTGATTCTCCTCAGTCCAAACTTTTTGGTATCCAAGGGTCAGATGATACCTGTGAACCAATCACATACGATGACATAGAGGGGCATAATCGAACGTCGCCGGCGATCTATGTTGGTGGCGGCGCTACAGCTGGCCGGAACCGTATTATCGAAAAAGATGGCTGGCCATATTTTTTTTCGATAATACGGTTTAGCCCGGCCAAATGCCGTGGAGTTCGCTGGGTTTGAGATGGCCGGGTTTGTTTTTCAGCGATAATGGAAAGTTATGTCGGCCATCTCAAACCCCGGCCAAATTCAAGGCATTTGGCCGTGGGAGGAGCCAGCATTTTAGTGCACTGGCCCCTCTGACATGCCAGGACACCAACCAGCCACCCTAGGGGTCACTGTGGTGGACTTCAGAAAAGCTCCCACGTGTATAGCTCCCTTAGATTGGGAGCTGAGCCCCCCAAACCCCCCCCCCAAACCCACTACCCACAAATGTACTGCACCCACTAAAATTGCTCCAGGGACCTGCATACAGCCTCTAGGACTTATTGCTGCTGTATAACTTTGGCACACCAGTTCACACCTGAAGACTAATCTCTCTGAAAAAGTCCTTTCTTGAAATAACGACGTTTACTCACAGTTAACTGCAGATCAGAGGTTGTGCCCCACTGGCAAAGAGTCCCCTGGTACTAAGATTAGCAGTAGGCCAGAGCTGGCACAAAGGTGTACAATGCCCTCTTTCAGCACCATTCAAGGTAAGAACTACGTTCTCTAACGTGGGTAACACAGGAAAGGGAAATAAACTGGCTTACAAAAATGGCCACTACCGCATGGACTACAACAGGAAACAAAACAGGGCACACTCTATCCCAGTTAGCAGGGGGGAAAAGCACCATGGAAGTAGAGCCCAGTACCCTACACCCACCATAATGCATTGCTAATGTGACTCTGCAGGGCACCTAACAGAAAAGGTGTCACACTCACCCGAGAGCCACATCGCAACCAGGGAAAGGCTGTCGGAGGATACAACACATTCTGCTGTCATGGAGGTTGGTACGGCATTTGAGGCTGGCATACAGGCTGGCAAAAAAGGTTTTTAGTTTTATTTATTTAGTTTGGAAGGGGATTGGTGACCACTGGGGGAGTATGGGGAGGTCATACCCATTCCCTCCAGTGGTCATCTGGTCAGTTGGGGCAACTTTTTGAGGCTTGGTCGTGAAAATAAAAGAACCAAGTAAAGCCGGCGAAATACTGCTTAACGCCGCTTTTTTTTCCATTATCGGCAAAAGCCGGCCATCTGGTAGCCACACCCATGTCCGCCCATGTCCTGCCTTCGCTAATCTACCGACACGCCCCTTGAACTTTCACCGGCGAAACGACAGGAAAGCGGCAATGCTGTCAAAATGCCGCTTTTGATTATACTGATTTCGCCGCTTTTAAGAAATTGCCGACCATCTCCCGATTTGTGTTGGAAGATGGCCGGCGATCACTTTCGATTATAAGTTGGATAATGTCCAGCCAGCTATGAAGCTGGCGAGCCTTTGTTCTACTATCGATGGCAAGCAAACCTCCCTGTCTGCTCAGATACTCCTGAAGCTCTGTGTTTCTCTCCTACAATCTTCCCAGGAGATAGCAGCCAGTTTGCAACACAGAATATGTCCTTGGATGAAATATCATCTTGCAACGCTCAGCAGTAATGTTCTTTTGTAACCAAGCTGGTTTCTGATGGTTACAGGCTGAGGCTAAAATCCATATTGTTATAGTAGAATGGTTCAGGCTTGTATAGGCCAAGACCAGCAAAGGTCGTCGTCGATAATACACTGAAACCTTCTGCTCAGTGTGCTGCTGTGGCTCGGAAAGTGAATAGAATGTTGGGTATTATTAGGAAAGGTATGGAAAACAGGTGTGAGGATGTTATAATGCCGTTGTATCGCTCCATGGTGCGACCGCACCTTGAGTATTGTGTTCAATTCTGGTCGCCACATCTCAAGAAAGATATAGTGGAATTGGAAAAGGTGCAGCGAAGGGCGACTAAAATGATAGCGGGGATGGGACGACTCCCCTATGAAGAAAGATTAAAGAGGCTAGGGCTTTTCAGCTTGGAGAAGAGACGGCTGAGGGGAGACATGATAGAGGTATATAAAATAATGAGTGGAGTGGAACGGGTGGATGTGAAGCGTCTGTTCACGCTTTCCAAAAATACTAGGACTAGGGGGCATGCAATGAAACTACAGTGTAGTAAATTTAAAACAAATCGGAGAAAAGTTTTCTTCACCTAATGCGTAATTAAACTCTGGAATTTGTTGCCGGAGAATATGGTGATGGCGGTTAAAAAGGGTTAGACGGTTTCCTAAAGGACAAGTCCATAAACCGCTACTAAATGGACTTGGGAAAAATCCACAATTCCGGGAATAACATGTATAGAATGTTTGTACGTTTGGGAAGCTTGCCAGGTGCCCTTGGCCTGGATTGGCCGCTGTCGTGGACAGGATGCTGGGCTTGATGGACCCTTGGTCTTTTCCCAGTGTGGCATTACTTATGTACTTATGTGAGATCTCAGGTAAATACCTCTACACTCCTCCGTGCTCACCATCTGGTCATCATGAACCGAGATTTGGGCCTGTGCCTCATCTAAACGTTTAACATACTGTATGAGCCAAAACACTCTCAAATTTCCTCAAGAGTAGTATGTAGTTTGTTCAGTTTATCTTACAACATGGCCACTACCAGCTGAGATATTCCTTGGGCCAGGGCCCCAGGAAGCAGTACCACAGGCTTGACTGGAGGAGACCCCTTCTTTGGTGAGTCAATTTGTTCTGCTCTTGCAGTTGCTTAGGAGTTTTGGGGGCATCATTACAGGGGTTCACCGCTGATATCAAAGTGCTCCAAAGCTACTTGCTATCACCCCCACAAGTCCAGGCTATAATAAGGCACAAATAACCCCAGTCTGCAGGATTAATATCACATTAAGGCGAGAGGAGAGCAGGAGCCCCAGACACACATGACTGTTCAGCACACTGGCATACCAGAAGCCCTCCCTTCAATTTCCTTTTCATTTTTTTTAAATTATTAAATGTCCACAATATTTGAGTGTTCAAAGTGCTCAATGTGTCCAAAATAGAATTCTGTAAAATTTAAATAAAAATGTACTTCAAATCCAAGATGCTCTCCTGCTGCACCATAGAAGGACTGCACCGAGTCTCACAGCCATCTTAAAGTAAGCACCAACTATGCTTTAGTTTGATGCTTGCTCAAATTGCAAACTGTGATTGTGGACATACTGTGGACATTTAATAATAAAAAAAAAACGAGAAAGGTGAGAAGTAGGTAAGGCACAGGGGCGGGGCAAAGGAGGGACATAGAGTGGGACAGGTGTCGGGTTCTTCATATGATGAACCAATTGAGTTCAAACTTCACCATGTTTTTAAATATATAAGGAGAACCATCAGTATACTTTTGTTTTCCTGTTAGACTTATTTGGCATTGTGGCCAGCTTTGCTAGGCTGGATCTTTGTTTAGGGCCTCTTTTACTAAACCACACTAGCGATTCCCATGTGGCAAATGAGAGGAAGCCCATTCAATTTCTATGGGCTTCCTTTCATTTGCCGCATGGGAATCGCTAGCATGGCTTTGTAAAAGAAGCCCTTAGTTTGTTAACATCTAGGTATGAGTAATAGCAGCTGAAGGGCTGGTATAAGTGATCACATCTTAAATATAAGTTAATTTTCAGACACTTGTGCTACTATTTTATAAAGAAATGTAGGTGCTTACTTTTCTTTATAGAATAGGTTTAAAATAGGCATCATAAGCAGCAGCTATAGTGAGTGACTTTTTACAGAATTATCCTCCTAATGTGGGGGGGGGGGGGGGGGCATGGAATGAGTAGGGTCTCTAACAAGCAATCATTTCCTTGACGTCAGAAGAAGGCGGAACACTGAGCAAAGGGAAGACTAGTAGAGACATCGGGAGTGCCGCCTCCTTCACTGATGCTGCGCCTTCGCTGCCGGATGGAGGTAAATTTAAAAGGGATCTTGTTGGGGGGGAGAAGAGGGCGGGCAGTTGGGACATGGGAGCAGGAGGGCGAGGTAAGCATGGTGTGGCGGGGCGCCCCCCAGAGCACAGCGCCCTCCTGCCGTGCTTACCTCGCTTACCGTGTTGGCACGGCCCTGCTCCACAATACCTCCATACAAAAAAAGGAAGTCCAAATCTCCCGTGAGGACAAAACAAAACACAAAAAAAGCGGAAGACAACCCAAAACAGACCAAAAACAAGGGAGTTAGAGCGCCAGAAAAGTTTAATAGGACCTATTAAACTTTTCTGGCGCTCTAACTCCCTTGTTTTTGGTCTGTTTTGGGTTGTCTTCCACAATACCTCCAGTCAGGAAAGAAAAGGAGTATCCCCAGGAGTTGTGTGGTAGATATAAAACTGTGAAAGACTTAATTAACTTGTTTCTTGATCACTGTAGTGATCTGTCTGCCAACTGACAATATAAATCCTATTGTTGTAAGGGATTACCAGGCTATAATATCTTGGGGAATTTCCCCGCCAGAACTGAGAGAACAGCAGAAGCCAGTAGCAGTGCTTTTCTGAGACAGAGGACCTATTTTTAGAGTGTTGTTTGAATAAGCAGGTATTTTGCCTACCGTTGAGCCAATTTTGGAGTAAAGAAGTCCTTGGGTATTTTGATTTACGTGTGAAGCTTTGAAGTGAAAAATGTTCACCAAGTAGTTCTTGGAATTTCCCCCATGGAAAGAACCTTAGTAGAGTTTCAGATTTTGGTGCAGACTTAAGAGAAGCTCATTGTGTACACGTTGGGAAGTGGAGGGTTAGGTAGGATCTTACATTCTTGGTTGTGTTGCGTAATGGTAGGGCAATTAAGTCAGACATGGATGGTGTGAGGCTAAAGATTATTCTGTAAGCCAAGGTACAGATCTTGAAGGATGTGCGTGATTTAACAGGTGGCCAGTGTAGGTTTTGGAGCACACTTCTTGCATTTTCAAATCAATTTTTGCCATAGGTAAGTCTTGCTGCAGTAATTTGTGCAGTTTGGAGTTTCTTTAGCGTCTGTTCCTTGCATCCTGCATATATTCCATTACAGTAGTCTACTTGTGCAAGGGCCATAGTTTGGATGAGTGAGCGAAAGACGTCTCGTGAAAAGTAATTTTTTTTATACGTTTCAGTTTCCACATTGTCTGAAAGATTTTCTTTGTAGTGTTTTTTACTCGTCTGTCGAAGGATAATTTGTGATCTATGGTGATTCCTAAGATCTTCAGGTCATCTGTTATGGGAATAGTTGTTCCCATAGCATTGCTAGATGTAAAGTGATCGGTATTTTATAGTGAAATAAATATCAAGCAGTGAGTTTTTCCCTAGTTAGTTTCAGTTTGAAAGTAGATGCCCAAAGTTCTATGAGATTTATGCCGTCTGTGATTTTGGTATTAATTTCAGATATGTCTTTTTTGAAGGGGATAAAGATGGAAACGTCAACTGCGTATATGAAAGGGTTGAATCCTTGGTTGGAAAGAAATCTTGCAAGGGGGACCATCAGTAGGTTGAATAGTAATGAAGAGAGTGGTGAACCCTGGGGTACTCCACATTTTGCTTTCCAAGGGTTGGAGATCATGGAGTTCAGTTTCACTTGGTAGGATCGGGTGATCAGGAATCCTCTGAACTATTCAAGTACTTTCCCTCCTATTCCTATTTTGTCAAGCACTCTTTGTAGGATGGTATGATCAACCATGTAAAATGCAATGGACATGTCAAACTGTAGTAAGAAGATACTATTCCCAGTTGTGATTTCATGCTTAAATTTTGCTAAAAGTGTGATTAGTACCGTTTCTGTGCTCTGGTGGGTCTTGAAGCCTGATTGGGATTCATGTAGAATAGAAAACTTGTTGAGGTAGTTTGGTTAGTTGCTTGGCTATGATGCCTTCCATTATTTTAGTCATTAGAGGTATAGATGTTACTGATCTGTAATCTGGTGTCATTGATTTTTTTTCTGCCGTCCTTTGGGATTGGCGTAAGAAGTATGTTGCCCTTTTCCTTTGGGAACTGGCCTTCTTGGAACATGAAGTTTAGTTAAGAGGTGAATTGGTCAACAAAACGGTTTGGAGGAGTGTTCATAATATAGCTGGGGTAGGTGTCAAGTGTGCAGTCAAGAATTTTCTTATCGCTTTTGTTATCGTCTCATTGGTAAGTTGAGCAAAGGTCGTCCAAGTTCTGTCTGCTGGTGATTCCTCTGGTAGGTAATAGAGTTTGTCTATTAGCTTTTCAAGGTTGGTGTAAGTTTGTGGTAGACTCTTCCTTAGGTTGAAGATTACCATTTTCTGTGCTGATGGGGGGGGGGGGGGGGGGGTCATCGCTTCCTGTAGTAAGAGGTTTGATATTTAATAGGTTATTTACAAGTTTATAGAGTTTCTTAGTATCTTTGTAATTTGAGCCTACTTGTACTGTATAGAATTTCCTCTTAGCCTGCCTGGTGCTATTCTTGTACCTTTCTCGTGCCTCCCTTCAAGCTGTGATGGTGTTTTTTGTTTTTCTTCCAAGTTCATTCTTGCCTTCTAAATTGGGTTTTTAGCTCTTTCAGTGTATCATTGTACCATGGAACCGGTTTTCTTTCCTGTATGTTTTTGGATTTCATGGGGGCTATCTCATTTAGTACTGTGGTACATCTTTATGTCTCATTCTATTATGAAATCTGCAGAATCAGTTTGAAGTGACCAGTGATCATCATAGATGAAAGACCAGAATTTAGTTGTGTCAAACTTTCCTCGTGAGTTATGAATGGTCTGTGATTGTGTTGGGGTGATCCCTAGTTCTTTCCAGTAGAGGGCCATGCTTAGCTTGAAGTAGTCACACCATGGAGTTTCTGTCCAGCTTTGGTTTTGCAAAGCATAATCCTGGTTGGGTGAGAATCTGTATGCTTTTAGGTCTAAAGAGAGTCCCTTTGGTATGTGTAGAGGGCACTGGTGACCACTGGAAGTCCCAGAGTTGCAGGAATTCAACACAGTCCCTAGTGCTTTCAGTGATCTGATTTTCTAAGTGTAGGCTAATGTCTCCTATTATCAATATGTTGGAGTTGGTTAAGCAGATAGGAGTGGCCTAGTGGTTAGGGTGATGGACTTTGGTCCTGAGGAACTGAGTTCGATTCCCAGCACAGGTAGCTCCTTGTGACTCTGGGCAAGTCACTTAATCCTCCATTGCCTACCACATTGAGCCTGCCATGAGCGGGACAGCGCGGGGTACAAATGTAACAAAAAAAAAATACAGTCCATAAAGTTTGTTTGGGCTGTTTTCCAGTTTTCCGGAGGTCTACTTAAAAGTACACAACTTAGGTGGTTATGTAAGGCTTTATCTCTTATTCTGAGGTAATTTCCAGTTGTGGTGTTATGGATTCTGTAATGGGTTCCACTGTGAAGAAGAATCTGTACATGAGTGCGATCCCCCCTCTTTTTTTCCCGGTTCTGGTCCAATTCAAAATTTTGTATCCAGTGGGGCATAGGTCTAGGACTATGGGGTTGTATCCACGTTTCGGTTAGGAAGATCAGTCCTGGGTCTTTGTCCAGTTTCCAGTCTGATTGTGTTTTGTTGACTGCTGATCTGGTCTGTCAGCAGCACTAAACACATGTTGATTCCTTCTAGCTTGGAGCCTCCCTCTCTGGCATCCCGCTTCCTCTGATGGAACTTTCTGTTTCTTGTGGGCGGGACACTACAGAGAGGCTCCAGGCTAGAGAAAAAAAGTGTATGTTTAGCACTACCAACTGTAAAGGCAAGTTCAGAGGGCTGCCAGGAAGAAGAGGGAGAAAGACGCTGGAGCGTGGGGGTAAGGGGGAGCTTAATACGATTAACACATTTAAAAAATTTGTGTTAAATGCCCACCTCTCATCTTGTGAATTTTGGCATGTCCTTTTTCTGAAGCTCCACACATACTATAGCTCAGTGTAAACTGAAAAGGAACAGTGCTGCGCTACAGAATTACTAAAGGACTCAGTGTTCCAGTAATATTTACACTGTAGGTAAAAGTAGGCTTTTTGTTGTTTGTTTTTTTGTTTTAATGTTTAACATTAGAATTCCAAACTATTATAGCTTGTCAAAAAGGAATAGCTATCAATCAAACTGAACTGCCATAATCCTCCCACATATCCATTTTACTTTTGTATGTCTTCTCCCTCCCCCTCCTGAGCTTAGCCCATCTTTTCTTGATTGGGTGGGATTCCTTGCACCAAACCTGGAGGTATTTAAGTACAGAAGTATTGCCGTACTGGTCCATCCAGGCCTGCATCCTGTCTCCAACAATGGCAAATCCAGGCCACAAACATCTAGCAAGATCCCAAAACAGCAAAATACATTCTATGATGCCTATCCTACAAATATAACAAAATATTTAAACACACATGAATACAAGTGTATTGCTTCTTCAGCTTATTGAGAGTGGAGTAGTCTCATATATAACACACGATAAAGATTATTTGATTTTTCACCCAATGACTGGGTGTATTATCTGTGTGTATTGTCTAATCATTGACTTAACCTCCACCACCCTTTGCTAATCTTATATATGAAAATATATTTCTGTTTATCAATATGCTATCATCTAATTTTATGCAGCACTTAGCTTGAACAAGTTGTATCCTACAAATAAGCAGTGGATATTCCCCAAGTCCACCTAAATAATGGCTTATGGACTTTTTTTTAAACCACTAAGCTAACTGCTTTTACCACATTCTCTGGCAAAGAATTTCAGAGTTTAATTACACTTTGAGTGAAGAAATATTTTCTCCGATTCGTTTTAAATTTACCACTTTGTAGCTTCAATGCGTGCCCCCTAACGTCTACCCATTCCACTCCACTCATTTTATATCTCCCCTCCACTCATTTTATATCTCCCCTCAGCCATCTTTTCTCCAAGCTGAAGAACCTAAGCCGCTTGAGCCTTTCCTCATAGGGAAACCATCCCATCCCCTTTATCATTTTCATCTCCCTTCTCTGTACCTTTTCTAATTCCACTATATCTTTTTTGAGATACAGTGATCAGAATTGCACACAATATTCGAGGTGCGGTGACACCATGGAGCAATATGTTATCACATCCTTATTTTTGTTTTCCATTCCTTTCCTTGTCATAAGGATCACAGGTACCATCCTTTGTAAGCATTGTCTAGGTTATTCAGTTCAATTTAAAATCCAGCTATGCATCTTGAGGCACAGCCAACTGAACAGGCTCCCATATGCTTTGATATTTTATCTACCAGTGTAGTTACCTAAGTGTGTTTAATAAAGGCATGAGCTGTATGTCGATCATGCACAGAGGGTACCTACAGTCAAAAAAAATGACAGAACCAGAAGGAAATCCTCTACTTGTCAATTGCTTTAAGCTAATTCCTGTTGGTGTACTCTAGGGCATTCTGTATATTTTCCTATAGCACATTAGTATGCTTTGCCAATCATTTCTATCATCTCTCCCCATATAATAAAGTGCAACATCAGAGCACGTACTCACCAGTACTTAAATGTACTTTGTGGTCAGGTGGCCAAAGAAGCAACAGAAGCAGTATCAGATTCCAAGCTAAGTTCAGCATATTGACGTTGGCCATACCAGGTCTGTAAATAAAAGAACCTGAAAAACAAAGCCTGCATCCAGCGCGACGTATTCTTGACACAAAGCCTGCATCAGCATGGCTCATTAATCTCATTGCTCCAGATTGGAAATTTTTGTATATCATTGGCTCCAGCATGCTGAATGCCATGCTACCCTATTTTGTAAGGCAGATCTTATTTATTGTTTTTAATTGTTTATTGCCCGCATGCCTGAAAGCTACTTAATTGGGGTACAGTCAGATACAGTAAATATTTGTTACTACCCTTCAACATGCCAGTATGCCTATGAGTTGGCAAATACCATGTTACTCCATATCAATACCATCTCTGAGCCTTAGATATGGGCCTAGAATAGTTGAGCTTTCCTTCATTTCAGAGGACACCGATGTAAACCGTTATAGGAAACCTCAAGTAAGCCTGATGTGATGTTACTTTAGGAAATAGTGGCTAACATGGAGATCACAAAAAGTATGAACGGACACTGAAGCCAGCTATAATACTTATCCCAAGACACTACTGCACCATTTTAAGCAATTAGATATTTTTCAAGGGAAATTATTTCCAGAACTGTGGTATGCTATGCATCCACGGAACACATCAGATCCCAGCAGGATACTGAACTGGAAAGAACTTCAACACACTTGTTTGTTATTCCTAGGTAGCACAGGTCAGGAATGTTACCATATACTGAGTGCATGCATTCAATATTTAATGAAATTCAGATGTAACCCAAAAGTAAATATTTGCACTGCTCAAGTATAATGATGTTTTTTTTTAAAGGTGTATTTTGTTATTTTAAGTTTACGTTATTGGACATTCAATTTACATCCCTTTCTTGAATTCTGATCTGCCGAATTGTTAAAGGACTTTTTTGTGATGGGCTTTGGCCTATATTATAGCAAACATGATGGCACTAAGAGGAATCCCTACTTGCTGCTGATATAAGTAAAATAAAATAAAAAAATAATGTATTGAACAGTTATGTACCTAGAGGAAATAGGTATTAAAACCAATTGCTCCACTACACTCCTTTCACCTTCAATAACTCTGGTTTTGCAAAAGTAAATGTAATTAAAGGAAGATGCCAGAAAAAATTTAGAATACCATTATGGGTAAGACTGGTTTAAAAACAAGCCAGCCAAGCTAATATCATCGAGAAATCTACGGAGAAAGTGAGAGATGCAAATGCATTTGCCCTAAATGGTGGCAGAAAAGAGACAAACGTGAAAAGCATGAAAAATACAGTGCAGTGCTGTCTTGTGTATAATCGTAAAAATGTCATGCACACAAGCTTAATGTGAACTATTTAAAAGCAAACTATGGACTTTATAGTGCATGCCTAAAATTAGCACACGTTAAACGCTAGAGACACTCATATATTCCTATGGGTATCTTTAGCGTTTAACGTGTGCTAAAATCACTAGCGCGCCCGTAGCGCAGTTTATTTTATTTATTTGTTTATTACATTTGTATCCCACATTTTCCCGCATAGCAGTAGGCTGAATGTGGCTTACAGGTTCCGGAGAGGAGAGTACCAACTCCAGGAATATATACAGAGTGGAAAATAGAGTAACAGTAGGTGCAAGGAAGCTGATAAGGTTCCGGAAAAGAGAATACAACTCTGGGACGAATGCATAGTAGCATATAGAGAGAAGTAATCCCAATGAGGCTGATAAGTCTCCGGGGATGGGACTACAGCTTCTAGTGAGCAATACAGATTAGGATAAGGGCCCTGTGTGTGTGAAAGACGAAAAACTAATATATTCTGTGTGCCAAACTGACAGTGAAACAAACAAGACATAAATAGAAAAGAAAAGCCATAACATACCACTTAAATAATTTATAAAGAGCATAGAAATGCATGTATGTGATTACGACATGCCTACATCTATATATATTTTTAATTAATAAAAAGGTAAGTGATAAAAGAAATTGGCTGCACTATACCAAAAGCATGCTGCATGGACCAATGCAGAGCAAAGGACACCAAAAGAACCAAAATGGGATGTTTACGACTGCAAAATGTCTAAATATGAAAACAGTGTAGAGATACTTGTGCATGATTACAACGTGCCTAAATCTATAATAAGGTGACTGTAGTGATAAAAGAACTAACCATGCTGTACCAATGAAATGCTGCACAGACCGAAACAAAGCGAATGACAATGATAAAATCTGTTACCTGATCTTAGATAAACAGGATACGCTTTAGCGAAATCACAGAGATGGCTTTTTTTAGTCCGCAGACTTTAAAACCGCACCAGAAAACAGCTGGCATTTAAAACCAAATTTGTGCAACATCATGTCCTTATGTCATTACATGGATGAATACATGTATGCAGTAATAAGCTAAAAGCTGTGACTATGAACGAGAACAGTGCAAATGCAAAAAGGCAGTGTATGAACTGATGCATAAAAATAACTGATCGATGTCCAAGTATTACTGGAACTATGTGGTAGAGTAGTAGTATAAAATAAAAGAGGTTAAAACAACTCAGGGGTCCTTTTACTAAGGTGCGCCAAAAAATGGCCTGCGCTGGTGTAGACACATGTATTGGACGCGCACAGGTCCATTTTTCAGCGCACCTGCAAAAAAGGCCTTTTTTGGCTGAAAATGGACGTGCGGCAAAATAAAAATTGGCGCTCGTCCATTTTGGGCCTGAGACCTTAATGTCACCCATTGACCTAGCAGTAAGGTCTCATGTGTTAACTTGGTGGTAATGGTCTACGCGCATACAATGCTGATTACTGCTCAGTTAGCACCGTGCGCCGGAAAATTTCCAGAGCGCTTAGTGGACACGCGTTAAAAATGAAATTACCACCTGGGCCACTCAGTAGCTGGACGGCAGTTCAAAACTGATGTATGTACGCACCTATCCTGCTTATTTTCGAAGGAGAAGGCCGGCCATCTTCCGACACAAATCGGGAGATGGCTGGCCTTCTCTTATGGCTGGCCAAATCAGTATAATCGAAAGCCGATTTTGGCCGCCCTCAACTGCTTTCCGTCGCAGGGCCGGCCAAAGTTCAAGGGGGCGTGTCGGCAGTGTACCGAAGGTGAGATGGGGGCGTGGTTAAGAGATGGCCGGCTTCGGCAGATAATGGAAAAAAGAAGGCCGGCTCTGACGAGCATTTGGACGACTTTACTTGGTCCTTTTTTGTTCACAACCAAGCCTTGAAAAGGTGCCCGAACTGACCAGATGACCACCGGAGGGAATCGGGGATCACCTCCCCTTACTCCCCCAGTGGTCACCAACCCCCTCCCACCCAAAAAAATAATTTAAAAACATTTTTTGCCAGCTTCTATGCCAGCCTCAAATGTCATACCCAGCTCCATCACAGCAGTATGCAGGTCCCTGGAGCAGTTTTAGTGGGTACTGCAGTGCACTTCAGGCAGGTGGACCCAGTCCCTTCCTCCCCCTACCTGTTACACTTGTGGTGGTAAATGGGAGCCATCCAAAACCCACCCGAAACCCACTGTACCCACATGTAGGTGCCCCCATTCATCCCTAAGGGCTATGGTAGTGGTGTACAGTTGTGGGGAGTGGGTGTTGGGGGGCTCAGCACCCAAAGTAAGGGAGCTATGCACCGGGGATCAAGTTGTGAAGTCCACTGCAGTGCCCCCCTAGGGTGCCCGGTTGGTGTCCTGGCATGTGAGGGGGACCAGTGCACTACAAATGCTGGCTCCTCCCACGACCAAATGGCTTGGATTTAGCCGGGTTTGAGATGGCCCCCATTAGTTTCCATTATCGGCGAAAACCAATGGCGGCGATCTTTAACGCCGGCAATCTCTAAGACCGGCCCAAATGTTGAGATTTGGCCGGCCCTGACCATATTATCAAAACGAAATTTGGCCGGCCATCTTGTTTTGATAATACGGTCAGGTATGCCGCTTTACAGGGCCGGCCTTATAGATGGCCAGCCCCGTTCAATTATGCCCCTCTGTGTGGCTTAGTAGCCCTTTTACTAAGTCACATAGGTGCGTGCACGTGTCCTACGCACTTCAATTTTGAACTAACACTCAGCTACTGCGTGGCCTGGGCAGTAATTTCACTTTTTACACTTGTCCACTAAGTGTGCCGGAAATTTTACGGTGCACAGCGATAACTGAGTGGTAATTGGCATTGTATTCCCGGTTCATGCATGAGACCTTACCGCTAGGTCAATGGGTGGTGGTAAGGTCTCAAGCCCAAAACGGATGTGCGCCAATTTTTATTTTGCCACACGTCCATTTTCAGCCCCCCCAAAATAACCTTTTTTGCAGACATGCTGAAAAATGGACCTGCCCGCGTCCAATACACGTGTCTACACCAGTGCAGGCCATTTTTGGGCACACCTTAGTAAAAGGACCCCAAAGGGACCCTCAGAGACCAAAGTGTTTGACTAGGTTTATAAGAGAATAAAAGGAATGGTAAAAAGAATGAGGTCTAGTGCTGCCATCTAGAGGTGAGATGTGAAATAAAACAACATCTACTATAATAAAACTCACCCTCAACATTCTGAGGACACTGATGTCAGTGAATCCAAGCCACTGACAACAGTTCCTTCAGGTTCGAAGGTTCGTGGTGATGAAGCCACCAGGCCCCGCCCTCGAGTCAAACGTCATGACAACGAGGGTGGAGCAAACGTTGAGGGTGAGTTTTATTACTGTACTTGTGCTCCGCCCTTGCGTCAAAATGTGATGACGTTGAGGGCGGCACAGGAAAATCGACACCCACACAGAGCAACGCTAACAGCGGCGGCGGCAAACAAACCACCTACAACCGCGACGAGCCACGGGGCGGCCCAGGAAAATCGCCACTGATCTCCGTATGTGAGTCACCCCCCCCCCCCCCCAAAAGCTAGTGCCTGTTTCATTGTTCAGAGAAACGGGCCTTCTTTCCTAGTAATTATATAAATAAGAAGGTGGTATATTAATCTGAGAAAATGCAGCATGCCATTCTCACTAAATATAATTGCTAAAAATATATAGTAATGCAGAGTGAAAAATGAAAAATGGTGAAAAATACAATACAAAAGCATGAAAATTAAAAATGAAATAAAAACTAAATGGTATGGGTTTACCTGAACCGGTGACGTGTGCAACTTCAACCATGAGAAGAAAATGATTGCACATGTGAATATATACAAGATAAAAACCTGAATATAAACTGATGTAAAGAAAATCATGAATTCTATCAGTAGATTTTATCCTTGTGTTTGAAGCTTTACGTGGTTTTGTTATGTTATGTTATACGGGGCTTATTGTTCGCAAATACCAATATATGGTTTGTTGTAGATCACAGATCAATAAAAAATGAGACATAACCTCTTAATCATAGTTATAAAAATACATCATAGATACTCCTAATCAATCCAAATATTCATGGAACAAAATTATTTTAAGAGCTTTATGAAATGACTGATAGTTCCGAAGCATATGCATTTCTAAAGGTAAAGAATTCCATAACAAAGTAACTAGATAATGGAGAGAAGAATTAAAGAACTTCTTAAACCTTATTAAATGGACTGCTGAAAAGTTTAATAAAATGCAGTCTCCTATTGCTATTCGAATTACCATGTGAAAGCTGTACAAGATCATTCAAATACAATGGTGCAACACCATATAAGATCTTAAACACAACTGTGATTAACTTAAACCTGGCTCTAGCCTCAACCGGTAGCCAGTGCAGCCTAACCAGCAAAGGAGTGGCTGGTGTAAATTTACCTACTGAGAATATTAAACATGCTGCTGCCGTATTCTGAATGAGTTGTAGTTGTTTTCCAATTACCTTTGATCTAGAAAAGGGTTTAGTTGACCTATTGGGTCGATATGTGGTCATCATCAATAATGCGTTTAAATTTGTCCATTTTTCTTTTTTTAATCTCCTGTCTAAATGCATTGCTACGTGTACTGACATCCTGTATCACTACATCCTGTATCACTGCATCAAAATTACTATCAGTTTGTAATTTGTCCGGTTGTGTTTTTAAATTAGTTTTAGAGGAGTCAACTGTCAACCTTACCTTTAGCTGTATCAATTAAAAGTATCATCAAGTCTAAAGAACATTAAGGGGCCCTTTTACAAAGGCGTGCTGAAAAATGGCCTGTAGTATTGTAGATGTGTGTTTTAGGTGCGCGCAGAATCATTTTTCAGCACACCTGTAAAAAATGTCTTTTTTTTAAAATTTTGCCTAAAATGGATGTGCGGCAAAATGAAAATTGCCACATATCAATTTTGGGTCTGAGCAGGGGTGTAGCCAGACTTCAATGGTAGGGGGGTCCAGAACCAAGGTGAGGGGGCACATTTTAGCTCCCCCTGGCGCCGCCGATCCCCGCCATTGCCAACACTGACCCCCCACCCGCCATTGTCAACACCTCCAACAACTTTGACCCCCCCCCGCCGATGACCCTCTCAACCCCCCCCCCCTCCCGCCGCCAATCCGCCGCCTGCTACCTTTGCTGGCGGGGGACCCCAACCCCCGCCAGCTGAAGTCTTCTTCCTTCATTTGGTTTCTTCTGACTGAGTCTGACGTCCTGCATATACAACGTGCAGGACGTCAGACTCACAGAAACAGAACGAAGCCTTGCGATCTGCAGGGCTTTGTTCTGTTTCTGTGAGTCTGACGCCCTGCACGTTGTACGTGCAGGACGTCAGACTCAGTCAGAAGAAACCAAACGAAGGAAGAAGACTTCGGCTGGCGGGGGTTGGGGTCCCCCACCAGCAAAGGTAGCAGGCGGCGGGTTGGCGGCGGGAGGGGGGATTGAGAGGGTTGCCGGCAGGGGGGTCCTGACCCAAATCTATGGTGGCCCAGGCCCCCATAGCCCCATAGCAGCTACGCCCCTGGGTCTGAGACCTTGCCGCCAGCCATTGACCTAGTGGTAAGTTCTCACGTGGTAACCGGGCAGTAATGGTCTTCGTGCATAGAATGCCAATTACCGCCTGCACACAAGAAAATAAAAATATTTTCTGGGGCGTGTAGTGGATGTGCATCAAAAATGAAATTACCGCAAAGGCCACGCAGTAGCCAGGCAGTAACTCAAAATTGATGCACATTGGGTGCACGTAGGCGCCTACATGGCTTAGTTAAAGGACCCCTTATTGAGTATCTTACACCATTTGTCCAAAACAAATCTGGTCATATGAAACATGATGAGTCTCTTCATGATCCTGAGACCTCAAGGAATCCTCTGATGACTACAATATTCCAGTAGAAACACATAGGGAGTCTTTTACTAAAGGTTAGCTCAAGTTATCTGCAGCAGGTCCCATTTTATTCCTATGAGCCCTGCTGCAGATAGCTTGAGCTAATCTTTAGTAAAAGACCCTCTTAATATAATTCATTCCTGATAATGTCTTTCTGATTCAGAATAAGAGAGGCCCATCTATCCAATAGAGAGGTCGGAGTTTCATCTTCTTTCACTAATGAATTTTGATTTTGTAAAAGTACATGCAGATGGTCCTCAGGAAAACTGAGTACTGTATATTGTCCCAAGGTTGAAAGGACCTATTAAGGTCCACTGGAGTGACAAAGCCAGGAAACAAAGACCAACTCTTCCACAAGGAAAATCAAACAGAGTGAGGTAGAAGATCCCCCTCCCCCCCCAAAAAGTCACAAAATGATCAAAAGTGATACAAATTTATTCTCCAGTGTCACAAACAGGATGCGTTGGCACATATGAGGGTGTGACTGGCAAAGCTAGTGGCGCACAGGAAAATAGTCCTGTGTTTCTTTATATTATTTTCATTTTTTATGCCACTTTCAGCCTGCCACCAATCAGGGAGGAGGAGGGAGAGAGAGATGGGGTAATGTTGGTTAGGGAGATGGGGTAATTCTTGATGGGTAATGCTGGATGGTGTAAAGAGTTATGGGGCAATGCTAGTTGACAGGGAGACAGAGACAGCGAGGAGATGCAGCATGGCAGGTGAGAGAGAGAGAGAAAGAGAAAGAGAAAGAGAAAGAGAAAGAGAGAAGATCTTAGATGACAAAAGGAGAGAGCAAAGTGTATAGGAAAGACTGGGAAATAATAGGAAGGGGACTGGGAAGGCCTGGGTAAGGGAAAGACATGGAAGGCTGTAGATGTGGTGAAAATAGGGAGATCAAAGACTGGATATTAAGAATGAATGAAATCTGAATGGACAGAGAGGCAGAAAAATAAAAGAAAGCTGAAAGAAAAAGATCAGTGTCAGAAATGGACATCGTGGAGAAAGTGAAGAACTACTACTACTACTACTACTACTATTTAGCATTTCTATAGCGCTACAAGGCATACGCAGCGCTGCACAAACATAGAAGAAAGACAGTCCCTGCTCAAAGAGCTTACAATCTAATAGACAAAAAAATAAATAAAGTAAGCAAATCAAATCAATTAATGTGAACGGGAAGGAAGAGAGGAGGGTAGGTGGAGGCGAGTGGTTACGAGTCAAAAGCAATGTTAAAGAGGTGGGCGAGTGGTTACAAGTGGTTACGAGTCAAAAGCAATGTTAAAGAGGTGGGCGAGTGGTTACAAGTGGTTACGAGTCAAAAGCAATGTCAAAGAGGTGGGCTTTCAGTCTAGATTTAAAAGTGGCCAAGGATGGGGCAAGACGTAGGGGCTCAGGAAGTTTATTCCAGGCGTAGGGTGCAGCGAGACAGAAGGCGCGAAGTCTGGAGTTGGCAGTAGTGGAGAAGGGAACAGATAAGAAGGATTTATCCATGGAGCGGAGTGCACGGGAAGGGGTGTAGGGAAGGACGAGTGTGGAGAGATACTGGGGAGCAGCAGAGTGAGTACATTTATAGGTTAGTAGAAGAAGTTTGAACAGGATGCGAAAACGGATAGGGAGCCAGTGAAGGGTCTTGAGGAGAGGGGTAGTATGAGTAAAGCGACCCTGGCGGAAGATGAGACGGGCAGCAGAGTTTTGAACCGACTGGAGAGGGGAGAGGTGACTTAGTGGGAGGCCAGCAAGAAGCAGATTGCAGTAGTCTAAACGAGAGGTGACAAGGGTGTGGATGAGGGTTTTGGTAGAGTGCTCGGAAAAGAAAGGGGCAGATTTTACGGATGTTGTAAAGAAAGAAACGACAGGTCTTGGCGGTCTGCTGGATATGAGCAGAGAAGACAGGAAGAGGGAGAAGAAGAACAAATGAACAGGAGACCCTGGAAAGAGAGCTAAAACATGAAAGCTGTAATCAGAGACTGGAAACTACATGATTAGAAAAATTAAATGGCCACCCAACAAAGGTAGAAAAATGAATGCTAATTTTAATTTAGGGTGAAGTAGTGTGCTAGTGATGTTGGTGCACTTGTTAATAACATAAAACAAAAAATGGAAAATAATATACTTTGGGCCAGATTCTATATAAGGTGCCTAAAATTTGCGCACGGTAAACATTTCCACCTAAGCATATTCTATAAACAGTGCCTAGATTTAGATGCGGAATATAAAATACGCTTAGTTGATATTCCACTGCCTAAAACTGTGCATCTCCATTTATAACAATGAAAATGTGGCGTAAATCCCTGCATGTAGATTTACGCGCACTGGGCCATATTCTATAATTACGCATGTAAATTTTGAACCGCCCATGAAATTCCCATTTCCCTGCCCATAGCCACACCCCTTTTGAACTGTGCGCATTAGAATATAGGCTCAGTTCGTAATAGAATATGCTTACTGAGCTGTATGTGTAAATTCTAATTATTATTATTCCTTATTAAGTGCTGTTATCATTGTTGACTAGATTGTTAAGCCAATTAAGTTATGCATGCTATTATAGAATATGCCTGGATTTTGGCACGGATCTGTAGGCGTGCTATATAGAATCCAGGGGGAGGGGAGGGGGTTGACTAACTATCAGAGGCCAAAACCTTTGTTAAGAAGAGATTATACCTAATCTAGCTAGTCAAAAATGTATTAAATTAGTCCAATAAAAGGTATCACCTTATTTTCCATTTCTTGTTTTATTTATTAATTTTTAATTTATTTTGTGGAAATACCGGGTTTTTGAAACTTACATCTGCCATCTCTATAATTTGGACAGCATAGGGGACATGCATCACTATTTCTCTTTTTCTGGTGTTGCACTGTATGCAGAGTCTGTTATCCTAGGGGCTCAGTTTAATTTTTGGTCTTCATATTTCCATTTTCAGCTTATGGTTACTTGGTGAGGGTCTATTTGTATTCTGTGTGTATTAAAAAGTCATTGAATATATATTGTAAGGAGTATGGTAAGGAGTCTGGAGAAAGAAAGGGGATGGGGAGGAACCCCAGCTGCCAAAAAGGGAAAGAAGGCACGGTGGGGGTTCCGATCCTGCCCAAAAGGGACATAAGAGTAAACACTACAAGTCCCAGAAAGCCCCGGGAGAGCACCTGGTAAGGGGGAGAAATAGGGTGCACCTCCCAGAGGCTCCAAAAGGGGGCCAACCAAAAAGGGAGAAAGCTGAAGCCATACCCTGGTGGAAAAGGTGGTGGTGGAAAAAAGGGGCGGAGAAAGAACAACCCCAGAACCCGGTTAATGAGGGAAAAGGGAATCAGCTGGAGGAGGGGAGAGGACAGGAGAAAATGGACTGGGCTCCAGAGGAGAGGAGAGGAGCCAGAGGCAATGGAACAAGGAGAGCCAGAGGAGGTCCCTGAGGAACCGATGGAGCTGTTGGCTCTGACTCAGTCAGAGCAGGAGGTATAGGGGGCTGTCCGGGTCAGGCGGGAGGAGGTCAGGAGAATAGGCTGACCAAGAGGGTGGGACCCGGAGGCTTTGAGCCCGCGCAAAGCCTTGCTGCTTTTTGAGACTGTGTTTGAAAAGCCAGGCTACATTTAGGGCTGTGTTTGGAAAAGCCCTGCTGCAAGTGGAACTGTGTTTAAAAGCCTTGCTACTTTGTGAGACTGTGTTTGAAAAGCCAGGCTACATTTAGGGCTGTGATTGGAAAAGCCCTGCTGCACGTGGAACTGTGTTTAAAAGCCTTGTTACTTGGTGGGACTGTGTTTGAAAAGCCAGGCTACATTTTGGGCTGTGTTTGGAAAAGCCCTGCTGCAAGTGGAACTGTGTTTAAAAGCCTTGCTACTTTGTGAGACTGTGTTTGAAAAGCCAGGCTACCTTTTTGGCTGTGTTTGGAACAGCCCTGCTGCAAGTGGAACTGTGTTTAAAAGCCTTGCTACTTTTTGAGACTGTGTTTGAAAAGCCAGGCTACATTTAGGGCTGTGTTTGGAAAAGCCCTGCTGCAAGTGGAACTGTGTTTAAAAGCCTTGCTACTTTGTGAGACTGTGTTTGAAAAGCCAGGCTACATTTAGGGCTGTGATTGGAAAAGCCCTGCTGCACGTGGAACTGTGTTTAAAAGCCTTGTTACTTGGTGGGACTGTGTTTGAAAAGCCAGGCTACATTTTGGGCTGTGATTGGAAAAGCCCTGCTGCACGTGGAACTGTGTTTAAAAGCCTTGTTACTTGGTGGGACTGTGTTTGAAAAGCCAGGCTACATTTTGGGCTGTGATTGGAAAAGCCCTGCTGCACGTGGAACTGTGTTTAAAAGCCTTGTTACTTGGTGGGACTGTGTTTGAAAAGCCAGGCTACATTTTGGGCTGTGATTGGAAAAGCCCTGCTGCACGTGGAACTGTGTTTAAAAGCCTTGTTACTTGGTGGGACTGTGTTTGAAAAGCCAGGCTACATTTTGGGCTGTGTTTGGAAAAGCCCTGCTGCAAGTGGAACTGTGTTTAAAAGCCTTGCTACTTTGTGAGACTGTGTTTGAAAAGCCAGGCTACTTTTTTGGCTGTGTTTGGAACAGCCCTGCTGCAAGTGGAACTGTGTTTAAAAGCCTTGCTACTTTGTGAGACTGTGTTTGAAAAGCCAGGCTACTTTTTTGGCTGTGTTTGGAACAGCCCTGCTGCAAGTGGAACTGTGTTTAAAAGCCTTGCTACTTTTTGAGACTGTGTTTGAAAAGCCAGGCTACATTTAGGGCTGTGTTTGGAAAAGCCCTGCTGCAAGTGGAACTGTGTTTAAAAGCCTTGCTACTTTGTGAGACTGTGTTTGAAAAGCCAGGCTACATTTAGGGCTGTGATTGGAAAAGCCCTGCTGCACATGGAACTGTGTTTAAAAGCCTTGTTACTTGGTGGGACTGTGTTTGAAAAGCCAGGCTACATTTTGGGCTGTGTTTGGAAAAGCCCTGCTGCAAGTGGAACTGTGTTTAAAAGCCTTGCTACTTTGTGAGACTGTGTTTGAAAAGCAAGGCTACCTTTTTGGCTGTGTTTGGAACAGCCCTGCTGCAAGTGGAACTGTGTTTAAAAGCCTTGCTACTTTTTGAGACTGTGTTTGAAAAGCCAGGCTACATTTAGGGCTGTGTTTGGAAAAGCCCTGCTGCAAGTGGAACTGTGTTTAAAAGCCTTGCTACTTTGTGAGACTGTGTTTGAAAAGCCAGGCTACATTTAGGGCTGTGATTGGAAAAGCCCTGCTGCACGTGGAACTGTGTTTAAAAGCCTTGTTACTTGGTGGGACTGTGTTTGAAAAGCCAGGCTACATTTTGGGCTGTGTTTGGAAAAGCCCTGCTGCAAGTGGAACTGTGTTTAAAAGCCTTGCTACTTTGTGAGACTGTGTTTGAAAAGCAAGGCTACCTTTTTGGCTGTGTTTGGAACAGCCCTGCTGCAAGTGGAACTGTGTTTAAAAGCCTTGCTACTTTTTGAGACTGTGTTTGAAAAGCCAGGCTACATTTAGGGCTGTGTTTGGAAAAGCCCTGCTGCAAGTGGAACTGTGTTTAAAAGCCTTGCTACTTTGTGAGACTGTGTTTGAAAAGCCAGGCTACATTTAGGGCTGTGATTGGAAAAGCCCTGCTGCACGTGGAACTGTGTTTAAAAGCCTTGTTACTTGGTGGGACTGTGTTTGAAAAGCCAGGCTACATTTTGGGCTGTGTTTGGAAAAGCCCTGCTGCAAGTGGAACTGTGTTTAAAAGCCTTGCTACTTTGTGAGACTGTGTTTGAAAAGCAAGGCTACCTTTTTGGCTGTGTTTGGAACAGCCCTGCTGCAAGTGGAACTGTGTTTAAAAGCCTTGCTACTTTTGAGACTGTGTTTGAAAAGCCAGGCTACATTTAGGGCTGTGTTTGGAAAAGCCCTGCTGCAAGTGGAACTGTGTTTAAAAGCCTTGCTACTTTGTGAGACTGTGTTTGAAAAGCCAGGCTACATTTAGGGCTGTGATTGGAAAAGCCCTGCTGCACGTGGAACTGTGTTTAAAAGCCTTGTTACTTGGTGGGACTGTGTTTGAAAAGCCAGGCTACATTTTGGGCTGTGTTTGGACAAGCCCTGCTGCAAGTGGAACTGTGTTTAAAAGCCTTGCTACTTTTTTGAGACTGTGGTTGAAAAGCCAGGCTACATTTAGGGCTGTGGTTGGAAAAGCCCTGCTGCAATTGGAACTGGGTGTAAAAGCCTTGCTGTAAATTGAAAGGTGCTGGAAACAGCCTGTCTCCCCAGGGAGCCGGGTTTTGAGTTGAAAGATCCCTAAGGAATTGGGACAACAGAGAAAAAGGGATCTGAGCTGAGGGCCAGCTGGATCATTTCTACAAATGGTGGCAGTGGTGGGATCTTTCTGCAGGACCTGTCGCTAGAGAGGAGACTGGGATCAGACGGAGGGAGAAGCCCCTCGGGAGGGCCAACGCGGAGAAAGGCGCAGACCCATCTGGGGTTCCGGTAAGCGGGCCGGACGGGGGAGGGGAGATAAAAAAAAAAGGGGTCAGAAAAAGAGCCCAACATAAAAAGGGGTAATCGCCCTTGTAGGTGTTTCTCTGTGTTTTTTTTCCCAGGTGGTGGTGCCGGCCTCGAGATGGACCCCAAGGAGATCTTCGGATGGATGACTCTGCAATTTCAAAAACAACAGGAGCTGACCGCCAAAATAGTCGAAGACTCCCTGACCGCCGCTCGCGATCAACAGCAACCCGTACTGCACATGCTGCAGGATTTTTTTCAGAGAGGGGCTACTACTCCCCGGGAGGAGGGAGCTGGAACTAATGGACAAGGGAGCGGAGCAGGAGGAGCGGTAGGACCTGTATCCCTACATTCACTTAACTGGGGAAAATTGTCAGAACAAGATAATGTGGACGATTTTTTGACGGCATTTGAGAGGGTGGCGGAGGCGGCGGGGTGGCCAGGAGAGCAATGGGCTATGAGGTTAGTGCCTTCTTTGTCCGGGGAGGCATTGGCAGCCTTTAGGGATTTATCTCCTGTAGATGCTGCCAATTATGCAAGACTGAAAGAGGCTATTAAAGACAGATATGGTCTCAGTACCCAAGCTTACAGACGCAAGTTTAGAGCCACAAAATGGGAAAAGGGGACCCCCTCTAGAGCCGTAGCCAATAAACTTATGGATTTAGTGAAAAAATGGCTGGAGCCCGAGCAACATAGCCTGCAAGAGGTATTGCAGGAGATGGTGGTGGAGCAATTCCTTCAGGGTCTGCCCGAAGGAATTAGGGCTGAATTAATAAAGAGGGGCTGTAAGACGGTGGAGGGGGTGACGGCTGGGTTGGAGTGCTACCTCGAGGCCCAGCAGTGGGGTACCCCAGGGCTGGAAGGAGGAAAAGCCCGGGTGGTAGAGAAAGAGGGGCCCCCCAAAGTCTCCCTCATCAAGCCAGAGACCCCGACTTGGGGTAGGAAGCCCGAGGTAGTTGCAGGCCCGAGGAAGAAGGCTGCCCCTTTTGGGAACAGGGTGTGTTTTAAGTGTGGTAGAGCTGGACATTTAAAAAAGGATTGCCAGTGGCGGGAGGGATGGATCTCGCGTCTGGAAAAAGGGGGTATGCCCCGGTACCTGACTCAGGTTAAGGTAGAGGGGGTACCCATTACGGCAATGTTAGACTCAGGCGCAGATCAATCCATGATCTCTAGAGGGCTCTGGGAACAGATACGGAGGAGGAGACCCCCGGGGAGGGAGATCTATGAAGGAAAAGTGGCCATACAATGTATTCATGGGGCTAAGACGCCTTATGCCCTCCACAGGGTCAACTTACAGGGACCCCTAGGGGACATAAAGCTGGCGGTGGCTATTCTGCCCAGATTACCCCAAGATATGATCTTAGGAAGGGATTGGCCCCAGTTTATGGAATGTATGGGAGAGAAAAAAGTGTTGCTTACCACCAGGGCTCAGTCTAGCCGTGAGGCAGATGGGGACGGGGAGGACCTCGGGGGTGTTTTCCCTTTTCAAGGCGAGGTCCTAGGCGATCCAGGCCGAGAAAGGAAAGGAAAATCCTTGAAAAGAAAGGAACAGAAGGATAGAAGGGAGGCTCTTCAGAGGGTACAGAGGGAAAGTTACCTGCCGGTGGCCCCGGAGGAATTGAGGGAACAGTTTCCACAATTTCACCGAGAGCAGGCCACAGACCCTACTCTGGAGTATGCGTGGGAGCGGGCCCACCAGGGGGAAGGCCCGGCAGCCTCAGGGTTCATGGTGGAAGGGAATATATTGTATAGGAAGGTGCTTAGCTGGGAAAACTCGGGGGGAGGGAAACAGCTAGTGGTACCCCGGGCGTTCCGTTCTCTGGTGGTAAGGCTGGCCCATGATCATCCCCTGGGGGGGCATAAGAGCTCCCAAGCTACACTAAACCAAATATTGGCCCGATTTTATTGGCCAGGGATTTATAAGGAGGTGGAAAGATACTGTAAATCCTGTCCCAACTGTCAAAAGGTATCAGACCGATTCCCTCCAAAAGCCCCTTTAATGCCGCTCCCTAGGGTAGACCAACCTGGGAGGAGAATGGCCATGGATATCGTGGGACCGGTGACAAGGTCACAGAGAGGGTTCCTCTACGTGTTAGTGGTGATGGACATGGCCACCCGATATCCATGGGCCCTGCCCTTAAGGAATATTTCGGCGAGGAATATCGCTAGGGAGCTTATAAAAATTTTTTGCGAGGTAGGGTTTCCCCAAGAAGTATTGACCGACCGGGGGTCCAATTTTATGTCGCAGACATTGAGGCAGGTATGGGAGGCCTTTGGAATAAAACATATACGCACGGCGGCTTACCATCCCCAAACAAATGGGATGGTGGAATGCTTTAACCGGACCTTAAAGGGTATGCTAAAAAAAGCCTTGGGGGCAGACAGGACCGGGTGGGACCAGCTTTTACCATTCGTGTTGTACGCCTACCGGGAAAAGATGCAAGCCTCCTTAGGGGTTTCTCCTTTTGAATTAATGTTTGGGAGGCACCCCAGGGGTATGTTAGATATAGTGCAGGAGCACTGGGTGCCCCCCGAAACAACCGATAAAACCGTGGTGGAGTATTTACAGGATCTAAGGGGCCGGTTAGACAGGATACAAGAATATGCCCAAGACCAACTAGAACATAGCCAAGAACAACAGAAGGGGTATTATGACAAAGGGACCCGGGGAAGGGAGTTTTCCCCAGGGGACAGGGTCCTGATATTAATTTCGGAAGATCCACATAGGTTCTCCTCCCGGTGGAAAGGACCTTGGGTGGTAAGGAGGAGACTCGGTCCCCTCACCTATGAGGTGGCGAATGAGAGGGGTAGAGTACAAACATTTCACGTTAATCTAATGAAACCCTGGGTAGCTAGGGTAGGGTATCAAACCTGTGAGGAAGAAAGGGGGGGCGAGGAGTTAGGGCCTCAAATAAGGGAGATTTTTAAGCACGGCGAGCCCGGAGTTAATCCCCAGTTACCCCAGGAGAAAAGGAAGGAAATAGGAAGGCTCTTAGAGCGCTTTAAGGATGTGTTGACGGCCTGTCCGGGGAGTACCCACTTAGTAGAGCACGAGATAATCACTGAGCCGGGGAAGATCGTAAGGCAAAGGCCCTATAGACTCTCCCCGATGAAGAGGAGGGAAGTCATTACCCAAGTACAAGAAATGTTAGACTTTGGGGTAATTGAGGAGTCCCATAGTCCTTGGTCCAGCCCGGTAGTGTTAGTACCTAAGCCTGAAGGCGAATGGAGATTTTGTATTGATTTCAGGCAGCTTAATACGATCTCCCAAACGGATGCTTATCCTATGCCGTATATAGAAGAGCTAGTGGACCGGTTGGGAGCTGCCCAGTATTTGACTACTCTCGATTTAACAAAAGGGTACTGGCAAATCCCCCTGTCTCACGAGGCCCAAGCGAAGACCGCTTTTAGTACCCCCATGGGCTTATACCAATTTAAAAGGCTGCCTTTTGGCCTCAATTCAGCTGCGGCCAGCTGCCAACGCTTGCTTGACCAAGTCCTCAGACCACATCAGACCTATGCTGCAGCGTATATGGATGATGTGGTAATCCACAGTGAGGACTGGGACACCCATTTAAAGCAGGTAGGGGCAGTGCTGCAAGCTTTACGGGAGGCGGGTCTTACCCTTAACCCTAAAAAGTGCTGCTTTGCCCAATATAGGGTCAAGTACTTAGGCTATAACGTAGGCCGAGGAGAGGTGCGGCCTTTATTGAACAAAGTTCAAAGCATCCAAGAATTTCCCCGGCCCAGCAGGAAAAAACAGTTGCGGCGATTCCTAGGTATGGTGGGCTATTACAGGCGATTCATCCCTCACTTTTCCGAAATAGCTACCCCCTTAACAGATATGTTGAAGGGTAAGAACCCCGATCAGCTGAGATGGGGGGAGGAGGAGTTGCGGGCCCTAGAGCAGATGCAGAATGCCCTGTGCCAGGAGCCGGTGTTGAAGGCAGTAGATTTCAGAAAACCTTTTATCCTGCAAACCGATGCTTCGGGTAGGGGGCTAGGGGCGGTGCTGTCTCAAGAACACGAAGAGACAGAGCACCCTGTTCTGTATCTTCTGTATCTAAGCCGAAAACTCCTACCGCATGAGACCCATTATTCCACCATAGAGAAGGAGTGTCTAGCCATAAGATGGGCGGTGCAGGAATGTACAGTCTATCTGGAAGGGCGACCCTTCAAGTTGGTGACGGATCATGCTCCACTGAAGTGGCTTAATTTAATGAAAAACAACAATGGAAGGCTGATGCGCTGGTATTTAGCCTTGCAACCCTTCCAGTACACAGTGGAGCATCGTCCGGGGAAGTGTCTGGCGAATGTGGACGCCCTATCCCGGGTAGGGGACGATACAGAGGAAAAGGGAAAACGGGGGGGGGGGGAGTGAAAGCTTAAGGGGGGGGTATGTAAGGAGTATGGTAAGGAGTCTGGAGAAAGAAAGGGGATGGGGAGGAACCCCAGCTGCCAAAAAGGGAAAGAAGGCACGGTGGGGGTTCCGATCCTGCCCAAAAGGGACATAAGAGTAGAACACTACAAGTCCCAGAAAGCCCCGGGAGAGCACCTGGTAAGGGGGAGAAATAGGGTGCACCTCCCAGAGGCTCCAAAAGGGGGCCAACCAAAAAGGGAGAAAGCTGAAGCCATACCCTGGTGGAAAAGGTGGTGGTGGAAAAAAGGGGCGGAGAAAGAACAACCCCAGAACCCGGTTAATGAGGGAAAAGGGAATCAGCTGGAGGAGGGGAGAGGACAGGAGAAAATGGACTGGGCTCCAGAGGAGAGGAGAGGAGCCAGAGGCAATGGAACAAGGAGAGCCAGAGGAGGTCCCTGAGGAACCGATGGAGCTGTTGGCTCTGACTCAGTCAGAGCAGGAGGTATAGGGGGCTGTCCGGGTCAGGCGGGAGGAGGTCAGGAGAATAGGCTGACCAAGAGGGTGGGACCCGGAGGCTTTGAGCCCGCGCAAAGCCTTGCTACTTTTTGAGACTGTGTTTGAAAAGCCAGGCTACATTTAGGGCTGTGTTTGGAAAAGCCCTGCTGCAAGTGGAACTGTGTTTAAAAGCCTTGCTACTTTGTGAGACTGTGTTTGAAAAGCCAGGCTACATTTAGGGCTGTGATTGGAAAAGCCCTGCTGCACGTGGAACTGTGTTTAAAAGCCTTGTTACTTGGTGGGACTGTGTTTGAAAAGCCAGGCTTCATTTTGGGCTGTGTTTGGAAAAGCCCTGCTGCAAGTGGAACTGTGTTTAAAAGCCTTGCTACTTTGTGAGACTGTGTTTGAAAAGCCAGGCTACCTTTTTGGCTGTGTTTGGAACAGCCCTGCTGCAAGTGGAACTGTGTTTAAAAGCCTTGCTACTTTTTTGAGACTGTGGTTGAAAAGCCAGGCTACATTTAGGGCTGTGTTTGGAAAAGCCCTGCTGCAAGTGGAACTGTGTTGAAAAGCCAGGCTACATTTAGGGCTGTGTTTGGAAAAGCCCTGCTGCAAGTGGAACTGTGTTTAAAAGCCTTGCTACTTGGTGAGACTGTGTTTGAAAAGCCAGGCTACATTTAGGGCTGTGTTTGGAAAAGCCCTGCTGCAAGTGGAACTGTGTTTAAAAGCCTTGCTACTTTGTGAGACTGTGTTTGAAAAGCCAGGCTACATTTAGGGCTGTGATTGGAAAAGCCCTGCTGCACGTGGAACTGTGTTTAAAAGCCTTGTTACTTGGTGGGACTGTGTTTGAAAAGCCAGGCTACATTTTGGGCTGTGTTTGGAAAAGCCCTGCTGCAAGTGGAACTGTGTTTAAAAGCCTTGCTACTTTTTTGAGACTGTGGTTGAAAAGCCAGGCTACATTTAGGGCTGTGTTTGGAAAAGCCCTGCTGCAAGTGGAACTGTGTTTAAAAGCCTTGCTACTTTTTTGAGACTGTGGTTGAAAAGCCAGGCTACATTTAGGGCTGTGTTTGGAAAAGCCCTGCTGCAAGTGGAACTGTGTTTAAAAGCCTTGCTACTTGGTGAGACTGTGTTTGAAAAGCCAGGCTACATTTAGGGCTGTGGTTGGAAAAGCCCTGCTGCAAGTGGAACTGTGTTTAAAAGCCTTCCTACTTTGTGAGACTGGGTTTGAAAAGCCAGGCTACATTTAGGGCTGTGGTTGGAAAAGCCCTGCTGCAAGAGGAACTGTGTTTAAAAGTCTTGCTACTTTGTGAGACTGGGTTTGAAAAGCCAGGCTACATTTAGGGCTGAGTTTGGAAAAGCCCTGCTGCAGTTGGAACTGGGTGTAAAAGCCTTGCTGTAAATTGAAAGGTGCTGGAAACAGCCTGTCTCCCCAGGGAGCCGGGTTTTGAGTTGAAAGATCCCTAAGGAATTGGGACAACAGAGAAAAAGGGATCTGAGCTGAGGGCCAGCTGGATCATTTCTACAATATATAGGAGGATTGATCTATACTTATCCAGCTTGTTTAGTTTTCCTAGTAGGTGTATTGATATTTTAGTGCCTACTGCAACATTTACAGTGCTGCCTTTTCCTAAGTAGGCCCTTGCTGTGTGATTCCCAAAAGTGGAAGGTAATGCTATTGTGATAACATTGCCTTTTATGTCTGGTACTGGGTTTGGGTTTTGGATTTAGCTCACACCTTTCTCAGTAGTAGCTTAATATGAGATACATTCAGATATATTAGGTACAATTTATGCACAGTACAAAAAAGTAAACCATACTTTTTTTCCTAAGTGAAGATAGGATTTTACAAAAAAATTTTATTAACAGCAAAATAAGTTAATTTAAATATTGTTAGCTATATTTTTGTGGACTCTCAAGTGCTGGGCAGAAGAATTAAATAAAAACAAAACCCTTTTCTGATAAACTTGTTTTTTATAGAGAGCATGGGAGGAAGGCTAGATAGGAGAGATCATCAGTGGTATAATCTTGAGGCAGGATCTAGGGTGAAATTGGGGGTGGGGTTAGAGGTGGAGCTTGGGGACTCACAACAAAAAGGTGTTCCGCTGTCCCTGGGCCATGACATGAGTGCACGCATTATGAGGCTTGGATGAAGCCTGCAGTACCTTGCGCTACCCCTGTCCTGCCAGTGGTGGGATGGCTTTAACACAGGGTGCTGGTTTGCAAGCATTGACTATAACACAGCTGGGTGATGGTGGCACCTGTCCTAGTTAGTTGACAAGAGCACCCCACACCTTGAGCCCCCTCCCATATAATAACCAAGATACAGAGACCATGTACCATTTACATGACACATTGGCACAGGCTGCCTCAAGCATATGATGGATAGGGCATGGAGGACAGAGTTCTTGGGTGCAGCAAGATGCGTTAGGTAACACTTACCACTTCCCCCTTTCTAGAGAGATGTGTCCAGGTCACCAGTCCCCACACTGCCTTCTCATATAAGGTCTGGAGGACCTGCCAGAAGCATAACCAGGTTATGACACCAAGGGGAGCAGAGAGCAGACAGCGTGGATGCTTGCGCGCACTACGTAGGTATGCTGAAATATAGGCACCGTCCCTGTCAGAAGTCCGTTTAGGGGAGTGGTCGCTCCCCTGGCACCCCACCTAGCTATGCCTCTGGGACCTGCTGCTCTAAAGTGCTCAGTGTCTCATTGCCAGGTTAGGAGCTGCCGCTTGCTTTCAGTTTGGCATTCCTGCAGAGTTCCCTCCACTTATATTTCAGAGGTCTTCTGCATCCCTGTTATTGTGACATTCAGCATGTGACAGATCCCAACCCAAGCTTTCTGTTTTGTATAGGTGCTAAGGCACTGTCCTGACACATCAAAGAAATGCCTTCAATGCTTTAGGACATCCCTGACAAGCATCTCCACATCCTCTGAGGTAAAATTATACTTTTTGGTCAAAACCTGTTGCTTAGGAGTGAGTCTAATGTTTCCTATGGCACAAGTCTCAGAGATTGTAAAATGACAACCTACGTGTTTATATATGCATAAGAAAAATATTGAAGTTGGAAGACTGACAGCACTGATAATCTATATGTGGATGTTTCTGAAATACTGCTCCAGCCTCTACATACACACCTAGCCATCTTTCCTCACAAGTATGTTCTATCTAAAATGGGGCTTCATGTGTTTCAATTAGAATGGGATTTGGAGCTCTGTGGGGGGTCAGCTGAAAACTTTACTGATGGCAGCAACAGTCAGCTAAATAGTGCTGGATTCCCAACTATAACGTGATTGTAGTACACAATGCTGACAAATACTTCTCATGATACTTTTTAAACAATGTTTTCCCCCTATAATTATATGTGTGTAGGGACGTGCTCATATGTTTCCAAAGGACAGTCACAGACTCACTGGCGGGGCAGCATCATTGCTAAGCAGTTATGGAGACGAGAACAGTTTTGGATCTACTCTTGGAATACTGTTGAACCGGAGGGTCTCAATAGGGAAGTGGAGTGGGGGGCATATTTATAGTAGTCATCTGATTTTTCTTTCATCTCTGTTGTCAGTAAATAGTGCAGTACAGGTTTTCCTGTTTGCTTCCGAGGCAGTGGCGTCTCCAGGTTTAAATAGAGCCACCGCTCTTCTGGTTTTTCCTTAGCGTCTGATTTTCAGTTGAAAACTTTATACGTGAGGTATGTGTACTCCCTTAAGCCTTTCTAGCTGTATAGTCAGGTTAGTTTAAGATAGAATTAAGTTTGTGTTTTTTGGTAGTATTGTAAGTTTGAAGGTATTTTTTTTATTTCCAGGGACGCTTTCCACTTAGAGATATAAAGATCAGTCAGCAGGTGTCTTGAAACAGCTCCGGTGAAACATGGACCATGTCAGGACCTGTTTTTACTCTCTAAGCTAAGTAAAAGCTTCACAGAATTAAGTGTACAAAAAATGTTACTTTTGGCACTTGGAGGCATTTCTTTAAAAAAAAGTAGAGTCGTGCTATGATTATATGCCTGGATAACTTTGAAGACCAATGAGTCTGTGGCTGTCCTTTGGAAACATATGAGCATGTCCCTATACACACATATATATATATATATATATACTAGTGGAACCATGCCCATTTCCTCAACAATGAAATGGGCCCTAGGAAGGCTGTCATGTAAGCTTTTTTTTCTCTCTCCCCTGCCTTCCCCTCCATGTTCAGCAATTCTTCCCTCCCCTCCATGTCCAGCGATTCTCCTCTTCCCAGCCCTCCAATCCGTGTCCCACGTTTCTCTCCCCTACTGTCCTCCCATCCCATCCCATCTATGTCCACCAATACTCCTCTGCCCTGCCCTTCCTTCCCCTTCCCTTCCTCCCTCGATGTCCCGCGATTCTCTCCTCCCCTCGATTTATACCTGAGCGTTCTCTGGCTGGCTGGTGCTGGCTTCCGTTTCATTCGTAACATCCCTCCTGATGTCAGCTCACCTCCAGAGTTCCCTTCCCTCTCACTGTTCCACACTCTGACGTTATTACGTCTTGACGCGAGGGCGGGACAGTGAGGTGGAATGGAACGCTGGAGGCTGACTGACGTCAGGAGATGTTACAAACCCAGGCAGCCAGACATGGAATGTTGGAGGTGCAAATTATTCTATAGGATAGGGGGAAAACATTGTTTTAAAAGTTTAATAAAAAAGTATTTGTCAGCGTTGTGTATTACAATCACATTATAGATGGGAATCCAGCACTATTTAGTTTATGTATCATTCTCATCTAATTTATAATTTAAGGGGCCCTTATACTAAGCCACGTAAGCTTCTACGCACACCCAACATGCGCCAAAATGGAGTTACCGCCCGGCTACTGTGTGGCTCTTGTGGTAATTTCATTTTTGGTGTGTGTCCGATAAGCATGTCCGAAAAATTATTTTTATTTTTGGACGCGCACCAAGTGGCATTTGATGCACGTAGGTCATTACCACCCAGTTACTGCATGAGATTTTACTGCTAGGTCAACGGCTGGTGGTAAGGTCTCATAAGTACAGAAGTACATAAGTAATGCCATACTGGGAAAAGACCAAGGGTCCATCGAGCCCAGCATCTTGTCCACGACAGCGGCCAATCCAGGCCAAGGGCACCTGGCAAGCTTCCCAAACGTACAAACATTCTATACATGTTATTCCTGGGATTTTGGATTTTTCCAAGTCCGTTTAGTAGCGGTTTATGGACTTGTCCTTTAGGAAACCGTCCAACCCCTTTTTAAACTCTGCTAAGCTAACCGCCTTCACCACATTTTCCAGCAATGAATTCCAGAGTTTAATTACACGTTGGGTGAAGAAATATTTTCTCCGATTTGTTTTAAATTTACTACACTGTAGTTTAATCGCATGCCCCCTAGTCCTAGTATTTTTGGAAAGCGTGAACAGACGCTTCACATCCACCTGTTCCACTCCACTCATTATTTTATATACCTCTATCATGTCTCTTCTCCAAGCTGAATAGCCCTAGCCTCCTTAGCCTTTCTTCATAGGGAAGTCATCCCATCCCCGCTATCATTTTAGTCGCCCTTTGCTGCACCTTTTCCAATTCTACTATATCTTTCTAGAGATGCGGCGACCGGAATTGAACACAATACTCAAGGTGCGGTCGCACCATGGAGCGATACAACGGCATTATAACATCCTCACACCTGTTTTCCATACCTTCCCTAATAATACCCAACATTCTATTCGCTTTCCTAGCCGCAGCAGCACACTGAGCAGAAGGTTTCAGTGTGTTATCGACGACGACACCCAGATCCCTTTCTTGGTCCGTAACTCCTAACGTGGAACCTTGCATGACATAGCTATAATTTGGGTTCTTTTTTCCCACATGCATCACCTTGCACTTGCTCACATTAAACGTCATCTGCCATTTAGCCGCCCAGTCTCCCAGTCTCGTAAGGTCCTCTTGTAATTTTTCACAATCCTGTTGTGAGTTAACGACTTTGAATAACTTTGTGTCATCAGCAAATTTGATTACTTCGCTAGTTACTCCCATCTCTAAATCATTTATAAATATATTAAAAAGCAGCGGTCCTAGCACAGACCCCTGAGGAACCCCACTAACTACTCTTCTCCATTGTGAATACTGCCCATTTAACCCCACTCTCTGTTTCCTATCCTTCAACCAGTTTTTAATCCACAATAGGACATTTCCTCCTATCCCATGACCCTCCAATTTCCTCTGTGGCCTTTCATGAGGTACCTTGTCAAACGCCTTTTGAAAATCCAGATACACAGTATCAACCGGTTCCCCTTTGTCCACATGTTTGTTTACTCCTTCAAAGAATTGAAGTAAATTGGTCAGGCAAGATTTCCCCACACAAAAGCCGTGCTGACTCGGTCTCAGTAATCCTTGTCCTCGAATGTGCTCTGTAATTTTGTTTTTAATAATAGCCTCTACCATTTTCCCCGGCACCGACGTCAGACTCACCGGTCTATAATTTCCCGGATCTCCCCTGGAGCCTTTTTTAAAAAATGGGCGTTACATTGGCCACCCTCCAATCTTCTGGTACCATGCTCGATTTTAAGGATAAGTTGCATATCTCAGACCCAAAATGGATGCGTGGCAATTTGCCGCACGTCCATTTTCAGCAAAAATTTTAAAAAGGCATTTTTTGTAGGTGCGCTGAAAAATAATTCTGCGTGCACCCAAAACACACATCTACACTACCGCAGACCAGTTTTCAGCACACCTTAGTAAAAGGACCTCTAAGTATTCCCATTTTGCTTTTTGGTGGTTTTTCCAGCAATAGTCAGCTGCCAACTGTATAAGTTAAGTAAACAAGCGCTGCCATATAAATAGAAGGTATAACTAAGCATATAACAAAAATTGTTGTATGTGGATCTTTGGTAATGACACTTGTACACCTACTGCTGCTAAAAATCCACACGATTTTAAAAAAGGATTTCTTGTCCATTTAAAGTTGCACAGTCTATAGATTGCTGAAAATTGATTTGTTGATATACTACATACATGAATCTGATTTGTTTAGAACATCCATAAATTAAAATTATATTTGAGATAAAATGTTCTGCAATTAATTTATGAAATTTTGACAGCATTCAATTAAGCATTTACTTATGTATTTTACAAAATGTATATCCTGCCCGTTTTACAACAATACTAGGCGCTCCTTTTACAAAGCTGTGCTAGCGATTCCGGCATGGCAAATGTGACAAAGCCCATAGAAATTGAATGGGCTTGGTCGCATTGCTGTGTCAGAATTGTTAGCATGGCTTTGTAAAAGGAGCCCTAGGCTACTTATCTGATATGTGTTGCTGATTCAGCAAAACATCACAGTGAAGTGTTGTGAAAAATAAAAACATATGTCATCATTAAGATAATTATATAGGAAAATATGAATCATTTACTATTAGCTAGTACAAACAGTACATTACACACTTTGCAGCTCTTTTCTAACTCTGTCCCAGCCTTTCCACCTAACCACTAGAAGTATAGTTAGTACTGTGAGCATACACTGACTTAAAAATACATTGTTGTAAATACAGTATTATAAATACACTGAGAAGGAGGTTCACCTGTACTTTGGTTTACACTGATAAGATAAAAGAAAGGAGCCAGAGAAGGAAGGGGGGGGGGGTGGAAAGAGGGAGAAGCATCTCCACCCCTTCCCACCGTGTCTACAAGCATAGGATGAAGGTGAAAGGAAACAGACTTAGGAGTAACCTAAGGAAATACTTCTTCACAGAAAAGGTGGTGAATGCGTGAAATGGCCTCCTGGTTGAGGTGGTGGAAACAGACTACACCCTGATATTCAGCCACCAGCGGTCAGCGTTTTTTTAAACGCTGATCGTCACCAGCTAAAGTATCCCCTGATATTCAATGCCGGCCATGTCTAGGTACTGGCACTGAATATCGGGGGATAAGTTTTGGCAGGCTGGACACCCCCAAGTCCCCTCTCACCACCACCAATGTCGCTTCTTTCCTTCCCCCCTCCACCTGGAAGACCCCCCTCCCCCAGGCCTACCTGCATCCCTGGTGGTCCAATGGGATCATTGGGGGCAGGAGCGCAGTCCCCTCGCTCCTACCCCTTGTGGCACCTCTCTAAAATGGCTACCGTAACCTCTTGTGGCATTTTGCGGTACTACATGAAGTATTGCGAACTGCCGTGAGAGGTTGTAGCAGTCATTTTAGACTGACCTCTTACGGCAGTTCACTGTACTTTACGTAGTACCGCGAGCTGCATAACTACATCAAGAAGGTAAATCTTATCCCAGTTGTGCATGTCATGATAACATCAAGACTGGATTACTGCAATGACTATACAATGGTCTGACTACAAAGGACCTGCACCAGCTCCAGTTGATTCAGAATGCTGCAGCAAGACTCATAGAAGGTTGCAAGTGAAGTGGCCACATCACACCATTTTTGCAAAAACTTCATTGGCTACCAGTACAATACAGGGCTAAATTTAAAACTCTATGTCTGATCTTCAAGGCTCTTAAAGGAAATGGCCCTGAGTACCTGAAGAATAGGATGATCCTCTACACACCGCCAAGGACACTAAGGACCTCTCAAGGACTATCACTAACCACACCCTCTCCAAAAGACATTACATTATGTGATACCCACAAGCTAGCCTTCTCCGGAGTAGCCCTCACACTCTGGAATGCACTGTCTGAAAGGCTCCGCTTAACAGAAGACTATCTCTACTTCAGGAAGTAGGTGAAAGCTTGGCTCTTCAACCAGGCCATTAATGGAAGAAGTAACTAACTTGTTAGTCTCATTCACACACACAAGGAGTGACATGGGCTGCATATATTGCAGCAGGACATGTTTATCCACTCCTACCCTAGCTGAGATAATATTTAACCATCTCTCTGACCTCATGTGCAACTTTCTTTAAATTACTCACCTTACTTTCTAAATTTTCTTACACTCTTCCCTATCTATATGTTCCATCTTTGCTTATACCCTTCACTATCAATTAAAATGTTCTATTACGTATTGTAAGTAGTACGACATTGTAAGTAGTATGCTATGCCAGACTTTGTACTGTTATTTGAATATTTTTACTGCTGTAATTGCCAATTGCTCATGCTTGATCTATTCTTACTGTACACAGCCTTGGGTGAATTTCTTCAAAAAGGCAGTAAATAAATCCTAATAAATAAAATAAATTTTAGACCGACATCACAAGGGACAGGAGTGAGGGGGCTGTGTGCCTGCCCCCAACGACCCTGCTGGATCACCAGGGATACAGGTAGGACCGGGGCAGGGGGGCTTGCTGGGGATGGTGTCTTGAAACGGGCTGGGTGGAGGGGTGAGGGCAAGAGGGGACATTGTTGGGGGAGGGGGCTCAGGGTTTTATTTTTTAAGGATATTCAGAGCTCTTGAGCTGTCCTGAATTAAGCCGCTTAGCTATGTGGGTGCCGGCACTGAATACTGCTGGCACACGTATAACCTGGGGCTCCTCTCTAGTGCTGCCCCAGCCCCACTCCTGACCTGCCCACTTTTTAGTTTGCTGGTCTGAGGAGATATTCAGTGGCACTCTCCGGTTAAATGCTGCTGATGATCCCCACTTAGGCGGCAAAAAATGATTTAAGTGGGCAGACGAGGCTCCTGCCTACTTAAATCACTTTGAATATCGACCCCTATCTGAAGTCAACCAAGTTTGGGACAAGTACAAAGAATCACTAAGGGAGAGGAAGGGAAAGTAGATAACATAACATAAAAATTGATGTTATATTCCACAGTAAGCCTTACAGTTCTACATGGATAACAGAGGAAAAAATTGGTCAGGAATTATAAATAACTTAAAATAATACATCATAATAAAACAAATACAAGTCTAGAACAAATACAATCTAATTTCATAAAACAGATCTAATTCTTGACCGTTAGAAATTCCTGAAACAAATATGTATTAATCTGACACCTAAAATCCTTATAGTCCGTAACAGTTATTAACAAAACAGGAATTTCCTTGTCTAATTTTGCAGCCTGAAACGAGAGCAATGTCTCCAGTTGTTTGAGTAATTTCTTACCCCTTAATAAGGGGAAGGCAAATGCTGTAAAAACAAAATGTTCAACTAAATAAAATGGTGCCATACCAAACAGTGCTTTATGTAATAAACAAAATAAATGTAAACAGAATTCTTGCTGGCATAGGAAGCCAGTGAGTTGTTATGTAAAACAATGAAATACTATCTGACTTTTTCAATGGATAAATCAAACGTAAAACTGCATTCTGAACTGTTTGTAGTTTTTTCATCAAGTAAAGTGGGCAACTCAAATATAACATTACAGTAGTCCAAGAGACTTAGCAGCAAAGCCTGCAAATTAGAGGAAATTGCTCTTCTTCAATATTTGTGGATACTGCAAAGTTTACGCATATGTACAAATGCTCTTTGACTTGTGGCTGTCGTGAAAGAGTAGAATCCAAGAGTATACTCAACATTTTTACAGTAGAAGAAAATTGATATTCTTTTTGACTTATAATACTAGACTCATTAATGCCAGGAGAGTTGTTAACCCTTAAAAAAACTTGTCTTCTCTGTGTCTAATTTTAATTTATGCACATACATCCAGCATTCTATAGTATTAATAACTCTATGAATCATAGCACTTTCTAAAAGGACAGAGGATAGAACAGGGATAAGAACTGTTATGTCATCAGCATAGCTATAAGATAAACCCCTTGCTTCATAGCCTAAGGAGTGCATGTATTTACTAAATAAGAGCGTGGATAAGGGAAAACTCACAGGGATTCCTCCACCCATCCAACAGACAGGTCTTCATTTTAACCCTGTGAACGCAGTTTTAAAAAACCCCGGAACCAGTTGTATACATGACCTGATAATCCAATATTATCCAGAATTTGCAAAAGAATGTCACGGTCCACCACGTCGCAGGCACAAGATAGATCAAATTGTAAAATCAGTGTCTTTTTATCCTCACTAAGCAGTATATTATCCATCAGAGAGCCCATTTCCATGCTGAAATACGATCTAAAACCTGATTGAGAAGTGTGCAATATGTTATGACACTCCAGGTAGTTTGTTAATTGATGAGCCACTATACCCTCCATTAACTTAGCAAAATAGGGGGATAGACACAACAGGTCTACAATTTGACAGAAGCTCACTAGGTTTTTTATTGTTCTTTGCATTGGGAGTGATAATTATTTCTCCCAGATCTGGTGGAAATATAGCTAAGGAAAGTATTGCTTTTAGCCAACTATAAAGCTGGCATCTGAACTCCAATGAAGCAGCCTTTAAAATAGCTGAGGGCAGGGCCGGTCTTAGGGCAAGGCGACCGCATAGGGCCTCGCGCTCAAGGGGGCCCCATGCGGCGCGCCTGAAGTCGCCCCAGCCCGACCGCCCAAGCTCCAGTCCCCCCGCCTCTGAATGTTAAAAGTTACCTCGTTGTTGACATTGGGTTACAGCGGCCACCAGGTAGCAGCAGCAGTGAACAGCATGCGAGCTGCTGGGCGGCGCTTCGGGAGCCTTCCTTTCCCTTGTTCAGAGCTGAGCGAGGGAAAGGAAGTCTCCTGAAGCGCCGCCCAGCAGCTCGCACGCTTTTCACTGCTGCTGCAGCCTGCTACCCGACGTCGATGATGAGGTAACTTTTAACATTCAGAGGGAGGGGGCCTTGGAGCGGGGAGGGAGGAGGGCGGGAAAGAGAGAGAGAGAGACCGGCTGGCTTTGGAGCTGGGTGGGAGGGGGGCCTTGGAGCTGGGAGGGAGAGAGAGAGAGAGAGTCCGGCCTTGGAGCTGGGAGGGAGGCCGGGAGGCCTTGGAGCTGGGAGGGAGCTGGAAAGCCCAGCCCTGGAGCTGGGGAGCCCTGGGGATGGCCTGGGAGCTCGGAGGGAGGGGTGGCCGCCCTGGAGCTCAGAGGGAGGGGTGGCCGGCCCTGGAGCTAGGGTGGGGGCGGAGCTTGGGTGGGGGCGGAGCTTGGGTGGGGCGGGGCTAGGATGGGGCCCCATCAGATTGGTCTGCATAGGGCCCCGCACTTGCTAAGACCGGCCCTGGCTGAGGGGTAGTTGTCCAGTAAACAGTAAGATCTAACATATTTTCTATCAAGCACATTTATTTGAGACCATTCAGGAGAAGTGAAAGTGGACCAAGTGGAACTGACAGCAGGTCTGAAAAAGACGCTGCCCACTGAAAACAACTGGCACTATTGCCAAACCATGCTCTGATGGAAAGTACTTCAGAACGAAAATAATCAGCCAATGGCATAGCGGAAGGTACCTTTTCTGGAGAAGAGGTTAAACAAGTCCTTGTATCAGTGAGGTCGGAAAATATTTTAAACAAGAGTTTATCAGAAACATGTGCACCTATTAATTTGGAATAATAAATCTCACTTTTAGTCCTTAGGGCTATTTTGTATTCCTTAACTACACATTTCTGTTAGCTTCAGATGTATTCCTATACCAAGCTCGTTCCAATTTTCAACAATGCTGTTTTAACTGCAAAAGCTCTCCATCAAACCATGAATGGCATGGATAGGCAGACTGGATGGGCCATATGGTCTTTATCTGCCTTTGTTTTTCTATGTATGTTTCTATGTTTATTTTTGTTACATTTTGTACCCCGCACTTTCCCACTCATGGCAGGCTCAATGTGGCAGGCAATGGAGGGTTAAGTGACTTGCCCAGAATCACAAGGAGCTGCCTGTGCTGGGAATTGAACTCAGTTCCTCAGTTCCCCAGGACCAAAGTCCACCACCCTAACCACCCTAACCACTAGGCCACTCCTAATGTTTCACACTGCAAAGGGAAGAAACTGGCCCTTATGCTGCTGCAACTGCAGTAGTGGGTCCATTCCCAAGCAGGGAAAAGCTGTACTCCATTGACCCTTGAAGGTTTTCCTTGTGCACCTAGACAAAACATATTCTTGAATCTTAAATTGTGTTCAAGCATATAACTTTAATAATTAAGGGATCCTTTTACTAAGGGGTGCTGAAAAATGGCCTGCGCTGTTGTAGGCGTGTGTTTTGAATGCATGCAGATCCATTTTTCAGCACACCTGTAAAAAAATGTATTTTTAAAAATTTTGGCAGAAAATAGACTTGCAGCAAAATGAAAATTGGTGCATGTCCATTTTGGGTCTGAGACCTTAGCGCCACCCATTGACTTAGTGGTAAGGTCTCACACATTAACCAGGCAGTAATGGTCTATGCACGTAGAATGCCTTTTACCGCCCGGTTAGTGCTGAGTGCCAGAAAAGAAAAATTATTTTCTGGCGCGAGTAGTGGACGAGCGTAAAAAATTAAATTACTGCCCGGGCTACATGGTAGCTGGGTGGTAATTCCAAATTGACATGCATAGGTGCCTACGCGACTTAGTAAAAGGGCCCCCAAGTTCCTGGAAGAAAAGCCCATAGCCTGTTATTGAGATGGACATGGGGGAAGTCACTGCTTGCCCCGGGATTGGTAGCATGGAATGTTGCTACTAATTGGGTTTCTGTCAGGTACTTGTAACCTGGATTCGCCACTGCTGGAAGCAGGATACTGGGCTAGATGGACCATTGTTCTGACCTAGTTTGGCTATTCTTATGTTCTCTGTATGTATTATCTGGTTCAAAGCACATTTCTCATCAGCATCCTTCATTTTGCATTCACCATTCTCAGGGTCCCCTAAATTCTACATGGCAAGATTTCTGCTTGGAATGGGCTTTAGGAACTCCTCTACTCTTTGGGATACTTTTGAGCATCTGTAATCCATGCTCTCTGCACTGCAGAACAATTGCCTCGCCTCTATCTCCTTGGAGTTAGTACTAGTGTATACTCATAAGAATATAAGAGAAGGCATGATGAGTCAGACCAAGGTCCAGTGAGCCCAGGATAGTGTCTCCAACTGTGACCAGTCTAGGTCACCAGTACAAAGCAGATCCCAAAAAGTAAATCTATTTCTCATAGCTCATTTCCAGGGATGAGTAGTGACTCTCTCATGTCTACCTAGCTAATAATATTATGTGCTTTTCCTCCAGAAACTTATCCAAACCTCTTTTGAATTCTGTTATGTTAGTTGCCTTGACCACCTCTTCTGGCAACAGCACAATTATGCCCTGCATGAAAAAAAAACCTTTGATTTATTTTTAATCTACTGGTCAATAGTTTCATGCAGTGTCCTCTTTTAATCGTTCCACTGCATTCATGATTTTAGAATCTTCTATCATATCCCTTCTCAGTCATCTTTTCCCCAAACTGTGGATCCCCAACCTGCTTTACCTCTCTTCATAAGGGAGGTACATATTCCCCCATATCATTTTTGTTGCCCCTCTCATAATATTTTCCAGTTTGGCTGTATCCTTTTTGAGATAAGGTGAACCAAAATGCCCACGATACTCATGCTGCAGTCATAGAAGGAACCTATTCAGAAGGATAATGATATTCTCAGTTTTGTTCTCCATCCCTTTTTGAATAATTCGTAGCATTCTATTTCTTTCCTGTTGTAGTACCAGGTCAATACTGTATTCACTAACTGGTCTAATCAATGACAACTCCTTCTCCTCACTAAAACCACAGTGAATGACAAGTTCTCAGATATCTTTCTGGAAAACTAAAAGTCAGACAATATAGTCTCCTCTCCTCCTAAAGAGAGAGTTGATTGTCATTTGGATAAATTATATGGAACTGATTGTCCAAATACACTGTCTCTTTGGGACAGGTTATCCAGTCAGTAATGACATGTAAAAATATGAATGGAAAACCAAGAAAGGATGAAGGCGGAGAATGGTTATGATTTGATACACTGTCAAACCTTCCATTAAGTACAATCCTAGTAGACCAAGGGTTCTCAACCCAGTCCTCAGGACACGCTCATCCAGTCAGATTTTCATGATATGCACAATGAATGAACATAAGATAGATTTGCATGTACTGCCTCCACTCTATGCAATCTGTATCATGCATATTCATTGTGGATATCATGAAAACTTGACTGACTGGGTGTGTCCTGTGGACTGAGTTGAGAACCCCTGTGGTAAACTGTAGCAATGTGCTTTGCAAACTATTAGCAAACTTTCTTTGCTACTGGAATTCCAAGGCTGGTTGAATAATGGATATCAAAAGCTGAGATGAGATGAGATGTTGTTACCTACTTTGTCCAAATTTTTTTGTAACATCTAGGATATAAATATGTAATTTAATTAAATGTAACTGCATTATTTTTTATACAGGAAGCCAGTACTCATTTGCACTCTTAATATATGGAAAGCCTGCTCATCCTTGAAAGCATAAGATGCTTCAATAGGACTTTCGGGTGCATTCAGAGAATCACTGTTGTTGAAAAATTGAAGATATGATAAACATAAGATGAGTACTTGAATCACAGTTACTGTTTGAGTTTATGTTATGGCTATTAAGAACAGAATCATCCATGCTAGGTATTTCAGACAGGTGATTTGGAGTAAGATAAAGTTTGTTGTCCTCTAATGTGAAGAGATCTATTGATGGGGTCCTAATCTCCAAAACATGTACTTTAGTGTCTGCTTGTGTAAAAACCATTCACGAGGTTTCAGGCACTGGTTGAATCAGTCTGTGATCACATTCAGCTTCCTCGGGGAGGTACGATGCTGAAATGAACATCTGATGTAAGATCGCCAAGTTGCAGATTTTGAACACTTTCTTGCAGAGGGTTTAAGAACCAGTTCATCCTTGTTCGTTTAGACAGAACATAACTACTTGATTGTACATTTGAATCAAGACTCTTGCACAACAGTAATAACTTGAAGGCTCTAAGGGTGTTGAAGTTTTGTTTATTTAGCAGAATTTGATAAGCCACTATTCCTGGCAGATCATAGCAGTGTACACAATACACAGTTTGTTACACAAGACCATACCAACCCCTTGCCCATCTCTCCTTACGCCCCTCCTCCCCATAATTAACAAGCAAGCCACAACATACCCTGACCCCACCTCATCCAAATGCAGCAGTTTCAAAACCCTTCCATTAAAAGTCACATGCAGAGACCAATCTACATTCCTCCATTCTCTACTAGTCCTCTTTTTCTCTGCCCATATCCAGCAAACAGCTAAGACCTGTCGCTTCTTCCTCTATAATATTAGCAAAATCCGCCCATTCCTCTCTGATCAGACCACCCGAACCCTCGTGCACTCGCTCGTCACCTCTCGTCTTGACTATTGCAACCTTCTTCTCGCTGGCCTCCTGCTTAGCCATCTATCCCCCCTTCAATCTGTCCAAAATTCCGCCGCACGTCTTATCTACCGCGTGAACCGTTACTCTAATATCACCCCCCTCCTCAAGTCGTTTCACTGGCTCCCAGTCCGCTACCATATACAGTTCAAGCTCCTCCTATTGACCTTCAAGTGCACTCAATCTGCAGCCCCCCATTACCTCTCTACCCTCCTCTCCCCGTATGTTCCCACCCGTAACCTCCGCTCTCAGGACAAATCACTCCTATCTGTACCCTTCTCCACCACCGCTAACTCCAGACTCCGCCCCTTCTGCCTCGCATCACCTTATGCCTGGAACAGACTTCCCGAGTCCATACGCCATGCGCCCTCCCTGCCCATTTTCAAGTCCTTACTCAAAGCCCATCTCTTCTCCCTTGCTTTTGGCACCTAACCACCTTCCCCAGTCATGATACCTACACTGACTACATAGTTTGTAACCTTTAGATTGTAAGCTCTTTCGAGCAGGGACTGTCCTTCCTCATGTTAAACTTGTACAGCGCTGCGTAACCCTGGCAGCGCTATAGAAATGCTAAGTAGTAGTAGTAGTAGTAGCATGTCCGCTGTAAGCAAGGTAAAAACAGATACAAATATATTCAAATAACCTCTAAGTCAAATGCATGAAAAAATGCATCAATAAAATATATTCCGAAATTAATTTCAATACATTAATAACCAACAAAATAATATACAGATCATTTAAACCCCACCAATAAAAAATAAATCTTACCCTTACTACTCTCATACTAAAAAAAAAAAGCCCAAAACAAAAAACAATAGTTAATCCTTCAACTAGCTGCTGAAGCAGCCATATCTTAAATCATTTTCTGAGAACTCCATTTCTTACAAGTCAGGCTAATTTCTTTAGGATGCTGATTCAAGAACTGTAGTGCATGGTAGGTAAATGCCCTATTCCACATCTTTGTACTCTTAACTTATTTTACTACAGAAACTTTCAATAAGGCTTCCTCCTCAGATTTCACAGATCTATCTAGAATATAGGATCACAATCTCACAAATATTTCAGGCTCAACTCACGTAAGGCTTTAAAATCAAGAAGCTCAACTTAAAGTGGGCTCTCCCCATCATGATAACCAATGCATTCTCCAAATTCAAGCCCATATTGAAAAACTTTGCAGAGCAATAGTCCCAAATTATTTTTGAGAAAACAATAAAATAGCAGTTTATAAATAAAAAGGTAAATCCTGTTGAGTGATACACGGCAAATATAAATAATTTTAACTATCATAAAATTACATTTGGGGTCTTTTGTTGTGCTGCAAATTTTAGTGTATACAAACATAAAAACAGAGAAAAATTAAGGTAGATAAAGACCATATGGTCTATCCAGCCTGCCAATTCATGCCACCTACTACCCCTTCTTCTTTAGAGATCCTATGTACTTGGGCCAAGCTTTCTTGAATTCAGATACACTTTTCATTTCCACCACCTCAATCTGGAGACCATTCCATGAATTTACCACCCTTTCCATGAAGTAGTATTTCCTCAGGTTACTTCTAAGTCTATCCCCTTTCACTTTTATCCTATGCCCACTCATTCCAAAGCTTCTTTTCAATTGAAAGATTCTTGCCTCCTGTGCATTAATATCACCTAGGGGGTTGCTTACTAAAGCTTAGCTCAAATTACGTGCAGCAGGGCCAATAGGAATAAAACGGGCCCTGCTGCTGATAACTCGAGCTAAGCTTTAGTAAACGGGGGGGGGGGGGGCTAGGTATTTAAATGTCTCTATCATATCTCCCCTCTCCCACCTTTCTTCCAAAGTGTACACGTTGAGATCTTTAATTATGTCCCCTAACGATTCATGATGAACACCACTGACCATTTTAGTAGTCGCTCTCTGGACAGACTCCATCTTGTTTATATCTTTTTGAAATTGTGGTCTCCAGAATTGTACATAATATTCTAAATGAAGTCTCACCAGAGATACAGGGGCATCATCACCTCCTTTTTCCTACTGGCCATTCCACTCCCTATGCACCCAATCATCCTTCTAGCTTTTGCTAAATCACAAGAGGATTGTAAAAAATTACAAGAGGACCTTACGAGACAGGGAAACTGGGCATCCAAATGGCAGATGACATTTAATACATAGAAAATAGCAAGTTCATCGGATTTACTTAGTAATATTTGAAGATAATCCTAAAATCTACATTTTTTTTTAGAGGAAGGAAAAGACCTCAGAAGCTCAGCTTGTTGTCATTGATTTAGCAACAGATATGCCATGCAAACGTCCTCACTGGTCTAAAAAACCTCCTCAATTTTTCTAATTTTTTAAAGTGCATACATACTTTACTTTTCTATTCATTGTTTCACATTATTTGGTCAACTAGAAATGAAAGGACACTTATCTTTTTTTATAAAAGATACTTCATTCAGTTTCTCCAGTTTGCTCAACAGAGTGCCTCCGTTTCACAAACTGCTTCTTCGGGAGACAAACTGCCAACTTTTCATTCTTAGTGTCCCTTTGCCATGGTCTTCAAAGACACACAAGAGTCGATAAGTGTCTGTGACGCCTAGAAAAGAACATTTCTTTACTATTCTCAAGCTCTCTCTGTTAATCAGCCAAGCTATGACTGGAATGATTTTATTGAAAATTAGGTCAAGGCCCCACAGGGGCCATGATGAGTCTTCTTAGACACGATGACTGCCATATCAGTACCGCCCTCCAAATTGTGCCACCCAAGGCAGACACATTCTGCCCAGCTTTCTTAGAAAGAGAGAAAATGATGTCAGTTAAGGACCATATGGCCCATTCATTCTGTCCATCCATGCCAACTAATACGGTTTACAATTCATCTTTCCCTTAGATATCCTCTATATTTGTCTCAAGCTTTCTAGAATTCAGATACAGTCCTTGTCTCCACCACCTTTGCTGGGAGGCCATTCCATGCATCCACCCATTCCATAAAGAAATATAATCCTTAGATTACTCCTGAGTCTATCCCTTTTCACCTTCACCCTATACCCCTTGTACAGAGCTTCATTTCATTTGAAAGAGGCTCACCTCCTGTGCATTTATATCATAGATGTATTTAAATGTCTCTATATCTCTCCTCTCCTGCTTTTTCCCAAAATATACATAACGAGATCTTTAAGCCTATCTTCATATGCTTTATGATTAAGACCACTGACCATTCTAATACCCATCTTCTGGACAGGTCCCATGCTACTTATATCTATTTGGTTTGGTGTCCAGACTTGAAATCCTGGAGAAGGACCATGGATATCTGCCAAGGGTATATATGGGAATGGAGTGGATATTGCACCGTTCATGGAAGAAAGTGTTTATGAACAGCTTGAAAATGTGAAAGTGGACAAAAGCCATAGGACCAGATGGGATACACCCCAAAATACTGAAAGAACTCAGAGAAATCCTGGCAGGACTCCTTAAGGATGTATGTAATAGATCTTTGGAGACTAAAGTTGCTCCACGAAATTAGAAAAGAGTAGATTTGGTCCCTCTTCACAAAAGTGGGGACAGGGAATAAGTGGAAAACTACAGGTCGGTAAGCTTCACTTCAGTGGTTGAAAAACTAATGGAGACGCTGCTGAAGGAAAGTATAGTGAACTTCCTAGAAGCCAACAGGTTGCAAGATCCAAGGCAACATGGTTTTACCAAAGGAAGATCCTACTAAACAAATCTGATTGATTTCTTTGACTGGGTGACCAGAGAACTGGATAAAGGACATGCGCTAGGTATAATCTACTTGGTTTTCAGCTAAGCCTTTGATACAGTTCCTCACAGATGGCTCCTGAATAAGCTGAGTGGACTGAAGTTAGGACCCAAGGTGGTGAACTGGATAGGAAACTGGTTGACTGACAGACAACAGAGGGTGGTGGTGAATGGAGTTTACTCAAAGGAAAGGAAGGTGAACAGTGGAATCTGTTATGATTCTGCCGGTTTGGCTGAGGGGGAGGGGGGACGTCTCTTCTGATTGGCTGCCAGGAGTTGTGCTGACGTCAGGGGATAGTACTTTAGCCTGCAGCTGAAGAGTTTCTCTGCTTTTGCGTTACTTATTTGGTGGTAACAGGAAAGCCTGATAGGTTTCTCTCAGAACGTGCTCTAGGTTCTGACAGGGATCTGTGTTGATTTAGAGTATTCTTTTCCTTCCCTCTGGGTTAGCTGCTGCTGTGTTTGTGTGTGTGTGCGTAGCTCTGTAATCAGGGTCAGCTGCTCGTTTGTTTAGTGGGGGCTGGGCATTGCTCAGCCTCCAGGGCTCTGGGCTGAGTGAGAGCGTTCTCCTTTGTTTGTTTGTTTTAAAGATTTCTCTTCCCAGTGTCCCGGCCTGCTGGCTCTACAAGCTTAACCCTTTGTGTTCTGGGTGCCTCTGTCTACAGTGGGGTTGAGGCAAAGGCTTTCTGCCTTCCTTTTGTGTTTGGTTCCTCTGGTTTCTGCCTGGGGCTCCTACCCTGGTGGGGGGGGGGGGTTGCTGTGTTAGTTTCCCTGTCCTGCGCTAGTCCCCTGCATGGGCGTGGCCCGCTCTGGTCCTTTGTTTCCCCCTCTGCCCTATTGCTAGTTTTCAGCGCGTGTCTGGCCTCTTGGGGCCCTCTGGGTTCTTTCACCCCTCCCTGTGTGTGATTGGGTTCCAGTTCAGCCGTGAGGCTCGCACGAGTGGCTCTGTCTGCGTGGGTTCCGGTTCGGCCGCGAGGCCCGCCTGTATGCCTATTTCCCTTCTTCCTGAGGGACTGTGGGGAGGGGTAGCTTAGGGGGTATTGTGTAGCTGGGGTGTGCGGTGGTGGGTCGGTCTCCCCTTGGCCTGGGTCGGCGCCCTGCTGGCCTTGGCCAGGGCCCAAGGACTCACGACCAACCCAACGGATTAGAGAACGCAAAAGCCATGAGCTCGACCGATCCATCCCCCATGCAACTGCTCCAGCAATTGCATGCTCAGCTACAACAGGTATCGGGAGTCGTGAACGCACTGTCTCAACGGGTAGACACGCTGACTGTCACGGGGGCTGCGGAGGTCCCGCCAGCAGCTACTCCGCCAAGTTCCCACGCATGCGGCCGAGGGATTCGGGTGGCTACGCCCCCGAGGTACGAGGGCGACAGTAAGACCTGCCGGGGGTTCCTCAATCAATGCCAAATTGTCTTCGAGTTGCAGGCCCGGGATTTTCCTTCGGATCGGGCGAAGGTGGCTTATATTATCTCTCTACTGGCAGGCCCCGCTCTGGCCTGGGCCTCGCCCTTATGGGAGAAGAAGGATCCCCTCCTGGATAATTTGGCAGAGTTCTTGAAACAATTTCGGCTCATCTTTGAGGAACCCGGGAAGCCCTCCTCGGCGGCAACTCAGCTGTTGAACCTACATCAGGGGCGACTCTCTCTGGGTGAGTACGCCATCCAGTTTCGGACCTTGGCCGCGGAGCTAGGTTGGGATAACCCAAGCCTGACTGCGGTATTTTGGCATGGGGTCTCGGCCAACATTAAGGACGAACTCACAGGCTGGGAGCTGCCCTCAGATCTGAATGACCTCATCCGTCTCTGCATCCAGGTGGACATCCGGTTCAGGGAGCGGGCCTGTGAACGTCGCGCTGGTCAGCAGGTTGCAGGGGCTAACTCGAGGAGCTCGCACAAGAGCCCTGCTTCCCCGTCGCTGGGTGTGCCCGATGGGTCGGAACCTATGCAGGTTGACCGGGCGGCCCAGGAGAGACAGCGGAGATGCTCTAAGGGGCTGTGCCTGCATTGTGGAGTGAAGGGGCACTTTGTCCGTGAGTGCCCGAAGAGAAAGAAGTCGGGAAACCAGCAGCCCTGATACCGGCTAGGGAGACCGGGTCAGGGCCAAAGTCCTTCTCCCCTTGGATGCAGGTTTTGGTGCCAGTTCTACTGGCGATTAAGGATACCCCTTGTTTTGAGGCGCTAGTTGACTCGGGAGCGGGAGGCAACTTTATCAGCGCGGACCTGGTGCGGGTTCATCAAATTCCTACCATGGAGTTACCTCAGTCCATCACTGTCTCAGCGGCTTGGGGACTGGTTCGGGGAGTTCTCCGCTCCAGAACCGTGCCTATGACCATACGGGTAGGAGTCTTACACAAAGAAGTTATCTCCTTCTACGTCCTTCCGTCGGCCACTGAGGCCATAATCCTGGGATTACCCTGGCTTCGCCTGCATAACCCTTGCATTGATTGGGCCCGGGGTGAATTGACGGCGTGGGGCCCGGGCTGCCAGAAGGTCTGTTTGGATAAGGTCTCGCCAGCCCCAGTGACGCTTCCTTTGGATCGAGCCAATGTTATGTTACCGGGGCCCTACAGATCCTTTGGAGATGTTTTTTCCAAACAGCAAGCAGAGATTCTGCCTCCTCATCGCTCCTATGACTGTGCCATAGAGCTACTACCTGGCACTGAACCTCCCCGTGGCCGCGTATACCCCCTATCCCGGCCAGAGACGGAAGCCATGTCCCAGTATATTCGAGAGAACCTAGCTCGAGGCTTCATCCGGCCCTCTAAATCACCCGCGGGGGCTGGATTCTTCTTCGTGGAGAAGAAGGATGGGGGGTTGCGCCCCTGTATTGACTACAGGGGACTCAATGCCATCACGCGGAAGGACAAATACCCCCTTCCCTTGATTTCTGAGATGTTTGACCGCCTCCAGGGGGCCCAGATCTTCTCCAAGCTCGATCTCAGGGGGCGCCTACAACCTTGTGCGGATCAAGGAGGGGGATGAGTGGAAGACGGCGTTTAACACCCGCGACGGGCATTATGAATATCTGGTAATGCCCTTTGGACTTGCTAATGCTCCAGCCGTCTTCCAAGCCTTCATGAATGACATCTTCATGGATCTCCTGTATAAGTTTGTGATGGTCTACTTGGACGATATTTTGATTTTTTCAAGGGCTGAGGAAGAGCACCAGGAGCACCTGAAGACCGTATTGCAGCGGTTGAGGGAGAACCACCTCTATGTGAAATTGGAAAAATGTGAATTCCATCGCTCCGAACTGCTCTTCCTGGGGTACATCATTTCTAACCACGGGCTGCGTATGGACCCCAGTAAGCTGACAGCCATCCTGCACTGGCAGCAACCTAAGGGGCGTAAGGCTCTACAGCGCTTCTTAGGTTTTGCAAACTACTATAGGCAGTTTATTTGGAATTACTCGTCCCTGACTGCCCCTCTTACTGCCTTGACTAAGAAGAACGCTGACGCTCGCAACTGGTCGCCTGAGGCGTGTCAGGCCTTTGAGAATCTGAAACAGGCATTTGTTGGAGCTCCAGTGTTGCGCCATCCCAACCCGACAAATAAATTTTTCGTGGAAGTGGATGCATCATCGGTTGGCGTAGGAGCAGTGCTGTCCCAGGCCCACCCCAGTGGGAAACTTCTCCCATGTGCATTCTTCTCTAAAAAGTATACCCCTGCCGAGAAGAATTATGCCATCGGGGATCAGGAGCTATTAGCCATTAAATTGGCCCTGGAAGAATGGCGTCATCTGCTGGAAGGGGTGCAGGAGCCCTTCACGGTGTTCACGGACCATAAAAACCTGACTTATTTACGAGAAGCGAGAAGGCTGAATCCTCGCCAGGCCCGGTGGGCACTATTCTTCTCCCGCTTTGATTTCATTCTGACCTATCGTCCAGCGGAGAAGAACATCAAGGCAGATGCCCTCTCCAGGTCCATGGAGGCTGACCTGGAGGAAGAACCCCTGCAGTATGTAATTAAACCTGATGTCATTGTGCCCGCGATGACGCTAGCAGTACCTGCAGGTATGACCTTTGTGCCACCCCGGCTGAGAGAAAAGACACTCCAATGGGGGCATGCCTCTCGAATGGCAGGACATCCCGGGATCCTGGGAACCAAGCGGTTCATCTCCCAGCAGTATTGGTGGCCTTCACTTGATCGGGATGTGCAGGAGTTTGTGGCTGCGTGTCCTGAGTGCGCCCAGCATAAGGCTGACCGTCGGAGACCCCAGGGGTTGCTGATGCCTTTACCGGTACCTGAGAGACCGTGGACCCACATTGCCATGGACTTTGTTACGGATCTGCCTAACTCTGAAGGGCACACAGTTGTCTTGGTAGTGGTGGACCGGTTTTCTAAAATGGCCCACTTCATACCCATGCCTACCCTTCCTTCGGCGGTGAAGCTGGCACAGTATTTCATCAGCTCTATTTTTCGTCTCCATGGTCTGCCAGAATCTATTACCTCTGATCGAGGAGTACAGTTTGTCTCAAAGTTCTGGAGAGCCCTGAATCGGGCCCTTGAAGTAAAGCTGAACTTTTCGTCGGGATATCACCCACAATCCAATGGCCAAACTGAACGAGTGAACCAATGCTTGAAGCAGTTCCTACGGATGTATGTCAATGAGCACCACAACAACTGGAGTCAGCTGCTGCCGTGGGCAGAATTCGCTCATAACAACCGAGTGAGCTCGGCCACGGGCGCTTCGCCCTTTTACATCGTATATGGACGACACCCGCGGATACCAGCCCCCTTGAAAACCAACTTGGATGTCCCGGCAGCGGCCGATGCGGTGACCTCGCTCCAAGCAATTTGGTCATCAGTTCAGAGAGCGCTGCGAGTGACCTCCGCTCGTATGAAACGCCAAGCGGATCGGTCTCGCAGAGTGGAACCGCACTTCCAGCCTGGCGACTTGGTGTGGTTGTCCACGCGTAATCTTCGTCTGAAGATTCCCTCCTCCCGCTTTGCACCTCGATTTGTGGGCCCTTATCCCATTGTGAGGCAAGTGAATCGGGTCTGTTATCAGCTAAAGTTACCACCTACATTACGGGTACATAACACCTTTCATGTGTCCTTGCTGAAGCCTGTGATTCTGAGAAAAGGGGCTTTGCCCGCGTTGCCTGCTAGTCCAGCCATCTCAGCCTCCCAGGGGGAATACGAAGTCCGGGATGTCTTGGATGCAAGGCGCTTCCGGGGACATCTTCAGTATCTCATTGCATGGAAGGGATATGGACCGGCAGACAACTCCTGGGAGGACGCTACTCATGTCCACGCGCCAGTCCTAGTCAGACGGTTCCATCGCCTTTTCCCTCACAAACCTAAACCTCGTGGACGGGGTAGGGGGGGCCCTTGAAGGGGGGGTGATGTTATGATTCTGCCGGTTTGGCTGAGGGGGAGGGGGGACGTCTCTTCTGATTGGCTGCCAGGAGTTGTGCTGACGTCAGGGGATAGTACTTTAGCCTGCAGCTGAAGAGTTTCTCTGCTTTTGCGTTACTTATTTGGTGGTAACAGGAAAGCCTGATAGGTTTCTCTCAGAACGTGCTCTAGGTTCTGACAGGGATCTGTGTTGATTTAGAGTATTCTTTTCCTTCCCTCTGGGTTAGCTGCTGCTGTGTTTGTGTGTGTGTGCGTAGCTCTGTAATCAGGGTCAGCTGCTCGTTTGTTTAGTGGGGGCTGGGCATTGCTCAGCCTCCAGGGCTCTGGGCTGAGTGAGAGCGTTCTCCTTTGTTTGTTTGTTTTAAAGATTTCTCTTCCCAGTGTCCCGGCCTGCTGGCTCTACAAGCTTAACCCTTTGTGTTCTGGGTGCCTCTGTCTACAGTGGGGTTGAGGCAAAGGCTTTCTGCCTTCCTTTTGTGTTTGGTTCCTCTGGTTTCTGCCTGGGGCTCCTACCCTGGTGGGGGGGGGGGTTGCTGTGTTAGTTTCCCTGTCCTGCGCTAGTCCCCTGCATGGGCGTGGCCCGCTCTGGTCCTTTGTTTCCCCCTCTGCCCTATTGCTAGTTTTCAGCGCGTGTCTGGCCTCTTGGGGCCCTCTGGGTTCTTTCACCCCTCCCTGTGTGTGATTGGGTTCCAGTTCAGCCGTGAGGCTCGCACGAGTGGCTCTGTCTGCGTGGGTTCCGGTTCGGCCGCGAGGCCCGCCTGTATGCCTATTTCCCTTCTTCCTGAGGGACTGTGGGGAGGGGTAGCTTAGGGGGTATTGTGTAGCTGGGGTGTGCGGTGGTGGGTCGGTCTCCCCTTGGCCTGGGTCGGCGCCCTGCTGGCCTTGGCCAGGGCCCAAGGACTCACGACCAACCCAACGGATTAGAGAACGCAAAAGCCATGAGCTCGACCGATCCATCCCCCATGCAACTGCTCCAGCAATTGCATGCTCAGCTACAACAGGTATCGGGAGTCGTGAACGCACTGTCTCAACGGGTAGACACGCTGACTGTCACGGGGGCTGCGGAGGTCCCGCCAGCAGCTACTCCGCCAAGTTCCCACGCATGCGGCCGAGGGATTCGGGTGGCTACGCCCCCGAGGTACGAGGGCGACAGTAAGACCTGCCGGGGGTTCCTCAATCAATGCCAAATTGTCTTCGAGTTGCAGGCCCGGGATTTTCCTTCGGATCGGGCGAAGGTGGCTTATATTATCTCTCTACTGGCAGGCCCCGCTCTGGCCTGGGCCTCGCCCTTATGGGAGAAGAAGGATCCCCTCCTGGATAATTTGGCAGAGTTCTTGAAACAATTTCGGCTCATCTTTGAGGAACCCGGGAAGCCCTCCTCGGCGGCAACTCAGCTGTTGAACCTACATCAGGGGCGACTCTCTCTGGGTGAGTACGCCATCCAGTTTCGGACCTTGGCCGCGGAGCTAGGTTGGGATAACCCAAGCCTGACTGCGGTATTTTGGCATGGGGTCTCGGCCAACATTAAGGACGAACTCACAGGCTGGGAGCTGCCCTCAGATCTGAATGACCTCATCCGTCTCTGCATCCAGGTGGACATCCGGTTCAGGGAGCGGGCCTGTGAACGTCGCGCTGGTCAGCAGGTTGCAGGGGCTAACTCGAGGAGCTCGCACAAGAGCCCTGCTTCCCCGTCGCTGGGTGTGCCCGATGGGTCGGAACCTATGCAGGTTGACCGGGCGGCCCAGGAGAGACAGCGGAGATGCTCTAAGGGGCTGTGCCTGCATTGTGGAGTGAAGGGGCACTTTGTCCGTGAGTGCCCGAAGAGAAAGAAGTCGGGAAACCAGCAGCCCTGATACCGGCTAGGGAGACCGGGTCAGGGCCAAAGTCCTTCTCCCCTTGGATGCAGGTTTTGGTGCCAGTTCTACTGGCGATTAAGGATACCCCTTGTTTTGAGGCGCTAGTTGACTCGGGAGCGGGAGGCAACTTTATCAGCGCGGACCTGGTGCGGGTTCATCAAATTCCTACCATGGAGTTACCTCAGTCCATCACTGTCTCAGCGGCTTGGGGACTGGTTCGGGGAGTTCTCCGCTCCAGAACCGTGCCTATGACCATACGGGTAGGAGTCTTACACAAAGAAGTTATCTCCTTCTACGTCCTTCCGTCGGCCACTGAGGCCATAATCCTGGGATTACCCTGGCTTCGCCTGCATAACCCTTGCATTGATTGGGCCCGGGGTGAATTGACGGCGTGGGGCCCGGGCTGCCAGAAGGTCTGTTTGGATAAGGTCTCGCCAGCCCCAGTGACGCTTCCTTTGGATCGAGCCAATGTTATGTTACCGGGGCCCTACAGATCCTTTGGAGATGTTTTTTCCAAACAGCAAGCAGAGATTCTGCCTCCTCATCGCTCCTATGACTGTGCCATAGAGCTACTACCTGGCACTGAACCTCCCCGTGGCCGCGTATACCCCCTATCCCGGCCAGAGACGGAAGCCATGTCCCAGTATATTCGAGAGAACCTAGCTCGAGGCTTCATCCGGCCCTCTAAATCACCCGCGGGGGCTGGATTCTTCTTCGTGGAGAAGAAGGATGGGGGGTTGCGCCCCTGTATTGACTACAGGGGACTCAATGCCATCACGCGGAAGGACAAATACCCCCTTCCCTTGATTTCTGAGATGTTTGACCGCCTCCAGGGGGCCCAGATCTTCTCCAAGCTCGATCTCAGGGGGCGCCTACAACCTTGTGCGGATCAAGGAGGGGGATGAGTGGAAGACGGCGTTTAACACCCGCGACGGGCATTATGAATATCTGGTAATGCCCTTTGGACTTGCTAATGCTCCAGCCGTCTTCCAAGCCTTCATGAATGACATCTTCATGGATCTCCTGTATAAGTTTGTGATGGTCTACTTGGACGATATTTTGATTTTTTCAAGGGCTGAGGAAGAGCACCAGGAGCACCTGAAGACCGTATTGCAGCGGTTGAGGGAGAACCACCTCTATGTGAAATTGGAAAAATGTGAATTCCATCGCTCCGAACTGCTCTTCCTGGGGTACATCATTTCTAACCACGGGCTGCGTATGGACCCCAGTAAGCTGACAGCCATCCTGCACTGGCAGCAACCTAAGGGGCGTAAGGCTCTACAGCGCTTCTTAGGTTTTGCAAACTACTATAGGCAGTTTATTTGGAATTACTCGTCCCTGACTGCCCCTCTTACTGCCTTGACTAAGAAGAACGCTGACGCTCGCAACTGGTCGCCTGAGGCGTGTCAGGCCTTTGAGAATCTGAAACAGGCATTTGTTGGAGCTCCAGTGTTGCGCCATCCCAACCCGACAAATAAATTTTTCGTGGAAGTGGATGCATCATCGGTTGGCGTAGGAGCAGTGCTGTCCCAGGCCCACCCCAGTGGGAAACTTCTCCCATGTGCATTCTTCTCTAAAAAGTATACCCCTGCCGAGAAGAATTATGCCATCGGGGATCAGGAGCTATTAGCCATTAAATTGGCCCTGGAAGAATGGCGTCATCTGCTGGAAGGGGTGCAGGAGCCCTTCACGGTGTTCACGGACCATAAAAACCTGACTTATTTACGAGAAGCGAGAAGGCTGAATCCTCGCCAGGCCCGGTGGGCACTATTCTTCTCCCGCTTTGATTTCATTCTGACCTATCGTCCAGCGGAGAAGAACATCAAGGCAGATGCCCTCTCCAGGTCCATGGAGGCTGACCTGGAGGAAGAACCCCTGCAGTATGTAATTAAACCTGATGTCATTGTGCCCGCGATGACGCTAGCAGTACCTGCAGGTATGACCTTTGTGCCACCCCGGCTGAGAGAAAAGACACTCCAATGGGGGCATGCCTCTCGAATGGCAGGACATCCCGGGATCCTGGGAACCAAGCGGTTCATCTCCCAGCAGTATTGGTGGCCTTCACTTGATCGGGATGTGCAGGAGTTTGTGGCTGCGTGTCCTGAGTGCGCCCAGCATAAGGCTGACCGTCGGAGACCCCAGGGGTTGCTGATGCCTTTACCGGTACCTGAGAGACCGTGGACCCACATTGCCATGGACTTTGTTACGGATCTGCCTAACTCTGAAGGGCACACAGTTGTCTTGGTAGTGGTGGACCGGTTTTCTAAAATGGCCCACTTCATACCCATGCCTACCCTTCCTTCGGCGGTGAAGCTGGCACAGTATTTCATCAGCTCTATTTTTCGTCTCCATGGTCTGCCAGAATCTATTACCTCTGATCGAGGAGTACAGTTTGTCTCAAAGTTCTGGAGAGCCCTGAATCGGGCCCTTGAAGTAAAGCTGAACTTTTCGTCGGGATATCACCCACAATCCAATGGCCAAACTGAACGAGTGAACCAATGCTTGAAGCAGTTCCTACGGATGTATGTCAATGAGCACCACAACAACTGGAGTCAGCTGCTGCCGTGGGCAGAATTCGCTCATAACAACCGAGTGAGCTCGGCCACGGGCGCTTCGCCCTTTTACATCGTATATGGACGACACCCGCGGATACCAGCCCCCTTGAAAACCAACTTGGATGTCCCGGCAGCGGCCGATGCGGTGACCTCGCTCCAAGCAATTTGGTCATCAGTTCAGAGAGCGCTGCGAGTGACCTCCGCTCGTATGAAACGCCAAGCGGATCGGTCTCGCAGAGTGGAACCGCACTTCCAGCCTGGCGACTTGGTGTGGTTGTCCACGCGTAATCTTCGTCTGAAGATTCCCTCCTCCCGCTTTGCACCTCGATTTGTGGGCCCTTATCCCATTGTGAGGCAAGTGAATCGGGTCTGTTATCAGCTAAAGTTACCACCTACATTACGGGTACATAACACCTTTCATGTGTCCTTGCTGAAGCCTGTGATTCTGAGAAAAGGGGCTTTGCCCGCGTTGCCTGCTAGTCCAGCCATCTCAGCCTCCCAGGGGGAATACGAAGTCCGGGATGTCTTGGATGCAAGGCGCTTCCGGGGACATCTTCAGTATCTCATTGCATGGAAGGGATATGGACCGGCAGACAACTCCTGGGAGGACGCTACTCATGTCCACGCGCCAGTCCTAGTCAGACGGTTCCATCGCCTTTTCCCTCACAAACCTAAACCTCGTGGACGGGGTAGGGGGGGCCCTTGAAGGGGGGGTGATGTTATGATTCTGCCGGTTTGGCTGAGGGGGAGGGGGGACGTCTCTTCTGATTGGCTGCCAGGAGTTGTGCTGACGTCAGGGGATAGTACTTTAGCCTGCAGCTGAAGAGTTTCTCTGCTTTTGCGTTACTTATTTGGTGGTAACAGGAAAGCCTGATAGGTTTCTCTCAGAACGTGCTCTAGGTTCTGACAGGGATCTGTGTTGATTTAGAGTATTCTTTTCCTTCCCTCTGGGTTAGCTGCTGCTGTGTTTGTGTGTGTGTGCGTAGCTCTGTAATCAGGGTCAGCTGCTCGTTTGTTTAGTGGGGGCTGGGCATTGCTCAGCCTCCAGGGCTCTGGGCTGAGTGAGAGCGTTCTCCTTTGTTTGTTTGTTTTAAAGATTTCTCTTCCCAGTGTCCCGGCCTGCTGGCTCTACAAGCTTAACCCTTTGTGTTCTGGGTGCCTCTGTCTACAGTGGGGTTGAGGCAAAGGCTTTCTGCCTTCCTTTTGTGTTTGGTTCCTCTGGTTTCTGCCTGGGGCTCCTACCCTGGTGGGGGGGGGGTTGCTGTGTTAGTTTCCCTGTCCTGCGCTAGTCCCCTGCATGGGCGTGGCCCGCTCTGGTCCTTTGTTTCCACCTCTGCCCTATTGCTAGTTTTCAGCGCGTGTCTGGCCTCTTGGGGCCCTCTGGGTTCTTTCACCCCTCCCTGTGTGTGATTGGGTTCCAGTTCAGCCGTGAGGCTCGCACGAGTGGCTCTGTCTGCGTGGGTTCCGGTTCGGCCGCGAGGCCCGCCTGTATGCCTATTTCCCTTCTTCCTGAGGGACTGTGGGGAGGGGTAGCTTAGGGGGTATTGTGTAGCTGGGGTGTGCGGTGGTGGGTCGGTCTCCCCTTGGCCTGGGTCGGCGCCCTGCAGGCCTCGGCCAGGGCCCAAGGGCTCACGACCAACCCAACGGATTACAGAATCCTTCAGGGATCAGTACTAGAACTGATACAATGTAATATAATTGTGAGCGATGTTACTGAAGGATTAGAAGAAAAGGTTTGTCTTTTTGCAGATGACACAAAAATATCCAACAGAGTGGACACTAACAGAGGGAGTAGAAAACATGAGAAGGGATCTTCAAAAATTAGAACAATGGTTTAAAGGGCTGGCAGTTAAAATGTAATGCAAGAAAGTGCAGAGTGATGCACTTGGGGTGTAGAAATCCAATGGAAATATATGAGTTATGAGATCTGAAGGCAGTGAAGTAATGTGTCAAGGCAGCGGTCATGACCAGAAGGATGCTAGGCTGCAAAGCAAGGGGTATAACCAGCAGAAGTAATAAGATGCTAATTCCCTTATACAAGTCATTGGTAAGGCTCCACTTGGAGTACTGTGTTCAGTTTTGGAGGCCGTATCTAGCTAAGGACATAAAAAGACTTGAAGAAGTCCAGAGAAGCAACAAAGATGGTATGTAGCTTGTGCCAAAAGCTGTATGAGAGGAAACTTGAGGACTTGAATACATATACCCTAGAGGAGAAGAGGGATAGAGAAGACATGATACAGACATTTAATTCCTTCAAAGGTATCAATATATGTACAAATCTTCTCCAGAGATGGGGAAACAGTAGAGCTAGAGGACATGGATTGAGATTACAGGGTGGTAGACTTAGGAGTGTATAATTATACTACAGCAAAAGGCCCTCACTGGATGCCCACCGGAAGGGTGGAAGGCCAGATTTTAGGACTCAGGCTGTAAAAATACCAGCTAGGTTTAAAAATCTATGACTGGCTGAGCAAGGACTTGCTTTTCCTGCAAGTTAATATGTGTTCTAGCTTGAGACCTATCCACTGGAATAGTGGTGGGCCAAGCTACATAGCTTTAAACAGCTGAAGAGCACTGACTAGGCCTCATTAGAATTTGGTGTGACATTCAAAAGCAGTGCAAAAGCCAAGATCAAGGAATTGATGGCTAAAATCCTAACCCAGATCACAAGATAATATGAAATTAATATATCCAAATTTAGATATCTTCATAAAAAAGTTGTTTGTTCATGTTTTGATGTTTGGATGTCCGTATCTAGGGAGATGTTCATGTTTTGATGTTTGGATGTCCGTATCTAAGGAAGTGTTTACAAAAAGGGGAAGTTGCACAACAAGTTGCAATACTAAAACGGAAGAGCACCTGGCCGGAGGGCATGACTCATAGATGAAGCAATATTAGAGCTCTCCATAGACTTGTATAGTGACCAAATTGTATAAAAGCAGGGTGCATGCAAGCCCTAGAGAGAACTTTTCTTCAACGCCTCGGAAGCAGCAGAGCTCCGGTCAGCTGAATCCAGAATTTGTCTGATGAATGTACCTGATTAAAATCTGATATGCAAATAAACTCTTCATTCTAAATGATGGTTTGTGGGCTTCACTTAATGATGAAAGGCTGTAAGTACAAATGCTTTTGTTGCATCCAGCAGTTATCTTTCACTGCATTGTATAACTTGTAATCTGATTCCAGTTTGTCATAAGGCTGGTACCTTTTCCTTAGATCTAGCGTCTCTCTCAGTGGCAAATTCTCTTAGAACTTCACAACCCTCTGATTACCCCAGTACTAGTGCTATTTAGAGATGGAGTCAGATTGAGGTCACTCTAGCCTTCTTGGGGGGCTTGGGACCCCTAAATTCTCAACATTGGTGACCCCGGATTGCTGATTTAACACAATAGCCCCCCAATACTGTCCTTCTTTCCCTAATTTTTGAACGCAGTGGGGATGAATATTTGCGTTCAAACTTTCGTTTCTGTCTTTCAATATTCTGTTCTGTTCTTTCTCACCCTCTTTTCTTTCTTCTATCCTGTCCATCTTTTTTGATTTGCGTGATGTGCGCAAGAGCGTGCTTGCTGTGTGATTGGTGCATAACAACGAATCCAGGCGACTGCGATTTGGAGTTTGCTGACTGTTTATATCACGCTCAATTCTTTGGATTGGTCTTGATGCGAGCATTCTGGCTCAACGATCCTTAGAGGTTGCGCGTTCTCTTTTTCTCTTTCCTGTTCTCTTCTCTCCTCTTTTATACCCCTACATTCTCTGTATGCTTTCTGCCTCACTACAGATGTTCTGCCTGCTTCAGACGCGTTTCTGTTCCCTTCCCATTCTATTCTCGGTTTTCCTTTATTCTCACATCTATTGTCTCTACCTATGAACTCCCCTACTTGCCCTTCTGACTTCCTCTGTTCTTTTCCCTTGTGCGGTTCCTTCGCCGCCTCCTTTCTGTTCTTATTTCACTTTTTCCTGTGGTTATCTCCTCGCCACCTGCTCTTCCGTTACTCTATAACCTTCGCATCTCCTGCAGTGCACTCTATGCTTTCTCCGCTCCTTTCTTCGTACTTGGTTTTGTCATTGTCATTTTTGACCCGGTGGTTTTACCCGGGTCTGCACCACTAAAATTCCTTGCAACACTATGCCTGTTTCTCTGTTCTTCAAAACTGACAGCTCAAAACTGACAGCCCCCACCTTTTCACTTCTGCTTTCACTTGCCTATTTTGTGTAGTTAGCTTTATGTATCTTATGAATGTCTACTAACGCTATTCTTCTGCTTCAATTTCACTGGACTGGCATATACCCTGGTGAAAAGTGCCCATTTGAGGGGTACTGGGAACTGGTATTCAGTCCGCTCCTTTTCTAACCCCTTCCTCTGGTACTCCTCTGTTTTTCTGCCTTCTTCCTCTGTTCTCTTATCGCTTTCTCCTTCTGCCCTGAGCTGGCACATTTGTTTTTCTGTTCTTGTTCTTTTGTGAGTCTGTCTAACGATTGTTCTTTTTAGACTATTCGGTGTATGTTGAAGTTGATCCCTGTTATGTTTCCCTCCATCCCTACCTGTAGATCTAGTGTTCCTACTTTTGTCTGCGCTCCTATTCACTGTAGTTCCCTGAAATCCTAAAATCATTCTGTGTGTTTTCTAAACTACTCTTCAAAACTGACAGCCCACAGAACCCCCCCTTCCTTCCTGTTATACAGCTTTAGGCTTGATAAACCACACTTATTTCCATGCCCGTCTGCATTGGAAACTCCCGTCTGAAACTTTCATGATATTATAACTCTCCACTTGAGAAGTCCCGGTCTGTATTCTGTCTCTGTTCCCCGCAGCCACTTTAGATGCTTCCGGGTTTAATTTTCGCTGCATAGACCCCATCTCTGCCACTTTCGGCACCTTTCTGCCATACTCACTATATATGAAACTGCTACTATGCTCTAAGCCTTCTACTTTTGTATTTTGTCTTTGCTAAAAGTCCCAAAAGTCCTGCACTAATCCTGACAGTTATCTGCGTTAAGCTCCCGTGGTTACTGCTTCTCTAAGTAACTTTGCCACAGCCTCGGCTGTAAGACTTTTAAATTTATCTCACTTCCACCTATACTTTCTCCTTGCAAAAGGTCTTTTGGCTACTATTTTCAGTTGTAATTTTAAATTTGTACTTGTCCTAGTAGCTGTTATCACACCCTTTTAATTTACAAATTGTTTTGGGACAATGTTATATTTTTAATTAATAATGCTTCAGATTTGTCATTTATTTTCCTTATTTATGTCTTGGATATGCTTTGGGCTCTCACTTTGACGCCCCATACTTGGGATACACCTCACGGCCCTCCTCTCTGATGCTCTACCGACTCTTGCACCTTTTTATTTTCTTCCCTGCCCTCCTCTCTGATGCTCTCCTCTTACATAAATTATTTATTTTCCTCCTTCCGATTGCCCCTCATATCAAAAGTAGTAACATTTAAATGTGTGGCCCTCCGTAGATTATTGTTATTATATTTAGAATTGATATTTTTAACAGTAATTGTGTGTGTCCGTTTTTGGATTAGGACAACCATATGCTGCATTTGTTTAGCTGTGAGGGGATAATTGACGTGATAACCGGTTATGTAGTTTCATGATAACATGACTTTGTATGTTTTTTTGACTCCGGAATCTAGCTTACGGCATTGTTTCTGCACGGCATGATTAATATGCACTTATTTCCTGTAGAACTGCTTGCCCGTAACTTTTCAGGATGCAAGGTAGACTTTAAACTACTGATTACCTCTGCGGTGAAAAAACTTGGATTTTCATTTTTAGTTAAGATTGCAAGACTATGTTCGAGTTCTATAAATTAATGGTGTGCGGCATAGTTTTCAGTTCAATCATATCTTCAGTTTTCTGCAAGTTTAACCTTGTTTTATGGCACATTTTCTCAGCATGCATGATGATATTCTTGTGTATTGGTACATATTATTTTAAATCACTTATCTTTTGATAATTCAGTTGCCGGTTCTCTAGCTTCTTTGTATGATTTACTTGATATTCCTATTTTGTTGTACGGCTTTTCTTCCTCTGATATGGGGAACATACTAAGTCGTTTGTTCATTGGTTCGCTCTGCTTTTCCATCAAAATCATTTTTTTTATTCATTTCTAGCTGGTGTAATCTGAATTCACTTTTATTTTAAGGTTTCCTGTTGTTGACAATGCCAGCCGATGTTCTTTCTCCCAAGCGGTGTATAATTTCATATATAATTGCTGAGGTTTTCCTGAATTTGTAGTTTGAAATGGGGCTTTATTGTGACATAATTAGGAAACATATCTTTACAGTTTGCTGTTTAGACGCTATATAGATTATATCCTGCTCCCGTTATAAGCTAGGGGGCTATGCTGTCCCCGCCCATCAGCTTCTATTGCTTGCACTATCTATTTTACTGTTTGTATTATGCTGCATTAGATAGGATCTTATTCACCCTCTAGATAAGATTCTCGTATGCTTTGGATGTTTTTTTTTTTTTCTCCAGGATAGTATATTGTTTCATTTAAACAATGTTTGTTTGATTTGTGACATGATGTTAAATACCTGATTGTTTCTGATTTCTGGTAAATTGCTTTCACTAGAAATGCAAGCACTTTTTAGTTTTAATTTTATAGGTGTGCGTCCGTGTATGTGTTCTTTGAAAATTGCATAATTGTTTCAGATATTTCCTATGAAAGGTTCTATATTATATGCCATCTAAAACACTGTTTCTTTGTGATGTTGGTTAAAATAACTAGTGCTGATGTTCACTTCCTGGTTCTCTATTGGGGATGTGTTCCGTAAGAATGAATTAACTGTTTTAATTTTTCTTTTCACGTCTTGTCTGCTGCTTTCGAGGGAAAAAGCTACTTTCGGACTTCCTTCCCTGCCTCTTAGCGATTTATAATTTTAGGATATAAATACGATAACTTAAACAGTTTTTGTCTGATGTATAGTCCTATTTTCAGTCACCATAATATCCACTGCTTGCATTGAGCAGTAAACTCAAATTAGACACAGGAAGCACCGTTATTTCGTGATTTCCTTAAGACTGAATGACAGAGATTAACCCTTGTAGTTCTTATTTTCTCTAGCGTTCATCTTTACAAATGCTTTGGACTCAGTATATGATACAGGAATTCATTATGTGTTTCAGATTTTTAATAACCAGATGGATTTTTCTATGATTCTGTGTTATCCTTGCTACTCTTTGTTTAGAATTCAATTTAGAATGTAGGTTTACAAGCTGTTCCATTTATCATACTGGTCTATCTGAACATATCCTATTGGCCAATTGTCTGCTTATCCTCTGTAATTTAAAATATACTCTAAATTGTGAATTGATTCCTGGGAATATATAAGCTTATTTCTAGCTATCCCTCTGTATGTGAATCTTGATATGCTGTCATAATTTAGGGCCCAAATTGTGAAAGCATAGAAAGGATCAGTTTAAGATTTAATATAATTTTTATTTTCCAAATTGGCTCTGAACTATTACAGAGGACTGTAGGTTATTGTCCTTCTCATTTGACCTAT